>NC_056498.1:36168444-36187610 GCF_014905685.2 Nematolebias whitei
TTAATGAAGAACAAAAATACACAGCACCTTTTATTGTGAATGAGGATTTAAAAATACAGGAGGCTAAATAGCCTAACTTCATAATTGCCAATCACTTTGTGACATGCTTGTTACCATGGTAACCATGACATCGGATTGTATTACAGTAAAAAAAATACGTTTAGAGATTTAACCTTGTTCAAATTCCATCTGCTCACCTTGATTCTTCAAATTTCATTCCCCTCTTTTTTGTGTAATTTAAATTTCAGTTTTATTTTTCTTTATTTACTATTCATCACATTCTGATCTTGCCTTAGGGCTGCTTCAGGGTTGACTCCTTTTCACTGTTTCCTTGCTCAGATGAGCCTGATTTGTTTAGTCCTGATCAAAAGCCAGCAGCCGTGTCACGTTTTCTTCAGTCATGTTCTGTTGTTGAAATGGTTTTAAATGAGAGACTATTATTTTGTGGTTTTAATACTGATGAGCGGTTCTAAATAAAAGGATAAACATACATAATGTGGCCTTAGAGCGCATGGTCATGTTTATATGCAGAGGAAAGAGAAAACATGTGATTATAATGAGTAGATATGAGCTGGAGAGTGGCCAAAAGGTCTGTTAGCTCAGGATCAGAGTGATGACTTTTTTGCAGTTCTGGATGTTCATTCATCTGTGTGTGTTTGGTTAATCACTCTGATGGTGATATCTCCTCTCCTTTCTGTGTTTGCTCATCATGCGTTTATCAGCTTCCAGTTCAGCCAATCAGATTACAGGTCACCAGCCATGCATTCACACTGCCACCAGCCCGGAGAACCAGTCAGAGCATGCTCGCTTATCCTGTCACACCAAGAAATGTCACAAAGCTTTACTCTTATCTCGTGTCCTTGACCCTCAACATGAGATGTTTAAAATGCACAAATTACATCTACATCTAAAGCGACTCTTCTGTTTGTTTTTGGATACCCAAACAAAGGGTTTAGCATTTAGAAATATAAATTTTAGTGATGCTTTTCTCTCTTTGAGTTTGTTTTTACATTGATTTCATTTTCCAAGGTCTATTTTTTGTGTAACATTACTTCAGTATCAGCATTCACATTCACAAGGCTGAACCCTGAACTTTCAGCTGATTTTACTGTGGTACTTTTACACCTAGAGAAGTTATAGTGGCTGGTTTGTAACTAGCTACTGTATCTCTGAAGCCAGTGTATCTCTTGTGCCGGTCCCAAAACTGGGTATATGATGAGGGTTGTGTCAGGAAGGGCATCTAACATAAACCACTTGCCAAAACTAATATGTGAGTTCATCTAAGCAACACCATAACGGCTCAACCGAGGCCCGGTTTTATAACAACCATCACCGATGCTGTTGACAAACAGGGTGCCGGCGGAAATTGTACTACTGTTAGTCAAAGATAACACGGAGGGAAACGTGCCAGGAGACAAAGGCAGAAGAGAAAAGTCAAGAATGTAGGACTGAGCATGGCAATTTTAAACGTGAGGACAATGACAGGCAACGGTAGAGAGCTGGCTGACATGATGCAGAGAAGGAAGGTAGATGTTTTATGTGTCCAAGAGACCAAGTGGAAGGGCAGCAAGGCTCGCAGCATTGGAGCAGAGTTCAAACTGTTTTACAATGGTGTGGATAGAAAGAGGAATGGAGTAGGAGTGGTCCTGAAGGAGAAGTTGGCAAAGAATGTAGTAGAGGTGAAGAGAATGTCAGATAGGGTGATGTTCCAGAAGGTAGAAGTAGAAGGTCTGATGCTAAATCTTGTCAGTGTGTTCCACAGGCTGGATGTAATGTAGAGGAGAAAGATACATTTTGGAAGTATCTGGATGAAGTGATGGAGAGTATTCCCATGAAGGAGAGAGTGGTGATCGGAGCAGACCTGAATGGACATGTTGGTGAAAGAAACAGAGGGGATGAGGAAGTGATGGGTAGGTTTGGTGTCAAGAAAAGAAACCAGGAAGGACATAAGGTGGTGGATTTTATGAAGATAATAGAAATGGCTGTAGTCAACACATATTTTGAAAAGAGGGAGGAACATAGAGTGACCTATAAGAGTGGAGGAAGGAGCATGCAGGTTGACTACATTCTGTGTAGAAGAAGAAACCTGAGGGAGATTGAGACTGTAAGGTTGTGCCAGTGGAGAGTGTGGCCAGACAGCATTGGATGGTTGTGTGTAGAATGACTGTTGTGAAGAAGAGAAAAAGAGTCAAATCAGAGAAGACCAAATAGTGGAACCTGAGAAAAGAAGAAAGTTGTAAGTAATTGAGAGAGGAACTGTTAAAGGCTCTGGGTGGTAAGAAATGACTTCTAAATGACTGGGCTACTACAGCAACAGTAAATAAAGAGACAGGTCGGAAGGTACTTGGTGTGTCATCTGGACAAAGAATAGATGATAAGGAAATCTGGTGGTGGAACAGTGAAGTGAAGGAAGTTATCCAGAGGTTAGCCAAGAAGAAATATGACAGTGACAGGACTGAAGAGAGGAGACAGGAATATAAGGAGATGCAATGCAGAGCAAGAGGGAGGTAGGTAAGACAAAGCAGAAGGCGATTGATGAGTTGTATGGGAGGCCGGACGCTAACGAGGGTGAGAAGAACTTATACCGATTGGCGAGACAGAGGGATCAGGCTGGAAAGGATGTGCAGCAGGTTAGGCTTGTTAAAAACAGGGATGGTAATGTTCTAACAAGTGAGGAGAGTGTGACAGGAAGACAGTGGGTGTTTTGGTAGAAAGATGTTAGAAATGTTTTAGAATTGCGCTGCTCGGGGTGGCTGCATGTTGGAGTAGCTTTGTTACTTTCATTCTGATATTTTGCTTTTGGAAACTTTATTTTCGCTTTTTCTGGATGTAAATCAGATTTTCTGGATGATTGTTTACTCTTGTATCGAATGCTGTGCAGCAGGAAAGATTTTTACTGAAACTTTTTTAGTTTTGGACTTTTGTTATGATGCGTATCCATGACAACAAGATGTTTTTTTACAACCAGAAGCAGCTGATTAACATCTCAAAAGCTCAAATAATAGCTCAGCTACAGCCCCAAATCTCATATGAGTTGAAAAGGAGGATCCATGGATGCATTCCTGCTTCCTTGCCAGCAGTGCTGCTTTTTGAATTGAATTGAAGCATAGGAAAAAGACAAAGGGGAAATATATGGATGCAGTCAGAGAGGACATAGAGGTAGTTGGAGTGAGGACAGAGGACACAGAGGACAGAATGATATGGAGGAGGATGTCTTGCTGTGGCAACCTCTTAAGAGGGAAACGCCAAAGAAGAAGATTTTTACACACTACGTGTTTCTACCAATCCAGGTTATTTGTTTTTGTTTGAGTAAAGACAGATGGTTGTAACTGATGGCTCTTTTTACATCCAACAAGAAAAGCACTTCCAATGTTCATTTTTAATATTTTTGTCTTTATTTGTTTCTACATTTGGATTCACATTGAAATTTTTCTAATTTTTGTTAAAATACTTGCTACAATAAAAGCACTCAAAACAATGTGCATGTATTTTTTTTTTCTTAAATAATTTTATCTGCTTTAACCCAAACAGGTCATGTGCTTGCAATAGTTTATAACCATATTTTTTAAATCTTTTTTTAATTTTTGTTTGTTTTGTGCTGAAAAAATTGGTGTATTTACTCTTAAACCAGCTTCTGACAGCTTCATCACACAATAACGAGTTAATTTTCCCCACTGGGTAAACTCATATAGCCGTTATTTTGCTCTAAACTGCACTTTTTAACCATCTATATGTCTTGCCATGTAATAAAACATGTCTTGTTTGACTGATTTTGGAGGCACTGCTTCTTAACGTGTTTGACCGCGCTCTATCTTGGCTCAACAGAGCGGCGCTGGACCGAAGCCAAGATGGCAGATGGCAACTTGTCTGCAGGGTTTGGATTCCTGCAGGATTTCTGATCCAACAAACAGAGACAACTGGGCGGAAGAAGCTGGTACCGAGACATGGATGCTGGTATTTGTTGTTTCTTTTCTATTGTTGCGTCTTCATTTCCCTCCCTTGATTCTATCCTCTCTGGTGTAGTCTCACTTCTCTTCCTCCTTCATGAATTTGCGTCTATGATAACAAGAATTTCCTAAGTGCTACTAAATGTTTAAATAATTTTAGAAAAGTACATCATGAGAATAAAACAAACAAGAAGACAGCTGTTTATCTTTTTCTGTCATCTCCAGCTGTAGAGGAAACATTTAAGAAAAAGCACAATTTCTGAGTTTTAAACAAAGGATTTTAATTTATATTAAATCATTTTAAATGTAAATGTAATCCATTGTAATGAATACTTGAAGTAGAAGTGATATTTATTATAATATTAATAATAAGTTTGGTTTGGTTTGGTTTTGCAAGATAATTTCATTGAAAACCATCGGAGTGTGTAAAAATACTTTTGTTGCAACAAGGACCTCATGAATTGCTTCTGTTTTCTCCTTCCTTATTCACTTCTTCTTTCTTTCAGTTTTGTCTCTCACTCCCTCTGTGTAAACCTCTCCATCCATCCCTGCTGATTCTCACCTCTCTGCATCCTATTCTCTCCTCCATCGCTCTCTCTCTCGGAGCACCACAATGTGTACACCCGGTTGCCGTGGCAACAGGAGGGGGAGGAGGAGGCTACACGAGCGGGTGAACGAACAAAAGACCCAGATATGTCTTTTACTACACTGAAGAGAAAAAAGAGAGAGAGAGGGGGGAATAGATGGGAATGGAGAGAAGGAAAATCTGATTTCAGTTTCAGGTGAGGGGTTTGGTGTTCAAGACGGGTTGGTGGTGGTGGGGATGAGGATGGGGGTGGGGGGTAAGGATTGGATAATAAAGGTGAGGTGAGTACATACATGGAAAAAGAAAAGGAGGGGAGATGTATGTATATATATATATATATATATATATATATATATATACATGTATACGTATATGTATGTATATGGATTGAGGAAAACAAAATACACCTAAAAGCTTGCCTAATAAAAGAATGAGAGCATCACATTCATGTCACATTCATCTTGGAGAAAGAAGAGCTGTGTTTTCATTTGTACATAGAATAGAATAACCAAGATGGTTAATATGGTTTTTATTGAGAACTTTAGAAAATGGAAAAAGGAGAAAAAAAGACTCGCTCCTTGCATCACAGATCAACAAACATGGCCACAAATCATGGACATATGAGCTTAATCAAGTTAATCCCAGTTACACTCAAAAATAGCAAAAATATGAAGTATAAAAAGAAACAGTATATAAGGCTCTAAGATATGCACTAAGATAAACGCTAAACAAACTCTAAACGATACGCTAAAGATCTGAGATATATGCTAAACACTAATACAGTATACGTTAGGGGTGTAAACCACCAGCTTTACCACAATACGATATTATTTTGATTTGTTTGTATGACGATACGATTTTTCTCGATATCACAAAGTCTGTCACGATACGATTTATTTCGATATCATGAAGTCTGTCACGATACGATTTATTTCGATATCATGAAGTCTGTCACGATACGATTTATTTCGATATCATGAAGTCTGTCACGATACGATTTCGATTCTATTCGATTCACAAGTCTGCGATCGATACATCGCGATATCAAATGCCCATCTCATTTACATAAAAATAAATTTACAAAAACAATTCAAAAATGATTTAACCATTTTATTTCTGTTGTTACAGGCACCAGGCATTTAAATAATAATAATAATAAAAAAAACCTTTTTTGTTAATTAATGAAAAAATAAAAATAAATGACCTGTTTAAATTCAGTAGGAGAGTGAATTTAATTTTCTGTGTTTGTTGCCTCGTCTGCCATGTTGCTGAGGCGGCCGCAGAGCGCAGCCGCGCACGGAAATGGTGACACTGACTTGTCTTGGGAATTTCAAAATAAAAGCGTATTTAAAAAATGACGATATAAATCGATGTTTTAGTTTTGCCACAATATAACTGAATCATTAATCACTTAATTGATATATCGATTTAAATCGATGTATTGTTACACCTCTAGTATACGGTATATTAAACAGCAGCCCGAACATGAGTCTGTAGAGAGTAGATGGGTATGAATGAATACGTCACTCTCGACAGTAAACACTTCTTGACATCAATACATGGGAAAATTTCATTTTGGTACTAACTTCATCTTTTATCTTGATGATGCCAAACAAAACAAACAAAAAAAGAAAACGCAGTGCTCGTCAGATAAACTTTAATCTGGAAGGTGTATTTAATCGGCCAACCCAACTTTTTGATTTTAGCTCAAACACAAGTAGTGGCAAAACCTCAACCAAAGTTCATCCTAAAATATTTGAAGCCCAGATGAACATATAGTACTTGAGTGTAAATTAAAAGGTTTTGGTGGGATACATTTAAATATCTAGTTTAAAAATTTATTTTTTTCACATCGTGATCACAAGTAAAAAATAATAAGGCACCAAGAAAGCAACCAAAAGTTTCGCCAAGTAAATGGCAATAACTAGTGTTTTCAGTTTTATTGTTTAAACAGGGATGATGTTTTTCTCATTGGGAACATAAAAAAGTCGATTTTTAAAGATTATGTATTTCAATTCAACTCAGTTTATTCATATAGCGCCAAGTCCCAACAGAAGTCATCTCAGGGCACTGAACAGAAACTTTCATATGCACAAAAAGTCAATTAGTAAAGTTCTCTATCTATGGATGTATTTACCTCTAACCAAACATACATTGTTAAGAAGAAAAATGACACTGTAAAAATATGACGTTCATGTTCACTTTAAAAAGATGAACAGTTCAAACTGGATGTTTATTTTCTTGTTTTAATATTTTTTTATCAGTAGATTTATGCATGACTATTTGCAAAATAGTTGATTTTAAAGTTTTTAATAAATCAAACACTCTTGCTATGCCTTATTTTTAGGTCCAGATTCATAAATTATTATTACTTTTTTAAATTTGATTTCTCTTGTTCAGCTTTAAATTGTGACAAACAGCTTCCATGAAATGATGAAGTCATTTAACCTTTACAGTTGTGTTAACATTTCTGTAAGGAAACGTAAAACTCTCGACCAGCCAGGCTTTCAAGGGCACCACTGAAACAACCATATTCAATTATCCCGCCTATTGAAACTTGTCTGGGCTGTGCACGTGTGTATGTGCACAGAACAAGGCAGCCATATGCAAATATAATTACACCAATTAAACCATGAAGGGGCCTTGGGTGGGAGGAGTCTGGCAGAGCTCGTATGTAGGAGTTGACGTCTGTGGTGGTGGGTTTGGTGATGCAGCGCTGGTTTTTCCCGTGTGTGTGTGTGTGTATTAATATGCATGTGTGTGTGGGTGTTGACATTCTGGTACAACACTGCTCTTCACACCCTTCCCTCCATCAGCACCACCAGCAACCCATCCCCCCCAAAGCTGGCTTCCTTGTGTGCCAGTCGTCGGGGAGTTGGAGGAGCTCAAAAAAAGCAGCTTGGGAGTGTTTGCTCAAGCGATGCAAGAAAAGAAGAGGACACAGAGAGAAATACTTGAGGGTGAGTGGGTTTGAATGGTGCCAAATAATTACATTTATTTAATAAACTGAAGACAAATGGATCATTTAGTGTTTGAAGGACCGTGACTACAACGAAAGGATTATGAATCCATTCTGAGAGCTGATAAAAAGTAAATAAACACTTTTATTCCAATATAATGAGTGTGGACTGATCTGTGTATTTTACTTTATTGCATATTTTGATCACTCCTTACATTACACCTTTAGCACATTCTCGCCAAAGGCTGTGGGTGTCATAATTACTTTGGTCACACGGGGGGAGGGTATAATCCTTCAGAGAGATGCTTTTTCAGGAGCACACCAAATAAAACGATACGAGCAGTGCTTGTAAAAAGACTCACAAATGCACTTTTTTGTTTAGATTATTTTCTTTACAACTACTAAAATACTTATCTTGTTGGGTTCTACTGTACTATTGTTTTCCTTAAAGCCAGCATCGCACCAGGCTGCAACTGCTGGCGCGATTACTTGAAGGCTCAAAAGTGCAAGAAAATTGGGAGAAAACAGATAAATTTTCAGTTGCAGTCTCTGAATTCTGTTTTTTATTTTCACCAAGCGACCAACCAGCTATGCAGCATCATTTTTATTTTTCATTCATTCATTCATTCATTCATTCATTCATTCATTCATTCATTCATTCATTCATTCATTCAACCTTTATTTATACAAGTTAATCCCACTGAGCCTCGGGGACTCATTTATAAGAGATACCTGAATTTTAACAAAGAATGATGACAACACTGGACAACAAAGACAATCATAAAGGATGCGTACAAATTATAATTTTTTTAAACAAGTGAAGATAAAATTATAATTAAATGGAAAAGTAGCAAAAAGCAGCTAGATTATAAAGCGGTGTAGAAAACTAAAAACAGGAACATGTCTGCATTGGTTTTTGCCAGGAACTTAACAGATGTTTGAAGCCACTTAGAGAGGTCAAGGTCGAGAACTTCACATCCTTTTGCAAGGTATTCCAGGAAACAGGAGCGGAGTAGGAGAAGGCCATTTTGCCTAGTTCAGTCCACACTGAGGGAACACTGCAGGTAATAATGTCCTAAGAGCGCACGCTGTAGCTGCACTCACGCAGTGACATGTAGGAGGAGATGTATGAAGGCAGCAGACCAAGAAGTGATTTAAAGATGAAAATGCACCAGTGAGAGAGTCTGCGTGAAGTTAATGATGACCAGTTAACCAGTGAATAAAGGGTGCAGTGGTGGGTACAGTAGTTACAGCCATTTATGAATCTTAGCGCACCATGATAGACAGCATCCAACAACTGCAGGGTGCTTTATACAAAGCCTGTTTTTGTGTTCATGGTGTAATTGGACTGTACTTATATAGCACCTTTGTATTTTATCAAGACACTCAACGCTCTTTACACTACAATCTTCTGTGCCCTCATTTACCCATTCATACTATCTCCACAAAGCTTATCTGACTCTGTAGAGACTAATCAGAGCTTTATCACATTCATACAAAGATGGGACACACATCGGAGGCAATGAAGGGTTCAGTGTCTTGTCCAGGAACACTTCAGCATGTGACTGTTGGTGGAATCGAACCCCCAACTCTTGCATTGGAGGACGACTGCTCTAACCTCTCAGCCACAGCCACCCAAGGCCCAAGTTGTACTAAACTGTACGGCGGTGTATTTCATAGCTTACCTTCGCCCACATAGTAGGTGCCACTGCCTGCTTTGTATTACGTATTTCAGGAGAAAATTTGTCGTGCCAATTAAACCTCCATCCTACGGAGAAACTTTCTTAACAAGCGAATGATATATCATCATGTGCTTGTTTGTTTCTGCTGTACAACACTTTGGTTGGCTTTGTTGCTGTTTTAAGTGCTTTATAAATAAAGTTGTGTATGGTATCATATATCAACGACTTTTAATTTTTTCTCTCGTTTTTCATTTTTTCCCCATTTCGCAGAAAAAAACGAGAGTACAAATTAACGGCAAGCAAGCAAGCTTTTGAAAACCAATTTAGAGTTGGAAGAATGTCCACATTAAGTACACTCAGTTGATGGGTTTGCAGGGTCGCCACAGAGAGCATGAAAGACTTCAATTGTTTTACAGCAGATGCCCTTCTTGACACAATGTGGGCTCGAACCTGCAGTCTCAGGATTTCAAGACTTTAGCGCTGTCCACCAAGCCTCCACAGCCCACAAGCCATGGGCTCAGTAAACCTGTAACATTTCCCAAAGTCAAACCAAGTTTTCCTGTGTCAGCTTCTTTTACACACTTTGAGAAACACTGTTTGACAGAAGTGTTTAAATCTCCTGGTGTCTGGATGAACTGATGTAATTCTTTCTGACATCTACTGAGAGTTTTCGTAGGCTGTTTTCCCAACAATCCTTTTGAATAAATCCGTATTCCTGGTGTTATTCACCCGGGGGGTGACACTGGTAAACAAGCCTGTCAGGTAAAATTTACTCCTGAGAAACTACCTGTTTAGACACTCGGTGGGAAAACAGAAGAGACTAAATTTTATCTGACAGCATCCCAAACAGAACCTCCTACTTTTTTTTATTTAATTAATGCAAGAACTGGTAGTGAAGAATACATGTTTTAGATGTATCATAGATATTTGTAGAGATGTATGATCAGTTATGAAAGACACTCATTACAAAGTCAGGAAGACAGGCCAAAAACAAAGTTCTATTAAAAAGTTTACAGTTATAACTAGGGATGCACCGATCCACTTTTTTTTTTACTTCCGATCTGATCCCGATACCTAAAACTAAATATCGGCCGATACCGATCCAGTTCCGATATCATGATCATCATTGATTTTATATGAGGCTGTAATAATCTCCTCTCAAGTACAATTTGTACAAATACATGCGTGCATGTCCAAAAAGGCAACTTGAGGTAAGTTGTATTAATTTTGGATAAGTTTTAAAGTTAGAATTAAATTCTGCTAACACAAAACATGTTTCTTTTTATTCCTAGCTTTAAAGTGGATATTAAAGAGATTAATTTAAGTGATTGTTTAAAGTTATTTTATATTTTTTAAAATAAGGGGCAGATATAAGAATTATTTTTCTTCTTTCTGCGCTCTTTTCATTCAATGTTTTCTTTTTGATGATTTTTTTTTTAAATTTGTTTCTTTTAAATGAATGAATAAATGAATTAAATAAAATGTTAAATGGCTTCAAACATCTGCTAAGTTCATGGCATAAACCAACAGGCATGTTCCTGTTTTGAGTATTTTACATCACTTTATAATGTAGCTGTTTTTGTTTTTAATATAATTTTAAAATCATATGTTTTTTATGATCGTCTACTGTTGAACTGATAAATATCTCCTGGAGGGTAAACTATATCTTGACTGCAAGTATCAAGCTGTGAAATCCTTCGTTTTCTACAAGTGATAGTGGTTGGTCATTAATTATGATTTAGCAACTTCTCTGTAAACATTTGAGCTCCGTGGTTTCAGCGACGTCTACTTCTTGTTCAATCCGAAGCAGGCAGCCTGATTTGGGGCAGCCGCGCTCAGTCTGTCCCTCCTCAGAGATGGGCAGATTGAGCGGGTCAGATTGGACGCGGCTGGCCGAGGTCGAGTCGCCTCTTTCGGTTTGACCAAAGAGCAGCGCCCCGCTGAAGCCATGGAGCTCGAATGTCCATCGTAAAACTAACTTGACCGCGGTTTAATGTGGCGCTATGGCTCTGCAGACATTGCACGTTGCTGTCTTGTTTTGTGGTGTTTCTAGAGTAAAATACTTCCACACAGCGGACATGTTTAGATGAAAAGTTTGTTAGCTGTTAGCCACAGTGCTGCTAACTCAGTCCTCACGTTGTAGCTGGCTGCAAACTATGAACTGGATTTCCTGAATGTGAGGCGGGTCTTATTACTCTGGGCTCATGAGACACGCCGCCGTTCAGGAAATCCATTCCATAGTTTGAAGCCAACTTGCAACATGGATCGGAAATATCGGCAGGTGGATCGGAAAAATCCGATACGTAAATTATGCTGGTATCGCAGGCCAATACCGATACTGGATCGGATCGGTCCAATCCCTAGTTATAACATAAAGAAGAAATGTTGCTTAGATGTTTAAAATGGTTTAAGATAAATCTTAAAAGCAACCAAGGCACCCCATACTCCAGCAGGACCCCCCCCCCCACACACACACACACAGAATGCCTCAAGGAGCACAGTCATAAGCCTTCTCCAGATCCATAAAGCACATTTAAACCAGAGAAGCAAACTCCCTGGAACCCTCCTTAGCAACTTTGCAAGGGTAAAGATCTGGTCTATTGTTCCATGACAAGGATGGAAGCCACACTGCTCCTCATGAATCCGAGGATCGACAATCGGTCTGAGCCTCCCTTCCAACACCCTGGAGTAAACTTTTCTGGAAAGGGTGAGAAGTGTGATCCAACAATAGTTGGAACACATTCTCTGCTCCCCCTTTTTAAAAATGGGAACCACCACCCCAGTTTGCCACTCCACAGGAATCCCAGTCTGACATACAACACTGAAGAGCTGTATCAACCATGACAGTCCCACAACATCCAGAACCTTCAGCATCTTGGGGCAAATTTCATCTGCCCCTGGCGACCTGCCACCAAGGAGCTTTTTGACTACTTAGGTGACCATTACCATGGTAATGGACTGCCTCCTCATAGGTGGACATAGTGGGTGGATTACGGAGATCCTTGAAGTGGTCCTTCCACCGCTCAACAATACCCTCAGTTCGAATCAGCCATTCCCCACCCAAACCAAGCACAGCCTGGGATGGGATCCACTTTTTTCCTGAGTCGCCAAACCCTTTGCCAAAACTTCCTTGGATCTGACCAAAAGTCCTTCTCCATGGCCTCCCTAAATTCCTCCCATGCCCAAGTTTTTGCTTCCTTAACATCAAAGCCACAGTCCTTCTGGCCACCCTGTATCTGCCAGCTTCTTCGGGATTCTTCCTGAAAAATCAAGTCCTGGATGCTTCCTTCTTCTGCTTGATGGCTTCCATCACCGCTGGTGTACACAAGCGGGTCCTTTGATTGCCTCCCAGACAGGCACCAGTGACTTTCAGGCCAAAGTTCCTGGAAGCCACATCTGTAATAGAGGCCCTGAACATGACCCATTTGAATTCCATGTCCCTGACCTCTCCGGGGACATGTGAAAAACTCTCCTTGAGGTGTGAATTGAAAGCTGCACAGACAGAGGACTCCACCAGACGTTCCCAGTTCACCTTCAATATGCGTTTGGGTTTACTAGTCTGTCCGGAAGCTTCCCACTGGATCCAACTCACCACCAGATGGTGATCAGTTGACAGCTTTGCTCCTCTCTTCACCTGAGTGTCTAATACATTGGGTGCAGGTCCGACAACACAATTACAAGATCAGTCATCGATCTTTGGCCCAAGGTGGCCTGGCACCAAATACACTCATGAACCACCCTATGCTCAAACATGGTGTTTGCTATGGACAACTCACGCCTGGCACAGAAGTCCAATAAGCAAATACCATTCGAGTTCAGATAAGAGTTCCTCCCAATCACACTCATCCAGATAACTCTGTCATTGCCCACATGGGTATTAACCTTTTATTTCACCTCCATGTAAGCTCACGATCAGCATAAGCCAGGGAGAATTATGATTATGTCCGTCCTGTCCTCATGAGAGATTATCCTTTTTCCTTAAAGTGGCTTATTGTTATTTCGGGTGTTCCCTTCTTCAGAGGACGCCACAGTGAGTAAAATTACACCAAAGGTTTGTTAATTGTTATACGCTGAATATCCTTTCTGATACAGCCTGGGTTTGAACCTGTAGCCTGAGGATTACAAGGCTGCAGCACTGACCACAGAGCTTCCACTGCCCCCCTAAAAGGCGATTATTGTTCAATCAAATATTCTCTAGTTTCATATAGAATACAAAGAACGTGATTTATTTATCTATTTCAGTCCTTGTAAAAAGTTTATGTTCTCATCTCTTTTTTCTCTGCTCATCTCCTCTGTTGATCCCCTCCTCCTCAGCTAATCAGTCAGCAGATGCTTGAGAGGAACAGATGTCACTCTCCTTCTCCTCCCTCCTGTCCGCCTGTCTCACACTCTCCCTCCTGCTGATTCATTCATTTTCCAGTCAGAAAATGTTCAAATTATGGAGTTCTTGTAATCTGAGCAGACGCCAATCTGCTTCCTCTCTCCACGCATGAAGGTCTCTACTCTTATACACTTGCTTCTTCCTTTCCAAATATAAACTAGCCAACAATTAAGCCCATTTAATTATTCTGGACTCTATTCCATCTTCCTGTATTTTCCTGGCCCTTCAGTCACAACTCACATGTTTAAATCCTCGTTTAATTGTTTTGCTTAAATTCATCTTCAGTTCAACTTTGTCGTCCTAACTTAGTCAAGATGTGGGTTCTTCATGGGGCGGGCTGAAAAAGGTGAAATAAAAGAAAAAGAGAGAACAAAGAGAGGAGGATGTGCTCGGGCTGCGATGGAGTTAGCAACGAGCTAACAGGACAACAATGAACTGGAAAGGACAGTTTGGCACAGATGGTTCAGGTCCTGTGAAGTGGCGCTGCTGTGTGTCAGGAGAGGACGGACAGCGAACAGGTGCTGAGTGGAGGCGTTCTGAATCCTCCAGGAGCGGAGGTATCATCAAACATGGGATACAATCAAACCTGCAACAGTGGGTTATTTTTTGAGGGGTTTTGTTGGATTTTTATTTAATTTCTTTACTTTTTTTCATTGGGAACCATTAAAGCCATTTTAATGTGATCAATGTAGCACCAGTAGTATTTTCACAAATAGATGTACTAGAACACAATTTTTAAAGACCTTATGTTTTGTTTGGGAATAAACATTTTGACATTGTGGTGTGAACCTTCCAGCACTAAGTTGTGGTAACTGTTTTTTGTTCTTGTTGCTGGTGTTCAAAGAGACGGAAACAGATTATTTACCTGTTACAGAAGTCCCTCGCTACTTCGCGGTTCGTTTATCGCGGACTTGATCTATCGCGTTTTTTCAAAATACGATTGGACTTGCTACACAGCTGGCTGATTGATGGATGAGCTGCTCAATTGGCATGAAATGTTTGTTTAAAATAAATTATTTTAAATTATTTAGCACCTCCTGAACCTTTGTGCAGACCATACTGCATGATAAACTTCCCGCTGCAGCTGATCTACGGTGGCTCTAATGTGTAAATGACATTTGGAAAAACGTAACTACATTTGAAAAAACACAACAAAAATAACAAAATCACAACAACATTAGAAAAAAACAGAATTACATTACAAAAAACTGAATCACATTAGAAAAAACAGAATCATGTTAAGCCAAAGCGGAAGTGGCCAAAGCGGAAGTGGCCCGAATCACATTTGAAAAAACAGAATCACATTTGAAAAAAACGGAATTACATTAAGCCAAACAGGAAGGTTTTTTTTTTTTTTTTTTACTGTATTAACAACATTAAAATGAACAACAGAACAATATACAGCACACACACACATCAGAGATATGTGTGTGTGCTGTATATTCTAAAAAAGTTGTCAGGTCCTCTGGATGCTCAAAAAACAACAACAACAATAAATAAATAAAATCGTAGAAACGTTTCATCTTTCTTCCAAAAGGCTTCTTCAGTCTGAGGAGCTGTATTCAGCTCAGTCTTATAAATAGCACTGATCAGCTGCTGTTCTACGTGCAGAATAGAGAAGTGGGCGTGGCCAAAACCGCTTGCAGGTGGCAAAAAGCAGAGGAGACAGGGAGTTGAAATCATGACATTCTGCGCTCTTTTAGAGCGTTTAAAGTTCAGAAACATTGTTTAAAATATTGCAAGAGTGTGGGAAGGGTTTAAAACACCGTAATAAACATATATATGTATATTCTTCATGGTTTTTCACTTTTCTTGGGGCTTCAGGGTACGGATCCCCTGCGATAAACGAGGCATTAGTGTATTCGTTTAGATTACAGTGAAGTTGACGGCTGTGCTGTAAAGTTTATTTTGTTCTAATTTAAGGAATCCTTGAATTTTGTTAGTTATTTTTAAATTTTGTTAAATAAAAACATTTGCGGGTCAGATATTGAGTAACTATTAAGACCTGAAAATTGGGGAGTTGTGGCGCAGAGGTTAAAGAAGGTCATCCTGTGATTGGAAGGTCACTGGATCGACTGACAACATCAAATGTGGGTGGGGAAAGTGAAACACCCACATCTGCTGCACTCTGGGCCCTTGAGCAAGGCCCTTAACTCCCGCCATCTTCTCCCCCGGCAACCCTAGATAGCAGCTCTCTGCTCCACACAGAGGGCTGTGGTAGCTCGATGGTCTGTGGTTGCGTCAGGAAAGGCATTTGACGTAAAAACAATTACCAAGTCTTCATGCGAGTTTGTTCACTGTGGCGACCCCTGAAGAAGGGAGCAGCCAAAAGACAGAAAAGAGACTTGAAAGGTTATAATAAACAGGAAACCCAGCGTGCTGTACCTGGTTGTAATTACTGAAAGGCTCTACACTGCTAAAAGTTCCCCAAGAAGAGCTACATCCAACTGATGCTAGCCCTGATTGCTTTTGCAAATAAGCGTTTTATAAAAACCACAGTGGAACACAAAAACTGATAGAAAGTAAACTTTCATATAATAGCATTTCCATGAACTGCTACATTTTATGAAATTATCCTGCTCAGCTTAGCCTTTAGCTTGGAAATTCAATCAAAGTTCAACTCTTTTTTTCCATAGAGATTTTTCTAAATTGCATTTAGGAATGACGTCAAACGAGATTGTAAGGTGTTCTAGTTGTAAGTCGGAACCCGAGCAGGATTTGCTAACGGTTGTGTTCAGTGACTAAACTAACTTCTGTTAACAAAAGAACCAAGCCAGTTTCTCTGCATTGTGTGCATTCAAACCAACAGCTGATATGCCACCAATGGTGGTTGGAAGGGACTACTGTATGTATAAAACATACAAAGTGCCAATCACAGTTAAGTACAATCATTCTCCATGTGCCAGTCGGCCATATTGGATACTGAGGTCGGGAATGGTCAGGTATCTCAGATGTTTCCAGTCAGAATTTTCACTTTGGGGGGTGTTCCACATAATTTTTCTGACTTGGAACTCAGAATTTCTGACTTTAAAAAAAATAAAAATAAATAAAGTGCAACACATGTACAAAAGTTAACATATTAATTGTTCTTAACCTTTCTACACTTCAAACTATGGTCTTTAGATGTCATGGCTGCACAGTAATGTCTGAGTTAAGGACTCTGCCAATCCTTAGTAATTTTAACATATTGGTATGACTCATTGAGACTAACCTGTATAAATAAATGTTGAATAAATAATTTGTTCTTCAGGGCTAAAACCAAAGAGTTGTGGGCTGAATCTAACTTTTGACACTGAACCGTAGACAAGTAAAATCCTAATCCTAATTCCAGCTGTGCTTAAAGAATGTGGAGATATTTTAGGATGGCATGCTAACACAAGTTGTCCAAATAAAATGTCTTATTCTGTATAGAATATAGAATCAGTACTAAACAAGGTCTTCTTGGCAGATTAGTGGTCTGACACCAGCACAACCAAAGATTCCTTTTCCCTCGAACAATGAAATCTGAGACTATAGGCCTTGAGCAACTCTAAAATGGGAATATTCAACCTAGCCGCTCTCAGCATTTTAATCTTCCATGGGTACTCCTATTTAATCAACATTAAAAAAGCCATGTCTAATTACATGTTACAGTTTGCTGACTCAATTTTCTTCCTGCAGGCCACACATGTGAATCTGATGATTCACCACAGAGCCAGCTGTGACTCAAATGTAATGTAAGCTGGCTTTTAAAGGTGCTTCTCCTTCCTCTGCACCCCCCACATTTTAAAATCCCATTCCTCACATTTATACGCCGCAGATCACCCCGAGCCTTCTTCAAGAATTTGTTTTTTTTTCCACAATAGTCAAGTATTAACATCCCAGTGAGCTGTGGGGCTCCACTTTGTACCGAGCACTTGTTTCTTCAATTAGATCTCAGCAGGGTGGAGGGGCTACAAAGTCGAGGTTGCCGCAGGCTCGCTCTCTCAGCGTCTTCACACACTCGCAGCGGGTTGACAGGATTAAAGGGAAACACGCAATGGTTCGCAAGGCAGAGACTCCATCATCGTGGTGTACAGTCGCATAACGTTTGGAGATACCAACACGTAGTGCATTTAGGTCAAATTTAAATGCAGCACATATTAAACACACGAACACCGCATGAATAGATATAAAGATTGGATAGACAGATCTGAATGCTGATTTAAGTCACGGATTCTGGTTCATGTTGCCATAATCTGTTTAATCTGATTGAGGGCAGACTCGTGGCTCAATAATTGATGGCACCATCTGCTGTAAAATCCTTCTGCCACAATGCAAAGATTTAGGTTAGAGCGGCTCTGGCTAATTGCTTTGTACTTTTGTTTGAGATATAGAAGCCGCATGAACGTTAATTATCTGTAACAGATTTCGTACCTTGTAGCAAAACAAATATGTGATGCTGCTTTTTGGGTTTGTGGATCAATGTCACCCTAAAGCGGAATAGGTTATGGCCTTTTTGTGTGTTTGCCAGTCCATAAGCTTTGGTAGCTATTTTAAATTGTAACTCGAAAGGTTAATCTGCTGTAGAAGTATTTTATATCCAACAATTACTTCTTGTTCTTTCAGCTGTTCCCTCTTCAGGGGTCTCCACAGCGAGTCATCCTCCTCTATCTCACTCTGTCCTCTGCATCCTCTGTCCTCACTCCAACTCCCTCCATGTCCTCTCTAACTGTATCCATATATCTCGTCATTGTCTTTTTCCAGGCAGCTGCATTTCTAAAATCATTCTACCAATATACCCACTGTCCCTCCTCTGGACATGTCCAAACCATCTCAGTCTGGCCTCTCTAACTTTATCTCCCAGTTGTTCAACCTGTGCTGTACCTCTGATGATCTCATTCCTAATCTTATCCATCCTTGTCACTCCTAAGGAGAAACTCAACATCTTTATTTCTGCTACTTCCAACAATTACTCTGTTTCATTAAAATCCATCCACTGACTTATAAGATATTTTGCTAACAGTCAGATAAAGTTGACTCCAAATTGTTGTGGCAAAGTTTTGGGAAAATTAGTTTATTTTTATTTTTATGTAACCTTGATTTATACAGGTAGTCTCATGGAGTCACGAGGACTCATTTTCAAAACAGACAACAATACACAAAAATATAAAAGCAATTAAAATAAAAAGCAGTGTTATCAAAATAGTTACAAAGTTACTATACTTTACTGTACTATACTGCACTATACTGTTCTATACTATACTGTACTATACTATACTATACTATACTATACTATACTATACTGTACTGTACTGTACTTTACTATACTATACTTTACTGTACTGTACTGTACTTTACTTTACTATACTATACTATACTATACTACAATATACTTTACTGTACTATTCTGTACTTTACTATACTATACTATACTATACTATACTATACTAGACTATACTATACTATACTGTACTATACTGCACTATACTGTTCTATACTACACTATACTATACTATACTATACTATACTATACTATACTATACTATACTATACTATACTATACTATACTTTAATTTACTATACTATACTATACTATACTATATTATACTATACTATACTATACTATACTATACTATACTATACTATACTA
>NC_056498.1:36187620-36187867 GCF_014905685.2 Nematolebias whitei
TACTATACTATACTATACTATACTATACTATACTATACTATACTATAATATACTTTACTGTACTATACTGTACTATGCTATACTATACTTTACTATACTTTACTGTACTATACTATACTATACTATACTATACTGTACTATACTATACTATACTATACTATACTATACTATACTATACTATACTATACTTTACTGTACTGTACTATACTATACTATACTATACTATACTATACTATACTATACTATA
>NC_056498.1:36187877-36228403 GCF_014905685.2 Nematolebias whitei
ATACTATACTATACTATACTATACTATACTATACTATACTATACTATTATAGTGTTATAAAATTGTGTTGCTCACAATTTTAGACAAAAAACACATATGACATCTGCCATTGTGACACATTACAGCTGCTTTTTAACTTAATGCAAATAAATGAACAAATAAATAAACACAAAAGAGAAAATGTTGCATTTTATGTTGTGGTGTTGGGCTGTAACTGATTTTAGACTCAGTTAGTGACCTCCTGTCAGAAGTCCTTCTATTAGCTGATGGGATGTGGTTCTGTTTGGTCTGAGCGACCCTTGACCTGCAGCTGTGTGTGCTTCACAGAATAATTTGAAGTTCTTTGACTGAGGAGTCTAATAATTATATTTCAGTTAAATACTCCACAGACCCATTCATTTATGGGCGTGGAATGTCAGCAGAACGTGGCACATGTGTGTTTTCAAAAATGTTATGCTACTTAAATAATTCATTGCTTGCATTGTTTTAACATGTTTAATTTACAGCGCAGGAACTGATAGAGCACACACCCAGTGATGGAGCAACACAGCAAAGTGCAGACACGTGCAAGTTGTTTTAAAAGTTTTATCAATGCTGGAAACTTCCACATGTGGGTAAAGATGCAGGACAGCTTTATTTCTGTGACCAAGCCTTGTGTTGCAGCTCAACAAATGCAGCTGTTGCCTCAGAAAAAAGTTTATAAATGGCAGTTTGGCTTGTTTCTTGAATGCATCAGACAAAAAGCATTCAAGAGACACTAAAACATGCAAATAAACCAATTTGACAATTTATATTCCTACTTGAGAATGATGAACATTTTACCTCTTAAGGATGAGGATGTTGGTTTACTTGTTTAATTTGACAGGTATTTGAGATACATGTAATAAACTTTAGGGAGACAGAATTAGCACTGCATTGAGATTAATTTTACCAATTTGCAGTGAAATGTCATAAAACATTGTAACCTGTCTGCTCATCATGTAAAACTGGATGCACTCAGATAAGCAGATTATCTTAATGCCACTAGTGACTCGCTGCTCAACATTTTCTCTCGTGATTTTGTCAGGGAAGCCCTTTTTCTTGATTAATGAGGGGATCAAGAGACAAAAATCTCCTGTAAACGCATCTTACTGTATTCATTGAGCCACGATGTTGGTGAGAGAGACAAAAACTACACTCATACTGGAGTAAAGGGCTCTCCACCTAACCTTATACAGATTACTTAAGGCTGAAAGCTTTTGTTTCAAGTACAAAGCAGTATTTCATGTATTTGACACTATTGCATATACCACGAGGTGGAGTCGACGTGGCAGGAACCCAGGATCTTAAACATGCCAAGCACATGCTCTTCCACCAAACCACCTCCCCCCATAATGGAAAAGCTCATTGATTTATCCTCGTTCTGTCTAAAAGCCTTTATCTAATTGTATGTGTACCTGTGAGGGAGTGCATTTTGTTTTCTGATGTAGATCTAGTGTACAATTGCCAAAACAGAGCAAAAGCCACTTAAACCATTGAAAACAACAACATATAATTAACTTTTTAAAATAAATTATACCAGTTACGTGTTTTTCTTCTAGATCCCTTGAACCAGTTAAGTAAAATGAAATTTAATCTTGTGTTTTCACTGGAAAAATCTCAAGGTTTATGTGGGCTCAGTGTGGTTCAGGCCCACTGTTTGATCCCCTTCCATCTCTGCTTCCATCAAAAAACAGTAGAATCCATTGTTGGGGGATTAGAGAGAACAGGTTCTGAGCTGCTTGTTCCATTTCCTCCTCCGTAGAGGTGAGGAATGGGGGGTAAATTGGTTGGCGACCAGCCAGCTGTGACACAAACATGATGTAGGGTGTAAGGTAAGGATTGAACCCACGCACGCCTGTCCTGTAATCTTGTTTAGCCAGGTATTTGGGCTGAAATGCACACAGCACAATAACAAATTTTGCTGGGCGATTAATTGTCTCAGAAATTATTGCGATAAACGATAATATTGTTTTAAACTTGACAATAATTAGTAATTATTGTCAATTTTAAAAAGAAATGTTGGTTAATTTTGAGTGTAGTAACTTTTTTGACCACTGGATGGCAGTATAAGAAGGATGGATAGTGAGGGAGCAAGCAGCATGTCTCTTTAAGAAAAATGGGAGGGAGGCCCCTTGACGTGTCATGGGCTGTCTCGCTTTGGTTCTCAAAATGGCGGACGCTCGGTGTGGTTTGAGCTGTTTAGCATGGCATTTTTCCACACAAAGCTTTTAATAAATCAATAAGTAAACAAGGTCTCAGCTTCAGGCAGCACGTTGGCGCAACTGGTAGAGCTACTGCCTCTCAGCGAGCAGGTCCTTGGTTCAAACCCCGGTCCAGGGGTTTGCAGTGATTGCTGGACATGGGCACCGGTGACCCCGCCCCGTGACCCAAAATGGAATAAGCGGGTAAAGATAATGGATGGATGGATGGATGGTCTCAGCTTCTTTTTGAAGAGGAAAAACAACTTTTTACACGAAGGCACTGGTTTCAACCGTGAATTTTGGGGCTTCGACAAGACGGAGGTTTTTTTCCTCGAGGTCGGCCTGTTAGCTTCTCAGCTTAGCTGCTTTTAACGATCCAAAAACGTGATTTTGGATGGTTAAAACAGATTTTAAAGAGAATGGGAGGGGTCAGTGAAGAAGACTGGAGTTGAGCCTTTTGTCATTCAGTGTCTTCAGTAGAAAGAGAGAGACACGAAGAAACGATAAAGCCGATAAATGAAAATGAGGTTGATAATTTTCATTTATCATGCGATTAATTGATTTATTGTTTAATGCGACAGGGCTACTTAGAGTATCATGTTTTTGCAGTATGCGTCTGTATCTTTTCTTCATGGAAGAAAAATATACAATCTGCTTGGATAGAGTATGTAGAGTAAAATGTCTTATAGGGACAGGAGAGAGCTGAGAGGGTGAAGCGGGAGACAGTGGTAAAAAAAAAAAAAAGGTTAGGGCTCATTATGGCCAATAAATGCTTTTCAACTGATTTTTTCAGTTTGAGTCTTGCTCTTGAGAATAAAGTGGAAGTTGGACGGATTGTAGCTTCAGCTGTAATAATGAGGATATTGCTCCGGTCTTTCATGGTGATAAAAGGAGTTGAGTTCAGAAGCAAAGCTCTTGATTTGCTACTCCATTTCAGTTGTCACCCATGGTCTTAAAGTACGGATCATGACCAGAAGAACAAGATCCTGGAATCAAACAGCCGAAATGAGTTTCCTCTGTAGGGTGTGGAGACAAGGTGCCAGTTCCTCAGCCTCAAAATGAGTCAGCTGAGGTGGTCCATGAGAGGATCTGTATGTGTTTTGTGATACTTGTGTCGTCTGTCCTGAGGCGTTTCTCCCTCGTGTAATTAGCTCCTGCGTCTGCCACCTGTTGTCCTTCCCCAGGTGTTTGTGTTTGTCCCTCGTTAGTGTGTGGCTCTCACCCATTAGTCCCAGGCATGCACACTCATGTCAACCCACAAATTGTGCTGCAGCATCTGGTCTTAGGTGACATGAGCACAGTCGTGAATGCATATCCTAACAGAGGCATGTCATAAGCAGCCACACACACCGATGCAGACATCGAGTTAAGGAGTGCAGGGTCACGGATTGCAGTATCTGCATCAGGTTCTGAATATTAATGTTTGGGGACAGATAAGCACCGTGACAATCCCTTTATGACTATACCCTTCTCTGGGTGGTGCTCATTGGTAATTTATGCTGATGTCTACCACTCGATTTATGTAAATGTTATGATTTAAATTGATTCAGTTTGTGCGGAGTGATTAGAAAGGCTCAGTCACAGACTGACTCTGGATGAAGGAAAGTTTCAGGAGTGATTTGTGACAAAAGGGTGTCAGCAAAGGTCAAAGGAAAAGTTTACAAGACAGTGGTGAGACCAGCTGTGTTGGAGATAGTGGCATTGACAAAAAGACAGGAGACAAAACTGGAAGTAGCTGAAATGAAGATGTTGAGGTTCTCCATAGGACTAAATGGACTGTACTTATATAGCGCCTTTCTATCTTATCGAGATACTCAAAGTGCTTTACACCACAATCTGTGTCCTCATTTACCCATTCATACAGCACTCTGCTAGATCTGTACAAAGATTAATCAGAGCTTTATCACATTCATACACCGATGGGACACACATTGGAGGCAATGAGGCGTTCAGTGTCTTGCCCAGGGATGCTTTGCCATGTATCTGCTGGTGGAATTGAACCCCCAACTCTTGCATTGTAGGATGACTGCTCTAACTACTCAGCCACAGCAGTGACAAGAAGTGACATGGATGGATAAGATTAGGAATAAGATCATCAGAGGTACAGCACATGTTGAAAAACTGGGTTAAAAAGTTACAGAGGCCAGACTGAGATGGTTTGGACACGTCCAGAGGAGGGACAGTGGGTATACTGGTAGAGGGATGTTAGAAATGCAGCTGCCAGGAAAAAGACAAATAAGAGATTTATGGATGCAGTTAGAGAGGACATGGAGGTAGTTGGAGTGAGGACAGAGGATGTAGAGGACAGAGTGAGCTGGAAGAGGATGATTCGTGGCAATCCCTAAAGATGGAAAAGCTGAAAGAACAACAACAAGTCATAGACTGAGTCTGATAGACTCTATAAACCACCATTAGTATTTTTTTTCCCCCTTTTTATTCATAAATATGCGGAAGAGTGGAAAAAAGTTCCAAAAATCCTATTTATTGTTTGCATTTTGTACTAGCAGTTGAATATCCTTTTGCTGCACCTGTCCAGTAGGGGGCAGCAGAAACGCTCAGCAACCATCCCACTCTCCACTTGACCATCAAAAGTGACTGACAGTGACCAAGAGTCAACCATGACGTTGATGAATGTGCTCATTTATTTAAGACATAGTCTTTCAAAAGTCACTGACTGCATAAAGTTGCGACACGCACAGCTTGGGGTTAATCAGGCTCGATCAGAGATGGAGCCGCTTGCCCCTCAACTCCTCTGGCTTCTCTCGAACATCGTTCCCTCACCTCAGACCCCTGCTCTCCTCCTCCTTCACCCGCTTCGTTTACCAAATCCTTTAATCCAGACTTCTCGGTGACCCCTCCCTTTATTCAGATGATGGGGTTTCATGTCTGCAACACCCTGCACCCCACCCCGTGAAATCTGTGGTTATGCTTCTCAAAACCGAGCTGTTTTCCTCCTGGAAGGGGGAGAAAAAGAAGAATCTGGTGGACTATTAATTAAAATAAAGATAAAATCCCTTCTTGAGCAGGAGTTTTTCAATCCCATATTTTCCAAACTGCTGTTTTTTTTAGTGTTTTAAAAAACAAACCTACAGTATAAATATATTTAATGAGAGAGGGTCATAATTTTAACATAGGGACTGCTTGTCCGAGGCTTACTTTTGAAATTCTTCGAAGGACCTGTTTAAACAAGGAAAAACTTCTGAAAACATTTTTTTTTTTTATGTTTATTGGGCCGAATAAACAAAGAAGAGCAGGTTTAAATTGAATTATTTACAGTTACTAATACACATGTGTAAAATCGGGCACCATGCACCCAGATAGTCTTATATTTATGGCTTTTAAACCTGCTTTTTATATATAGTATAGAAACATATTTGTAAATTACTTTTATTGGTATTTTACACTGTGAGCACGGCGCGTATAAAAGCTGGGTGTCTAAATGAGCTGAAACAGACTTAAATATCAACATTATTTAGATGAAGTGTTTTTTAACACACCAAAAGTAGGCAAAAACTATCTAGACCGCAATACATCCCTTAATACTGCCTTTTAGCATGTACATTAGTAACTGTAGAAAGGTTCAAAGTTCTTTATTGTCATTCACATCACATGTGATAAATAAGGTGGAGCGAAATTGTGTACACAGAAAGATAAATGAAAAAGCTGTAGTTTGCATCTCATGCTGGGCTGCCAGGTAAGAAATGATGAACTGTTGTACTGTCACTTTAAACTACTGTATTTTGACCAAAACTGTTTATCTGGCAACCCTGCGCAGACGTTGGCCATGTAGTGTCTGCATGATCACAGATACAGTCCAACTAGAGAATTCAGTAATGCTCCTTGGACCTAGGGTGTTGCTGTCTTTGTTAATGCATGCTGGAGTAGCACAAAAAACACTGCTCTCTGTTGTTACTGCAGACAGACCTTTGACCTCGGCTGCCTGTAGTGCACATGTGTGAGTGTTTCACACCCCGCGGAGGGTTCCTCCAAAAATCTCCACTTTGAAACCTGGTTAGAAACCTCTGGTTTCTTTGAGCGAGTGCTGGTGATGGTGTAGGGGCAGTTGACTCGGGACACGAAGGTCCTGGGTTTGATCCCCGGTCATTGCACATCTCGTGGTGTCTCTGAGCAGGACACTTAATCCCGAACTGCTCCCCGGGCGTTTACATAGCTGCCCACTGCTCCACAGGGGTGTATCCCAGGAGCGATGGGTTAAATGCAGAGAGTCAGTTTCGTCTTTGTATGAGAACATACATTGATGACAACACATCCATCCATCCATTTTCTTTACCCGTTTATTCCATTTTGGGTCACGGGGGTCGCTGGTGCCCATGTCCAGCAATCACTGTGCGAGGGGCGGGGTACACCCTGGATGGGTCGCAAGTCCATCACAGGGACACACAGAGACAAACGAGACAAACAACCATTCACTCTCTCACTCACACCTAGGGACAATTTAGAGTTACCAATCAGCCTAACATGCATGTTTTTGGTCTGTTGGAGGAAACCGGAGTACCCGGAGAAAACCCACGCATGCACGGAGAGAACATGCAAACTCCACCCAGAAGGCACCTGGACCGGGGTTTGAACCAGGGACCTTCTCGCTGAGAGGCAGCAGCTCTACCAGTTGCTGATGACAACACAAAGCACTTTATTTATTATTATGTTTATTGTTCTGTACACAAATATCCAAACAACACTAAGTATTAACAGGGCCTACGTTTGCTGTCAGGGAGTGACAGACACACAGGGGCGTGGTTACCATGGTGACCGTAATGAGGTTCTGGCAGCAGTTTTAACCTTTGGTTTTTTTCTTGGTTCTCTTTACACTTTTTTACAGTTTTTAAACCAAAATGTTTTTTTTTTAAATATACTACAAAGTTAATGTTGGAGTTTTGAGACCCTTTAAGTGTTTCTGAAGAAACGTGCATGTTTATTACTTTATTAATTAACAGCTGAAGTCAGTCAGGTCAACCGACATCTTCTGCTGTTTGAAGACAAAGAGGTTTCTGTGCACCTGCCGCCCGTGACGTCATTCTTTTTTTTACCTGGAATCCCTCGCGCAGCGCTTCCGGAGGGCGGGACCTTCCGCTCAAACACACACACACCCTGCACATCCTCCTCACGCGCACGGTGCTCCAGCCATACTGGGATCCAGTTCCATCGTCAACACAGCGCGCGCTCAACACGGACCCACGACTTGAAAGCCCTGTTTGAATTAAATCGGACAGATTTAAAAGAAGAAGAGGAAGAGGAGGAGGAAGGTCTTGTTGCGGGACAGGCTCGGCTACATCCAGCCCCGCATGGCGCAGAGGAAACAGCGAGCCCGCACGGATTATTAACCCGGGACAGAGGACGTTATTCCTGCACGAGACAGAGCGGCTTCAAGTTACTTTGAAGCTCAGTGGGTTCCCTGAACGCACCACCACTGCAACAAGCCATGCTGTTTGTCTCTGTGGTGAGTCCTGTGCGCTTTGTGGAGACAGCAGCTCGAGGGGAACACTAACCTGTAGCACAACCAAACAAAAACACTTTTATTATTTTTATTATATATAAAAAAAGAGCTAAATTACACGTCACCAGGTCAACTTCTTCATTCCGTACTGAGCCGTTTTCAGCCCGGATAACCGTGCGCAGGAGGATCAGGACGCATCCACGAGTTTCTTTGGTGCTGAAACCGGACGTCCAGACTCTGAGACGGTTCTGGTGACAGGATGAGTCCCGGCGCGGTGCTGCTGGTTCTTGTCCCTGCGTTCTGTCTTCTGCTCTCCGGGAACTGCCTCCCCGCGTCTCTGAGGGGACATGGAGGTGAGTGCAACCAGGAAAAAGGGACACCTGCAACTTTTACTGGAGTTTGCATCTTCCGTTTATGTCGTTTAAGCACCAGCATGTGCGCATGTGCTCTTTTGTGTGTGTGGAAGCTCATCTCTGCAGCCTGGTTGGTTTTACGCGCTCCAAGCGCATGAGCCAAGCGGCTGCCTTCACGTTTTGTTGCTGCTTGATGAACGGATCATTCTGGCAAAGAAAGCAGCCTGGTTCTCTCTAACCCTGACAACAAGTGCACAGCCTGCAGACATCTTTGAAATCAGCTTTGGAATTTAAAGGGGCAGTTCAATCAAATGAGTATTCTGCAGGATTATGAACAAATGCACAGCATGATTTTATTTTTTTCATCAGACCTCCTCTAGAGTTGTCAAAGGTCAGGATCTGCAGCTCTGTCAACTAGGAGTTCATCATCAGCAGAGCAGTGGTTTTGTTTCTGACTCTATTGAACAGCATGGTGGTCACATTGAGGTTCAAATGGATGAGTACTGGGTGAAAACCACTCTGTGTGCTGCAGAATGCTTGGCTCTCCAACAGGCTCCCTCTTTGTGCTCTGGCTGTCAGGGTCAGCGCACGCTTCCCAGTTTTCCTGTCTTTGGAGAAGCCCCCGATCTGTCACACAGGACTATTTAGTGATCGCTCTGTGATCAGTTTGTTTTCGATTCGTGTGTTTAAGTCGAATTCTTTGCAGTAAAACTCCATCTGTGCTACAGTATCTATTGCGCTCATGTTGGTTCTCTGTTCAGCGTGGGGATGTTTACACCCAGCTGCAGCCAGAAAGCTTCACAGGTTGCGTCACTCTGTCCATTGACCATCAGTCCCGGGTCACCTGACCGTGCTAATAGGCTTTGCCCCTCCAGCTGTACACGCTGCAGCTTGTTGTGCCTTTAACTCTTCCCCACCATGCACATCCATGTCGGTACTCCGGAAGCTTACTGTTGAATGCTTCTAGTTGGATCCCTGTCAGTCAGACGCTGCTCTGGATGAGAATGCAACAGTTTGTAATTTACAGTTTGAGTGAGTGCCAGCAAACGAATATGAGTGGGAAATCTTCAGTCTTCCTTATAGAAAGCCATAAATGCACGGGTTACTGATTTTGCCACAACACCACCCAATTATCTGGTTCTGCCACCCGAATGAACCCAACAGTCCAGATCATTTTCATTCCTGGGTCTAATGGTTTCTTGGGCTGCGACCGTTGGCAATAAAACTGCAACGGGGAAATTTCCTGAATTTCTCAAAAAGATTTACAGGGTTGTCAGTTTTCTTGAGACAAACTCTGTTGTTGAAAGTTTGAACATGTTCTAAAAGTTTGTGAGACGAGTTGAATTAAAGCGTAGCGCTCGCCGCTCAGCCAGCGTAGTCACTGGCACCAATTTTAGACCTTTCTCAAGTTAGTTTCTGTGTTTGAGGTGTATGTTTTGCTAAGTCCCTGTGAATATTGGCCCGGATTCTTACGAATTTTTGCAAATGTGTCAATCGGTGCAATTCCAATTGTAAATTGATGTTTTTCTCAAAATTTTGTGTCTCCATCAGTCGCTGCTTGGCATGGAAATCACTAAGAACTGGTTTCTGTCAATTTATTGATCAGTACAGGATTAAACAGAAATAATAAAAACTGATATAAAAAAATCTTCATGAATAATTTTATATTGGTCTTTAGGGTACTTTATTCTAGGGCAGCACGGTGGCGCAACTGGTAGAGCTGCTGCCTCTCAGCGAGCAGGTCCTTGGTTCAAACCCCGGTCCAGGCGTCCTTTCTGGGTGGAGTTTGCATGTTCTCTCCGTGCATGCGTGGGTTTTCTCCGGGTACTCCGGTTTCCTCCCACAGTCCAAAAACATGCATGTTAGGCTGATTGGTAACTCTAAATTGTTCCTAGGTGTGAGTGAGAGAGTGAATGGTTGTTTGTCTCGTTTGTCTCTATGTGGCCCTGTGATGGACTTGCGACCCGTCCAGGGTGTACCCCGCCCCTCGCACAGTGATTGCTGGACATGGGCACCGGCGACCCCCGTGACCCAAAATGGAATAAGCGGGTAAAGAAAATGGATGGATGGGTACTTTATTCTAAAAAAATGATTATTTTTGTGTTGTTTTTTTCTGATGCTTGACAAATTAACCCTAAAAATGAGTAAAACAACAAACTTCACTAGATAATTTATTTTTCTCCCTCAAATCCATGAGAACACTTTTTTGTATAAAACCAGTCACTGATGAAAAAAGGTTGGGGGACCGGTACCTTGGACCAGTGGTTCCCAATCCTGGCCCTCGAGGGCCACTATCCTGCATGTTTTAGGTGTTTCCTTGCTTTGACACACCTGATTTGTATGAAGTAGTTATTAACAGGCATCTGAAGAACTTGACCTGCTGAAGAGCAGGGAAACAACTAACACATGAGCATAGTGTTCCTCCAGGACCAGGACTTGGAAATACTTCTACAGATGATGGAACAAGCTTCCAGACCATCTAAGCAGATACTTGTATCACCGATCACCCTAACATGCATAACTTGAGCTCACTTTAACAATCTTAAATTGATCACTTTACATGTATATCACAACCTCACGGCTTAATTTGAGCCGGATCCTTCTTGAACAGGATCTGGTATCTTTATTATTTTGACATGGTGTGTCCTGGTAACTGTTTGCTTGGATCCGGTAACTCTCAGGCTTATTAATAATAAAGTTATGAACAAATATGACTGCCTTGAACGAATAAAAATAATGTTGGATATGTAAACTGAAAATAATTATATAAACACTCATTTTAAACACAACCGCCACTTACGAGCTTCTTTCCACATAAGAGCTGCCCCTTCAAGTTTTCACTTCAAAAAATCTCCTCCCCTAAAAGTCTAAAGTCATCACACGTTTTTATTAAAAAACTCAAAAATATATGTAAACAGCACAACTAAACCGCAAATCAGTTTGAAAGTTTAAGTGAGTTATTAATAAAATGTTGATTATTTATTAAAAATGCAACAAAAGAAATGTTTCATGCGCGTTATTCACATTACATATCAAAACAACGGCGCTAATTTGTCAATATAACAGCGACCAGAATGTCGAAAAGACAGTCCAATTTACTTTCATAAAAAAAGCTTCTCGTTGTTAGTTGGACAACCGAGCGTTGAAGCACCTGAAGGTGTAGGGGTGAGTGCCGAGCTGTTTGACAGAAGTTTAAAACAAGTCTCTCTTGTAAACGAGTCCTCGTGACTCAATGAGACTAACCTGCATAAATAAAGGTTGAATGAATGAAGTGGAGCTGCTCTATTCACGCACAAGGAGAGAGCTGTTGTTGTTGCTCTCTAAAATAGTTATTGAATCACGTGTTTACAAATGTAGGTAAACGTAGATGTTTAAAAACCCTCTAAAATACACCAGAAATGCAGGAAATCACATCTATTTAGTTAAAAAATTTCTGGGGGAGGACTCCCGCACCCCCACCCGCTACATATATTTGCGTTCTAGCATTGATCAGTTTACAAATTAAGCCCTGCACAGGCCTAAATGTTCTTCCTGATTAACCACTTTCTTTTTGGGTTTTTATTTAAACGTCAAAGTTTTTGCAAGTTCTACATCTACTATTGACGTTCTTCTGCCAGTGAGCATCTTTGTAAGGGTGTGTGTTGCTGTGCGTGGCTCGGTGTTTGCTTAAGTGGCATTAAGACTGAAGAAAGCCTCTTACGTAAGACACGTTGGCTGTTTTGGACATTTGGTCAGGGGATGACTCCGCCGAGCTCGGTTAGAGTAACAATTCAAGAAACGTCCTGCTTCCAGTTGTTCTAAAGTTAGCTGTGGAAATATTAATATTCTGTCTCGCGTCACAAATATACCTTTTATTGTTGTATATTTTGCTTCAGATTGAATTAGTTTTTTTACATCGTGTTGTTTCTCTGTCACTTTTTATATTACTATTATCTGGCCTCTGCCAAAATTTGTTCGATTTTTATCATTAGTTTAAAGGCCGGCTCACACTGTGTGATTTAAAAAAAAATATAAAGGACTTGTACATGTCATACTGTGCAAATTTGATAGTAACCCGTATCACACCGCCCTTTGTCATACTTAACCCTCCTGCTGCCCTTGTGACCTACCACGGCCTTGTGAGTCATTTTGACCCAAGGGCAGCAGTAGGGTTCATAAAAGCCATATTGTAAGATTTCTGAAAATCCCTACGTCACATAATGCATTCGATTTTTCGGCCCAACAGAAAATGGAAATTAGCTTCTGTTGACGCTTATTACATTCAGACTCATAGAAAGGGAGGCTGATAACAAGGACACAGCTGTGGACACACTTATGGCTTCCATAAAGTTGTCGGTCGCAGTAGCTGTCATCCTGTAATATTTTACCAGAACGTTTCTGACAACGCTGGATGTTTAAGTTGTCTTTAGCCATGAAAGTGAAAAATTGGCTGTTTAGAAATCTGTCACGCTGAATGACTCAAGCTCACCGAGTATTTTCTCATGATTTTGTTACATTAGATGTTTACAGAACATTTACAGTGTGAACCCAGCTAAAGTCCAACTTTGGCAATGGTCAGTTAAGAGTAGAAAATAGATTATGATAATACAAAGGATTAAAGTGTGTTTTGTGAGTAAGAGCAAAAATATCATATTATTGTATACAAAGCACATTCAAGTCTTAAGTCCATGTTGGATTGGATGTTAACACCCATTGCGCAAACTGATATAACGTTCAGAAATGCTTTGTGGCTTAAATTCTCTGTTTTTATTCTTTTAGGGATATATTTTTTCCACAATGAAATAAATTGTTTGCACTGTTCAGTAACTTGCAAAAGAGTAAAAATTAAAAGATACTGATTTTTACTGCAAAAACAATGCAATATTCTATTTAGTTATAATTAACCCTTATGTTTAATTATTTGCACTTTGACAGTTTATTGCTGTGGCATGTTGTGGTTAACTTTACTTTTTGTTTTATTTTGTAAAACTAATTCCTGTTGGTTTTCTGTCTTTTTTCACAATAGTTAGAACAAAATTTCCATTCTGTTCATCACTTTAGTTATTAGTATATAGGTTTTTCAGCTACTGTTAGTCCAGTTTTAGATCAGTTCCATATTATTTAAGGGTCTACTTTCCTTCTTTTTTGTTCTTAAAACCAAGTTGAACCCAGATTTGGAAAGAGTACTGAAAATTTGTACTCAAGTACAAGTACTGTTGCACTGCTAATATTGTGCTCAGTTACAAGTAAAAACACTAGTGTTACAAAAATACTTAAGTAAAACTACAAAGTACTTTTATCAAAAACTACTCGAGAGTATTAATTACTTTTTAACCAGTTGATGTTTTATTGTTTATTTTTATTTATTTATTTATTCATTTTATAATAATAAGAATACATATCAATTTACATGTATGTAATTTGAAAACAAAAATAAAATGAAAGGCAGCAGATGAAGATAAAATCTTATTTATCTAATAAACAATTTAAACACAAACATTTACTGTAAGTAACAAAAACAAATAAATAACTCGCTTAATTTTTCTATTGTGTTGCCAGTCGAAGGCATTCAGTTCAATTTACTGTATATAATACATTCAAAGCTCATTTCTCAGATGCTCAGAAGCTCCGTCTTATTTTAGTACTAGGCAAACCGATGGCAGTGACAATATCTAAGATCTTTGCATACTTAGCCAAACTAATAACCCACACATACAGACATTAAAATATCAATATCATACAGGTTGTTGTAAAACCTCGTATACTTCAATATGTTTTTTGAGATTAGATGCTGAATGTAAGCTGCTATCACCGTAGAGATGAAACAAAGTTTGCATCTGGACGCTGTCTCCTTTTCGCCCTCTGTACATGGACAATTCCTCCAGGTACGGCCACAGACACTCATCCTCATCCTTTACTGTACCTCGTCATTTTCTCTGTTGACAGTTTGTCCTCTGTCTCCATTTTGGCTTTTTCTCCAAATCTTTGGTCCATAAATGACTCTCTACTCTACGGAGTTGTCCTTTGCTTACGTCAGAGGTAATTAGCATGTTCGCCATCTGCGAGCCTTATTGGCTACAAAGATGCAGACAAACGGTTTGAATATTAATTCAAATTGCGGCCGTACTCAGAAGCGAAGTAGATTACATGGTCTAAATTGTACTTAAGTATGAGCAAAATTACACACTTGAAAGAAATACTCATAAAAGTATAAGTACCCAAAAAAATCTACTTGATTACAGTAATGTGAGTATTTGTAATTCTTTACTTCTAACCCTGGTTGAATCTTACTTTCCCTTTCTACATCCTCTGCTGTCTTGCATTTGGGTTCACCATCCACTCCTACATCAGTTTTCATCAGACTCTGAAGCTATGGCACGTTTCTGCACTAATAAGAAGTGCTGGTGGGGCTAATTAGACAGATGTGGCAATGAACCAGTTCTCTGTTAAGTGTTTGGGCTGTAAAACAATCAGGGGAAATTTACACATGGCATAATGAGTTTCCCATGAGAGTCTTGACATTAAAATAAAAGTAACAGCTACTCCACCCCATACACGAAACTTCGTATTTGCATGTGAGTGGACTGGATCTATCCAGTTGCACAGGTTTAAGACCAGGTTTTAATGCTTCTCACATGAAACTCGTTAGGGAGGCATCACTCTTTGGGGGATGGAGGGGAACGATTTGTTGCCCACCCATGTAGCCACTATATGGATCTGCTAATTTACGATGGGAAAGACCAAAGTTGTTACTTTTAAATTGGCTGCTTGAAGGTATACACTCATGCTCTTGAGGCCACCCAGTGTCCACCTATTGCCCCACCTGCGTTGGCCACCAAAACTATACTTAATCTTTGTTTGCAGTCAACAGGAGCTTAACAGAATCTCCTTTCAAACATTTTTTGCTCTAACAGACCGTAGATGGAAGATTTATGACCCTCTTGTGACTTTTTGTTTTAGTGCCAACGTTTACACTGGGTCAGTGATGGTGTCTTTGTGGTGCTATAAGCTATCATTTTATCACACGGTGCTGTGGGTGTGTGTTGTGGGAAGGCAGTGAGGTAGTGGCCATTAAACCTGGTCTCATGTGCTTCTTGTGAATTTAGTGCAAGGTAAAAACTCCCACTTCTCAATGAATGGCAACAAATGGGAACTGATGAGGCGCTCAATTCTAGCTCAATGTATGAATCCTCTTTTTGGCCATGAAGTCGTAACCGATTCCACTTCTCAGTTGAATGTTCCTCTTCCTTTTAACCAGTAGTTCCCTCTTCCTTTTAACCAGTAGTTCCCAAACACCAAAGTTCATGCGCAATAATCCAGGTAGATATCCAACAATGTTCAGTCAGATCATCTGGATGGTTTGTTTTTTGAATTGCTGAGATGTTTCGTCTTTCATCCTAAGGACTTCTTAAATCTAAGGAGCTACTAAAACAAACTGATTCTCACAAACAGCATACTCCATAGTGGAAAAAAAGAACTGTTTGCTGGTAGTAGTAGTAGTAGTTCCCAAAGTTTTCAGCTTTTGAATCACAAAAAACTGCAACAGAGACTGGAGGCCTCTGCTGTTGTTGGCTGGGGGACATAAACTTGCCAATAAAGCAAATTAACAAGGGCCTCAACATCCAGCATGCTATTTTTTTTTGCATAAGTTTATAACAGCTGTTTTTAATGTTTTGATCTATGAAAAATGTTAATTGTACTCAAATTTGTGAAGATTGTTACAAAACCCTTCACTTGCCACTACTGGGCAGCTGTGGCTGAGTGGTTAGAGCAGTCATCCAATGCAAGAGTTGAAGGTTCGAATCCACCAGCAGTCACATGTCGAAGTGTCCCTGGGCAAGACACTGAACCCCTCATTGCCTCCGATGTGTGTCCCATCAGTGTATGAATGTGATAAAGCACTGATTATTCTTTGTATAGATCTAGCAGAGTGCTGTATGAATGGGTAAATGAGGGCACACATTGTGTTGTAAAGCGCTTTGAGTGTTTTGATAAGATAGAAAGGCGCTATATAAGTACAGTCCATTTACCATTTATCATTTGTTTCATGATGGGATCTTGATCCCAACTTTGAAAACTTTAAATTTGTTTCCTTTGTTTCAAAAACAGTTGTCTGATTCATCAAGACATATTTTCTTGTGACATTTACTCAACTAAAAATCACCTGCTTCGAATGTTATTAGCCATTAAATGGTCATTATTAGTTGTTATCATCCCCATATGTAGCGGTCAGACTGCCCCTCCTGTACCTCCTAGTGGGTTTAAACATACGTTGTTAGCATTGTTAGCGATGATAATAGGCTCTGTTTTTACCTTTGTTAGTGCTCATAATAGCTTCACGTGGTTAGGTTTAGAGTAAAGGGTCTGGCGGTTAGGTTTAGGGTCTTGGTTAGGTTTAGGCACAAGGGTAAGGGGGTTCAGTTTAGGGTTGGTCCTCTGGGTTAGGTGTAAGGTTAGGTTTAGGAAAAGGGTTACATAAGCTGAAAAAAAACAAAAAAAACCCACTTCCTGGTTTACCCCCATGCGACGCTGCCTATTATCAGCAATAATAATGATAATACCGTACCTTTAAACCTACTAGGAGGTAGGTGGGGCAGTCTCACCACTATGTATGGGGATGATAACAACTAATAACGGCCATTTAATGGACTGATAACATCTGATAACAGCCGCTCCTAAAAATTGGCAAAACAATTACGCAAATAAAATGTCTAAACTGGTGTGTTTATACTATTTTTATAACGTTTTTTAATTTATTTACATTGTCTTCTGCAAGTACAGCACGGTAATAATGTTATAATAGAATTATTACCCAATGAAGGTTTTTAAACTTGTATTTCGTTCAAGCATATGGCACTTGAAGTGGCCTTAGTTGTTTTTTATTTATGTATTCATTTATATTTTTTTGGCTGCTGATGTTAAGGGTCTCCACAGTGAACTAAGTCGTACAAAGACTTGGCAATTATTTTTATGCCGGATGCCCTTCCTGATGCAACTACATACCACTGAGCTACCACAGCCCTCTGTGTGGAGCAGAGAACATGGCCTTTGTGTATTTTATTGTAATAAAAGTCAACTCAACAAAATGTACAGTATTTGCTACGTTGCTTCAGAAATACCCAAGTAAATTACAAGAGCTGAAGTTCTTGTTTGTACCTTTTAGATAACCTTTTTTTTTAATATCAAAATCGAGTCATTGGTTAAAGTAATAAAGGTGCATCTTAAAAAATTAGAATATCGTGAAAAAGTTAAATTTTATGGAATTTTAGTTTTTCATTATTTGTAAGCCATAATCTTCAAAATGACAAGAAATAAAGGCTTCAAACATTTCACTCTGTGTATTGATTCTATATACTTTGTGAATTTCACTTTCTGAAGTGATTGACAAAATAATTGAACTTTTTCACAATATTGACTTTTTTTAGATGCACGTTTATAACAGTTTTTGGACTGAGAGTGGAAAGAAAACTACCTAGAGGAATCAAGTTAGAACAGGATGACTATTATAATTTTGAATCTGAGGTCATTTTCACACCAGATAGTCCAGTAGACTTGGTTCGGTTCGGGACCAATATTCATGACCTTTTGTTTACATTTGAGCTGGTGCGTTTGCATTCACACTGCACTGTGCAGTGGAGTCAACCTGTTGAACCAACCTATTCCCCGCTCGCCTGAGGGGGCGCTGCACCAAGAACTACTGAAAGAAACGACACAAAAACCTCTGAAGACACGTCTTCTTCTTCTTCTGTAAATAAAAATAAAAATGAAGTGGCATCAAGTTTTAGCAGTTTTAGGAATTATGTTTTGTCATTTTTCAAAAATGGTCTTAGCATGAGCAGAAGATGAGACAGAAGACCATGGAGGATATTGTTTTTCCACACAAGGCAGCTGACGGCTCCATATAAGGTCAGAGAAATGCGTGTTTGTTTACCCTGTGGAGCGGGGCTCGGTCTGTTTACATTCACACTGTACTCGAACCGCGCTGGAGTTCGCTTCTACCGGACCAAGACCTAGGTTTTAGCCCGGGCCAGAGTTCGCCTTTTTGTTCAGTGACAGAGTTCGATGGCACGTTCACACCTCCCTAAACGAACCGGACTTTCTAGGAAAACGAGCTAGAGTTCGATTAAAGCGGACTAAACAGAGCTGGTGTGAATGCACCCTGAAATGTGCCAACAGAGACTTGAAACAAGCTGTGAGGCAACAGTGCAAGCCACAGCTCGACCATGCAACACTAAAATGTTTAAAACTGAGGCGTACTCTATTCACTGAGTTATACTACAAATGAACAATTATTATAATAGTTAAAATAAAAAAGATCTAAAAAGCTAATAAAGCACCTTAAGGTTTTTAAAGAGACAATTACATATGATGGCTTGCTGCAGGATTTTCCAACTTTATATTTAAAACAAGTTTCCCATAATTGCGTTTAGGACAATTTAAGTATCACCTAACACTTTCTGACTACTCATTAGGAGCAGAATGAAGTAACGAACAGGTAGATTTCTTGTTTAAAGGCCGGCTCATGATGTTTACTGTAAATAATTCTTGCTGCTGTGTTTCCATGTCAGATGAAAATCAAGGGATTAGACCAGGAGTTTGAAGTTGGTTTGGATTGAAGCTGAATCGTTTACTCCCCCTGGAGAATAAAATGTAATTATATAAAGACAAAAGCAGCACTTTCTCTTTCTTATCCCCTGCATTTTATTGTCTTCTTCTCTACACATCTGCCCTCTCAAAGTGGAGCTGATGGGGTGCGGTGGAAATAAGTGCTTCCAGGAGAATTAAGAAGGAAAACTTTAAAAGTGCTTTTAGCATTTTTTTAACTCCTGACCATGACCACAATTTAAAGGTGTTGGATATTAAAACCGACCTTCCTATCTGTGACACTGCCTCTATTGATCAGAAACACCTCAACCTGTTTGTTGTTTTTCTTCCATTTCTGCTATGAGTCATTTTTTTGTTTTTCCTCTTTAAAACCTTTCTTTGTTTCCCCTCCAAAAGAAACTAAGCTGCAGCTCAAACAAAGCTAAATCCTCTAATAACACAAGGCAGCAGTCATCTGTCAGCAGGTTTTCCTCTGAGAAAAAAAAAACAGTGAGCGACTTACTCACATGTAGGGTTTGTTGTGTGAAAAATGTGACAGAAGTGTTTCAAGTTTGGCACTCTTGAGTAGAGGCCAAAAAAAATGAGAATAAGTTATAATTAAAAAACATGAGTTTTTGAGTAAGTATTGTTATTTTTTCTGCTTCAGTGTCTCTTTCCTGTGGGGTCCCGCATGGCTCGATTCTCGGACTCCTTATGTTTTCACTGTATCTGCTCCCTTTGTGGTCTATCTTAAGGAAATATGGTCTTTTGGTTCATTGTTATGCTGATGATTGTCAGATGTATCTGCCCTTAAAACTGAATAGTTCATGCATAATTCATCCTCTGTTAAAATGTCTTGATGACATTAAGGCATGGATGGCTTCAAATTTTGTAAGTTTCAACGATCAGAAAACTGAATTTATTGTGTTTAGTCCTAGCTCTACTGCTGTCTCTGATCCTGTAAATTTTGACTCTCTTGAGCCATATCTCAAGCAATCTGTTACAAATCTTGGGAATCTTGGTTTTGGACTCTGACTTTAAGTTTAATAAACACATTAACTCTGTTCTACAAAAAGTTTCTTCCAGTTAAGGCCGATAGCTAAGATTAAGTCTGTGTTGACCAGATCTGACCTTGAAAAATTAGTTCATGCTTTCGTTACAACACAACTAGACTACTGTAACTCGCTTTATGTTGGGGTCAGCCTGGTGTTTTTTTCATGTCTCCAGCTCATACAAAATGTTGCAGCTTGGCTATTAACTGGAACTTGTACGTTTGAACACTTTTCACCAGTTTTGTCCTCCCTTCACTGGCTCCCTGTATGTACTAGAGTAGATTTAAAAATTCTCCTGTTGACATTAAGTGCATAAAATGGCCTTGCAACCTCTCTGACCTACTTCAACCATATGTTCTTTCTCAGGTGCTGAGATAATCTGACCAGCTGCTTTTGGTTGTACCAAAAACCAGGCTGAAGCTCAGAGGAGATTGGGCTTTTTCAGTTGTGGGCCCTAACCTTTGGAACAATCTGCTCCCCAAACATAAGACTGGCCACTTTAGTACCTGCTTTTAAATCCCTTAAAACACATCTGTTTTCACTGCCTTTTAACACAATGTGATTTGATTTAGTATTTCATTGTTTTGTGTTTTTATGTTTGTTTCTGATGCTTTTAATTACATTTTATTATAATGTTTTCTTTAATTGCTGTAATTGATTTTTATAGTTAAGCACGTTGGTAACAGCTGCTGTTTTTAAATGTGCTTTATAAATAAAATTGACTTGACTATCAACTTGAAATCATAATGTTTCAAACACCAAGAAGAAAATGGAATGAAAAGCCAAAGGCTCAGATGAGGACATTCTCAGCAGTCACAGATCACCTACAGGAAATGCTGTTTCACTCCTCCTTACGTTCATCAGCAAAGTTCATTAACTTCCCATACGCCTGAACTCATAATGCCTCTTCTGTGAAGCCCAGACGTCATCTCAGATACACAGAATTACATTAGTCGTGCACATGCACATTGTTGCTCATGCACAGCCTTATGTGTCGACGACGGTCAGCCCACAGTGATGACTCCTGTGACTAAAAGTCCAACCGAGGCAAAAGTCAAAGGCCACACAAATAGTCGAGCTAATAAGTGTTTTTTTATTACACAAGGAATTTCACAATTTATTGCATTCTTTTCACAGCCCTGACTTTGCATCTCTTTCCCCGTTGTTTATTAAGTGTGGCTCAAGTGAACTCTTTAAACAGTAAGAGAGGTCAATGGCATGTGTTGCATTTATTCATTCATTCATTCTGCCTGTCATGTTCTCACTCCCCCGTTCATAAACATCCCGGTAATTACATGTGCCTTGCTTTGAAACGTGCCTTTTTTTTTCTCAAGATCTGGAGTTAGAGTTGGAGTACAAATGAGAGGATATCTGTGTCCTATCTTCAGCGTGTTTCAGTAACTCATTGGGATTCATAGCTGCTTTCCCTCCTTGCCTCCCTCCTCTCCGAGCCTCAGTAGCATGAAAATCCCATCGGATGCGAGGAAACTGAACCCAAATGAAATGCAGGGGAAGTACTTTTCAGCAGGAAGAGACTGCACTTAAGATGCAGATTCAAAAACTTTTTTTTTATATATATATATTTTTACGTTAAAACATTGTAGGGGGAGTGGTGGCTCAGAAGGTCAGAATCGGAATAAAGTTTATTGGCATTGCACCGAGATACAACACAAATATGTACGTACAGTCATCCAAAAGATGGGCTGAGTGCATGAAGCTGCGGCTATAAATAGTGCAGCCTTCTTATTCTTATTCAAAATAATATTTTGCTTAGATGAGAAAAGGGAAGAAAACATGAGGAGAGACGGTATAAAAAAAAAGATCTCTCACGCCATGTCCAAGGTAGGCTTGTGATCAGAAGGTTGCCAGTTTAACTCCCCGGACTGTCAGCATAAAAAATGTGGGTGGGAAAGGTGAAACACCCACACCTGTCTCCATCTTTATTTGCCCCACTCTGGGCCCTTGAGCAAGGCCCTGAACCCCCACCATCTGCTCCCCTGGGCACCCTAAATGGCAGCTCTCTGCTTCACACAGAGGGTTGTGGTAGCTCGATGGTCTCTGATTGTGACAGGAGTGGCATCCGGTCCAAAATCAATTGCCAAGTCTTTGCCTGAGCTAATTCGCTGTGGCAATCCCTACAGAAGGGAGGAGCCCAAAGAAGAAGAAAAATAAAGTGCAAAGGTTATGAACAGTTAAAATCTTACCTGGTGCAGCTTTGTGAACAAACACAGCTTGGAGAAATGGAGTGTAATTATCTTTCATTGCCACGGCAAAGATTGATCAATAAGGGTTTTATTGGCATGTCTGTTTGTGTCTGTACTGTTAACAAAATATCTCATGAACCATTAGATTTTTAAGAAAACTCAGAAAGTAACGAATGGATGTACATTTTCAACTGATTAACTTTTGAAAGCAACCCAATTGAAGATAGCAGCCACAGCCAACTGGCATTAGATGACACAAATAAATGGGTATCACTCACTCAAATCGGAATTAATACTATGGTCACAACTTTGGTATTAACAATTAGAATCATCCCCTGTCTCTTTGTTAACAAAATATCCCACGGACCACAAGATGGAGCATCACAGGGTATGGTACATTATTTTCAAGTTCTAAAGCTGTCATTCCTCAACAGTAGATGATCTTTGTTTAAAACTCTGGAATCAGAGATATTTTATTCTGTTTCAATTGAAAAACCTGTCAATTGAAGTCACCCTACACCAGGAAGTAGCTACTTATTGACTGCTTTAGAATGGTTGAAGTTTGAATTAATGATATTAGAAAAAAGGGAGCAATGAATTGGGAGGATAAAAGGTCAAGTTAACCGAGAACAGATCAGAAAGTTAGAACATTTAAATATAAACTTTGAGTTACAGAAACTAATGGATATTGATGAAATTATATATTTGATGAAATTGATCCTCTGCACTCAGGATGGAACAAAGCATACACAAAGCAAGGACCTGATGTGCGTCACAGGTTTAGGATGAGGCCAGAGGTCAGGTGGAGTCACCTTGCTCATTCTGAGACTCTGCATCCATTAATCCTGTTAGTGTTTTTGCAATGTCAAACAAATAGAGACACACGCTCAACTGCAGCCATAAACAGACAATTCTCCAGAGAGTCGGTGGCTGCATTCCGATTAGAAGTCTGGACCCAAAAGAAGTAATCATCTCATTGACTTTTCAATATTTATGCCATCATTTCTGTGTGTATGGGTGTGTTTTCAGGTCAGTGAGTGCATCCAGTAATAGGCCTGGATGTGAAGGCACACTTCTAGATTCATCTCTCTTTACGAGACATTTCTTTGTTCACATTCCATCCCGTTATGAAGCTTTTTGGCTTGCAACAATGGATGCCACCAGTAACTGGCTCATAATGGCCTGAGTTGGTGCTTTGATGTAATTTGTTTATCCTGAAGGTGACTGTGTGTTTATTGATGTATGTGTCACTCTTTGTGTTGGACTTGTGTCAGCAGTAAGGCAATGACGGAGGATGAGGGGAGGAAGGAAAAACATGCAGACTCATTTTTTCTAGATTACCTTCAGCTCTTTCCTGTTATACGTACATAAAGTCACACTTCATCACACTGTGTCTTTTTATCGACCTTAGTGTCCACCATAGGTGGGACCTGCAAAGACTAGAATGAAATTTAATGCTATTTGAACAGTACGCCCCAGTGTTTACCCGTGGTGGACACGTTAATCTTCTCCATGTCTGTGCTGTAGAGAGCTGTGAGTTTTTTTTACTCCCCCCACAGATTTGTGCCTGCTAGCATTTTTCACCCCCAGTGACAGTTGGAAATTGTAAAAAGCTACCATGTGCAGATAGCCAAGAGAAATCGTCTTGTAAAATTGTTTCATGGCTTCCTCCTTGCACTGATACAGTGCAACATGAAAGAAGGCTTTTTCCCAGTGATGGAAAACAGCAACATCACTGAGGAAATGGTTTGGGTTTCACAAAGCAGGATTGTGTGGAGTTGTTATGAACAACCAGTGTCTTACCTGCTGTAGAAATCAATAAGAGTAACCTTAGTTTGGAAAATCAGGAAGAAATTCACATAGTGGATGAGACATCAAAGTTCATTCTCAATCATCCAGTACAAAATCCAATAATGGTCAATCAGGTCACCTGGCCAGTTTCTTTTTTGTAGAATGACGTTTCACCCTCTTCTCCGAAGGGTTCATCATTCTGAGGAGACCCAAGTAAACTGTTTTCCCCACTAAGCAGTACACTCCTCTATTGGAGTGTTTGCTGTGATAAGATGGAAACGTCTTTCCACAAAACAATAAACTGTCCAGATGACCTGATTGACCATTACTGGATTTTGTACCTGGATGATTGAGCATAAACTTTGATGTCTTGAACCACTTTGGCTGTGGCTGGCTGCCTGGAAGGAGTCTACGGGGGACAGGACATCCCCCAGAAACCATATTATCACCAGCAAACTGGTTGGTCCACTAAAGGAGTGTACTGCTTAGTGGGGAAAACAGTTTACTTGGGACTCCTCAGACTGATGAATCCCTCCAGATAGAGGGCAAAACATTTTTCTACAAAAAATAAACTGTCCAGATGACCTGATTGACCATTTATTGGATAGTGGATGAGAGTTAATGCCTCTTCAATCAGTTTGACATGACTGTCACCAAGGAAGAGGGCTGGCAATGGAGGAGAGGGTGTACCAAAGAGGCTATCTTATCACAAGCAAAACTGGTTTGTTCCACTTTGGAGTAAGCTGTTGGGGGAAGAATCAGTTTTGTTGTGTGTTTCCTTGACTGATGAATCCTTCTGGATCGAAGGCAAAACTTTTCAGCACAAAAAAAGAAACTGTCCAGATGACCAGACTGAAAAATGTTGGAATGGTACATATATTTAAATTTTGTTTGTTCTCCAACACATTATTTACTAGTAATCTGCAATGCATAAAACTATTGTACCTTGTAGGGTCAGTGAATACACAGTAGTTTTGTTTAAAGATGAGTATTTTGGACAAAAACACTGGTTACTATTTGATTTTTCTCAGAATATTTGACCTAACACCCCATCTAGTCCCATCTTATTCCCCTGGTCTCCTCCTCCATCTACCAGTTACCACAGCAAACACAAGTCCAATTAACAGCCTTACAAGGTTTTCACAAGGATTCATTTTTTTCCTTCTTTACTCAGACGGGTAATTATTTTAATACAAGCATCAGCACAGCAACAAACTGCTTAAAAACAGGGAAAGCATCTTAATGATTGCTAATCTCAGCTGCTGCTTTGATCTAGCAGCTTTCCATGTTTTATGTTTTTGTTAAAATATGACCATGTTCTCATGGTCGAGACTTTTTGTAAATTAAATTTTACTCATCACAAATCCTGAAGCTGGGAAACCTCTTAATGAGGATTTAAGTATTGAGTTGTGTGTTGCTGCTAATTCTGCTTGCCAGAAATATTTATATTTCTTCAGTTTCACAGGGGCATTGGATAAATGAACGGGGGGGATACTTGTATTTTGGCAATAAAGCTGAGCTCATCAGCTTTATTTTTTGACCATAGTTTCCACTTCATTATCCTTTCAAAACAAATTATGATGGTAGAAAAAGGTGCTGGGATATTTCAAATTGTAATTTTTTTCTATTTTTAGAAAAAAGGTTGGGCTGTAGATGTGTCCAAACAAGCAACTCTAATTGGGAAAGCACCATTAGAAAACGTTTTGTGTCCCTACTAGGTGCAGATGTGGCATTGGATTAATTCTTCAAATTATCATCTTTTAACTAGACTTCGGATATTTGAAAGTCACAGCCGAGTTTGGTTACAGGATTTACAGATGCTACACAAACCCAACTTTGATCGGTCAAAGACATCTGCTTGTGTGGGCTGCTTTCTCTTACAAGCTAGCATTGTTGACAGTAAACACAACATTAAGGAAGCCCAAGAAATTCCCACTAATCAGCTGATTTTCAACTGCAGTTGTCTTGCAAATACACCTGCAAATACAGCGATTGCACAGCAGTCTTATTTTTGAATTAAAAGGTTCCTGATTGGTACTCAACCCTGTTGTGGCAGTACGAACCAGACTTATTATTGTTGATGCACTAGAAGTTATTTTAATGCCCACGTTTGTTCCTTTAAAAATGCAAGTGGTTCTTCCAGATTTATAATTAAATTGTCCCTGTGTCTTTAAAGAGTCCTTGTTATAAGCCTTTTTGTGTCGGAACCTTTTCTATGCAAAGTGTAACCAGATTATGGCACAATAGGAATGAGGTTAGCTATTGTTGCATCATATTAAGAATGCTAAATACAAGGACATGGGAAGGAATGGAAGTTGTCAGGAGACAAGCAGCAGTTGTTGGTTTTATTTATTTATTTTGAAGTGCCTTGTTATTAACATAGTGTACGTGGCACAGTCTTTCCTAAAAGCGATTGAAGAGGAAGTATGGAGCACACGTAGATTGTTGTGAAGTCTCTGAGATGAGAACTGGACTGTCAGGTTAAACTGGGCTCAAGCTTGTGTCACGCTTTGGTTCTGTCTATTTCCAGAAAAAAAAAAGATGCAATGTGTAGTTTATTTAAAGAACAAGAAAAAATGAGAAGGAATGTATGCGTAGCCTTGCAGATGAACACACCATGGGGTGTGTGGTGGGCTGTGCAAAGCTAAGCTACCTCTCAAACCAGGCTCAAGGAAAGATAGTCTTAAAGTCAGAGCAACTCAAGGTAGACACACTTTTAGTCTTCAAAGAGAGATGGAGAAATTGAGCTTTTGAATTGAAGGAATAAACCAACAAGGCTTGTGTGTGTGTATGTGTGCATATAATGACCCAATATATATTTTCTCTCTGAATTGTGACTGGTCTCCCTTCGGCTACCTAGTAAATCAAAGTACATTTCTACACTCCTACCACATTTTTTTGTGCATGTGTGTGTGTGTGTGCACATGCACATGTGTGTCTTTTGGCTGTTGCAGTTGGCACAGTGCTATGGGGCCCATTTCATCCTCTTTCACACACAGACTCACACAGATTGTCTCACACAAAGACAGCTTGACAGTAAGGGCTACCATGTTGCACCTACTTTGTGTTTGTTGATTGATTGAGTCTTCCACTGCAGGAACTTTCTATGGTGTTATTTCAAAAATGTGTGTGTATGTGTGTTTTCGTGTGTGTGTGTGTGTGCGTTTTTGTTTCAGGTTCCCTTGTAGAGATGACTTTTACAAAAAATCATGCATTGTGGGAACCAGCTACTCTTTATGTGGACCAAAGCCAGATCCCCATAAGGATAAGTCTCGTTGGGGGGTTAGGTGTGAATTGCAGATGTATTAGGGTTAGGGTTAGGCATGTACTAGTAATGGTTAAGTTTAGGGTAAGGGTCAGGGTTAATAAGGCTTCAGTATAGTCGGGCATATGTCAGTCTGTGGAGGTCTGCGTGTACCGGATTAGAGTCGAAGCGGACTCCCACAGGGCATGTCCATGCAAAGCTCAATATTTACGACCGTGTACTTGTACTCTGTGTCGCACAATAAACTGCCCAGCAGGGGACTGTTTTGTATGTGACACCAATGTATTAAATTCCCCTTCTTCATCTCTGATCTGGTTTAATGGCCTTTTCTTTTGTTTAGTTTTTTTTCTAAGAGGCAAGCGATCTCTTCCTCCTCCTTCATTCACGCCATGACTGAAATTGTGTGAAATGAAGGAATTTGTCATGAGTCAATTAAAATCAGGTCCAGCGTGGCTGCAGGAGGGTCTGGAGATTTCCTGGTGGGCTGGTCTGATGTGTGGGCTGCAGGGCGAGCGCTCCTTATTTTTTGATTTTTTTTTTTAGAACTTTTTATTAATAACATTTAAACACAGAACACTGCTGCAGCTAGGGCTGCCAGCTCTCTCTTTTTTTTTTTTTTTTTTTTTTTGCGACCTGTCAAATCAATCCAGTAGTCATGTCCGCAAATGACCAATCGGCAAACTCAATTTGTCATGAAGGTAAACGGCCCTTACCTGTGGAGCTGGTCTGCGGCCGCTCAGGATGGACGCTCAAGTATGAAGTCTCAACACTGCGAACAGTGCACATCAAGTCTGCGCAGAAACAGAGGCTATAGAAAATGAATGAAAATCAATGCAAAGTCCCAAAAAAGTACATTTACAAGAATGTGTGTGTTTGTGCATCTCTGTGTGCATGTGTATGTTCATGTATGTCAATGCATTGGTCAGTTTTGAAAGCTTGCCTGTGTTGCTCTGTTGACTTGCCACTATCTCTTCTGTTTAGTTTTTAATGCACTTTTTGCACATTGATTTTCTGTTTTTTAATATTTTCTACACTGTCATACATACGTGTGTTTTGTATTTCTGCATGTGTGTGTGTGTGTATGTGTGTGTGCTGCACAGGCAAGCAGGACAACATTGGGATCCTGATGGGCAGGAAACAAGCTTAAGCAAACAAAGGAAAACTGTCAGCAGTCCTCTCTCACTCACACACACAAAAATGCACGCAGTTGTGTTTGTTTACACAAAGGTGTACAAACGCATGAGGATGCTAGCTGATTTTTGACTACTATATTTTTGTTCTTTTTAAAGGTTTAGATTTTCAGAATCACAATCTACTGTGGTTGCAGTTTCTGTAGGCTTGTTTGTACACAGCTGTTCTTGTTTTTTATAACTTGTTTGGACCTTGTGTAGTAAATTGACCAACGATTCAGGGACCTGTACCTTATGGGGACAAAATCCTGATCGAAACAAATCAAAGCATTCTCAGGTGTCCTGGTTATGGTTAGAGCTGACGTGAACTCAGGTTAAACTGAAGGGTGATGGATAGGATTTACAAAATAATTTGAAGCCAATATCTTAATAAGGATAGCTAAATGAACAAGCTTACATGTGCACATGTGGACAAACTGCTCATTAAAGTTCTCTGTCTCCCTATACCTCCCCTTGGTCTCCCTCCTCTGCTCTCCTTATTGTGGTTTTTTTTTTAATTGGAGTCTGAGGTGGTAATTACAGGGATGGCAGGAGGGGGTCTGGGTGAGTAGGAGGAAGGAAGGAAGGAAGGAAACAAGAAGAAGGGAAGGCAAGGAGAAAGAAAGAGCCATGTTTGTGATGTAAAGAGAAAATGAAGCCTTTTTTCCAAGGGCAGCTGGTCAAAAATGACCACTTTTTGCATTTTTCTGTGAATAGAGCTGGTTTTACTTTTAACTCAGATGAAAAGCAGTCTGTGCCATTTATGTAGAAAATCAGTTGGACTGTATATTTACAGTAAAAGCTTTTTTTTATTTGTAGGCAAAATCTGAATAGTTTGGTCATTCAAATAGTCTGAGAACCCAACAATTCCAATGCATATGCTAATGATCTCTGTCAGTTTTAATAAATGTCCATAATTTTACATAGTTTAGTTTGTAAAATCTGAATTTTGACTCTTTTGTTCATATCGTCTTAATATAATTATAGAAATATCTTCATAAAGGAAACATACAATAAAGTTTTTCTTTTTAAACCCTTGTTTTGTTATTTTTTGTCTGTTTCTTGAACATTTTCTGGAGGCTTAGGTTTCCATGCTAGTCTATATTCTCTATATCTGAATCTCTGTTGAAACTCTATTTTAACAGCATTTAGATTGTGTTCTATGCATAATTTGGAAATGCTGAAGACCTCAGCACATTGCTTTTCTGTGGGGAGTAACCTGTGTTAAATGTGGTACAGCAACGCCCCCACCCACATACACACACCCCTTATCTCCTGCTGTCTGGAATACACACACAACACTGAAAGCCCACCGTGCTGCAAGGATACATCAGCGCTGATCCACATTATCATAATTGAGGTGTCTGCCGAGCCTGTTTGTGCGCTTTGTATGTATGTGTGTGACTGTGCCACCATAGGGAATACAGAATCAGTAAGCAGGGGTCTTTAGTGCCAGACAGATACCATACTTTTATCTTTTGGCTTACATTACAATAGAAGACTACAATAGTCTATGAAATGTGGGTTCATGTGCACGTTACATCATAGGCTGGGAAAGCCTCCTGAAACCATTTTTACACTGGTCTAGACAGCATATCAGTGTTATAAAGCTATACATGTGCAGTCCCTAGATGTAAATGGTGGCTACACAGTAGGAACATGTTAACTGGGCCATTGTTTTGAAAGTAACAGTGATCAAAGCTCAGATAAATCTCAGACAACAATGCTCTTGTTTGGTTATTAGACTAGAGTTGTAGTTTTTAGAGTTTAAACTATCAAAAGGATTCATGTAGATGAATCAACTGCACAGTGACACTGCTAGACATGGATTTAGTTGAGGTTTAAAGCTGTAATTAAAGGTTTTTGGTGACCTCACACCTCAGAGTGTCAAGCTGAGCAGCATCATGACAACACAGCAGCCCCCATCTTGGGCAAACTCATCAGCTTAAGTGCTTTTTATATAATGGATCCCTGGTTCACATGGAACATAATGAAAAAAACTACAACCCAGAGGATCTTATTTGATTAATAAATGCTGTCAAATATGTTGCTATGGCTGCATTTATAGAAAGAAGACAGAAACCCAGACTTGTTTACTGATTTGACCTTTTACCATTAGGCTGGTTTCATAACCTGTGGTAATCTGAAAAAATCCAAACTAGTTTGATTTTTCGAATCTAATCTACTTTTAAAGAATATTAAAAATGGAAAAATTATACAAACTATTTTGGTTAAAACAAGCAAATTATTAAATCAAGGTATTTTTTAAGTTATTTAAAATTAATTCATTTTACTATTTAAATGTAGAAACAATCTGATAAAAAGTTGATAATTTTAGTCATCACAACTGGAATGTTCTTGGGTTTTAGGCTTGTCCTTGGACAAACCAAACAATTGTAAGGCATGACCTCTGGAATATTGCTGATCATTGTCTTTTAAAACAAGTTTACGGACAGTCCAACTACTTTATGCATAATTGGATGGCAGGGGAAAACACTCTTTTCCTCTTGGAGTGTTCTGATCTGTTCCAGGCTAGATAAGATAAAGCATGAAATACCCTCTTCCCTTGCAAGTTCAGGGTCAATCTCAATGCTGCTCCCCACCTAACTGTGTTAAGATACTGAGTGACAAACATCAGAAGATTGAAATATATCATTTAACTTATTTTAATAAATAGGAACCCTGTCTTCTAGCATTTATCTTTGTTTTAGATGAAGCAATGTCATTATTTTACACACAATCTTATTGTTTGATTTAATACCCATTGATCATAGTAGGGACTTTTTCTACTCTACAGTAATTTATTTCCACATAAGCATTTTTCTTCATATTTTGCACCAATTACACATCTGTTTTATGCTACTTTTAACTTCTAAACAATGCCATGGACACTTAAACAAGCGTAAGGAACTCAAGGATCCACACAACTGAATTAATATTTTTAGTTTATATTGTGTTGCTTAATCCTCAAACCAAAATGTTTTATAAGTAGATGCATATTAGTTTAACTGTTCTTAATTTAGCCAAGATATGACATTTGGCTATCCCTATAAAATGTATAAATGACCTGATGTTTTTGGATATTTGTCACAGAGCATACATACCTTACAAATGTAGTTATTTCCATAAAGATAAGGTAAGATAAGAACTTTGTAGATACCGCAGGAAATTGTTGGGCCAGGGTTTCAATACAAAGGAAGATGCCCAAGGAATTACACACGATATAAAAATAATAGAGAATATAAAAATAACAGAAAGATATAAAAATACCATCTATTAAGGTCCAAAACAGGTCAGGTACAGATAGAAACATTAGTGTTTATTGTAGTCCAGGATAAATTTTGTATTGTCCTATGCATAGAAATGTTAAATAAATATATAGGTTGTTGTACATTTGCTTGAATTTCTAGTTGTTTAGAAAATGAAAGGCAGTTGTTTAGTGGGATAGTTTGGGCCATTATGCAAAGCTTGGCTTATAAACTAATAGGAAACAAAGATAAAGGATGGCATTAGAGACACTAAGACACTCAAACATATGGGTGAAGGCTAACTGTGTGTGTATTTGTGTGTGTGTGTATGCATGTGCTTAGGAGGCAATGCAAGAGTGTGAAACGCCTAATAAGAATTAACTTCTGAACCTAATGTGAATTACTTTGATAATGAGTTTTCTCAAAGCTCGTGTGTTTGTGTGTGTGTTGGTTGTATTATACAACTGGGAAGTGGTAACTTAATGAAACACCAAGTTTATGTGCTGCTTGTGATTGTCTCAGCCATGTCTGACCTGGACTTTTACAAGCACATGCACACAGAAAGGTTATTAAAGTCAGGATTTGAATTATGGTTGTGTTTAAAAAGTGACTGAGAATGGAGGTTTAACGTGTTGCTGTGTTACCCACATTTAGCAGTAGCTGCTAACATTTCTCAGACACAATATGAATGGTTGTGTTGTTTAACTTTTCAATGTTAAATAAATGATTAACTGTCTTAATGGTTTACACAAAAGGGCAAGGAAGCTGTTATCTGCCAGCCCATGTAAACATTACTGTTTGCAGTAATTTATCAGCCGCACCATTTGATATATTGAGCTGTAGAAAAAGCAAATCTCCAGACCCAATTCAGGTCAAGTAACCCAGGTTACTTGAACTGTGCTGTTTTATTTTAAAACCCTTGTATTGTCTTTTTGGAAAAATCAGCCACACGTTTATTTTTGTTTGTGCTTTTATTTATTTATTTTGGTGCAGTCAATAGACATGATTTTTTTTTCTGAGAAAACCTAAAAATCACTCTACTTCTTAAAAATATCAAATTTTTAAAAATGCTTTTATAACATCACAGTAACTTTACTTATACATTGTAAATACAAATTTTCATCCAAAATTTTTCATAACATAAAACAAAGCATTCCTCTCAGTAATGTATATTCTTTTTATCTTTGTTACTAAGCTTTTAATTTTTATATTAACTGACTAGATGGTGCTGTACTTGGTGGCACAGTGGCTCAGTTGGTAGAGCTGTTGCCTTTCATCAAGAAGGTTGCTGGTCCAAATCCAGACCCAGAACTTGTCTGGGTGGAATTTGCATGTTCTCTCAATGCAAGCATGGGTTTTCCCCGGGTGCTCCGGTTTCCTCTCACAGACCAAAAACATGCATGTTAGGCTGATTGGTAACTCTAAATTGTCCCTAGGTGTGAGTGAGAGAGTGAATGGTTGTTTGTATCGTGTATCCCTGTGATGGACTTGCGACCTGTCCAGGGTGTCCCCCACCTCTTGTAGCTGGATATGAGCACCAGTGAGCCCCTGCAACCCAAAAAGACAGAAGCGGATAAAAAATAATGGATGGATGGTGCTCTACTTTTATATTTGCAAGCCTCTGAAAAAAATCTACCAAGATGCAGTTCAACTTACACCAGAAGAGATTCATTGTTCCTGGCCAGAGTCTCTGTGGAGTCACGCCTCTCATCTCATCCAATAAAATCATTTTAGTTTGGATATAAAAAGCAAAACTCACTTGTAATGTGCACAAGTAAACATTTAGAATTAAAAAGCTGTTCCACATGCATGCAGGCTGCAGCATAGGATGTTCCACAGCTGACAGCATCTGACTGATGCTGGATTATCTGATGGAGTAATTAACGAGTGCACATAGCTGCAGTAGCTCGCTGGTATATCAATCTCAGTACAAAGGAAAAACAATTTAAAAGCTAGCAATTCTATCATGGAAAGAGTAAAAAAAATCCAACAAAGACAGAAAACGATAATTAAAAAGACAAAAAAATTATTAGAAAAAAACCCCTCAATGTCCTAAAAATAAGTGACACAATTAAGTTTGATATAAACCAAGGCTTCATATTCGGCTGCTGTTTTTGAAAGATCCGGTGACCTGAAGGGTCCCCACATAACTCTGAACTGGAATTTAAAAAAAGTACTCAAAAATAATTTTGGGTGTACTAATTATTTTACTTATTTTCAAAACTTGGCTTTAAAATAAATATTTTGTCCGTTAAAAAATCACTGTAATGTGTATATATATTTTTTTTAAATAAAAATACCCTTAAAGAGTTAAAACTCCATGAAAATAATTTAGATTTGATATTTTAATTTCAGGCTGATACAACTCTAAAATACTGACAATTTTTTGCAGTTTTAGTAGTTTTTATTTTTAAGCAGTTAAATAAAGTGGTCGATTTTCCCCCTAAGGAACTTGAAAGTTAGAGGATGATACAAAGGCTCAAAGGAACATTGATAATTATTAAAATGGTTTCCGTAACTGTATAGCAAGGAAAGTCAAAGTGATTTAGTTTTTAAGTTCAAGTTTTAGGGGCTAGTTTAGAGAGTTGTAGCTTTAACTACAGAATGCCAACAGCTTGATTGTATGTGCTGGGCGTGCTTCTTTTGTATGCACATTATACAGACAGTGTCACAGTGGATGTCATGGTATGACGTGTTTGTTTTAAGCAGCCTGACTCGTTTGCATCAGGAATGTGCAGCGAGTTTGCATGTCATCATTGCTGTACTAGGAACTGACTCCCTCAGATACTTAAAAAAGACTCATCTAAACAAGAAAAAAACCAAACTGCTATGACTAAGTGTAATGTTATGTATAGCTGCATACTTCAAACTTAAGTTTAGATCATTAAAATGCCTAAAACCTTGCTAATTGTTTACATTTTACTGATGCATGTTAATGATGGAAATGACAGAAACTGAACTTTTTTCCCAGAAATTTTCATCGTTATCCATAGGTGAATTAATTAATTAATTAATTAATTAGCAAGTTAATTTAACACATTTTGAACAAATGCAAGGCCTCATAAAATTAATGATCATTTATTTAATCTGTTTTATTTTTGGATCACTTTAAATAAAATCAAGCATAACTAGTGTGCTGTAATATTTGCTTTATTATAATATTTAAAGCCTGCCAATTGAAGGTATTAATGAGTCCTAATAATTACATAGGTTTAATTTGATAAAATATATTTTTACAAGAATACTTTTTCCCCTCAAGAAGAAGCACTCACCTAATGATTACTTTTATCTCTGTGTCTTCTTGTTTGATACATGTGTGTTGGTTACACAATCAACTCTTGTAAAGCAGCCATGGTCTTCCAAGCTATCAAGCACTGATAAAAACGACAAAAATATGCACCATATATGTTATGAATATACAAGCAGGAAGCCATGCAGCCAGAGTTCACACAGATGCTTTATTTCAAACACAGGAACTGATACTAAGTTACGACCTCCATGCTTAATAAAACACAGAGCACTGAGTGTGTATATATTTTCTCAAAAATAAATTTATTTACAATTTGACCGTGAATCAGAAGTGAAAATTCTTCCTTGGCATGTTGATTCCGAAGGACAAAGCTTTCCTTATAAGGTCGCCCCCCCCCCCCCCCCACACACACACACACACATGCATGTGCACGCACACACACAGTATGTCTTTTTATCTTTACAGGGACTTTGCACTGACTTCCACTCATTTTTCATTCATTTCTATAGCCTAACCCTGACTCTTACCCTAATCCTAACCATTACCAGTACATACCTTACCTTAAACTTAACCCATCCTCAATTCACAACTTTGTCCTAAATCTAACCCCTACCCCACCAACGACACTTCTTCTTATGTAATTTTTTCTTCATTCAACCCTTATTTACACAGGTTAGTCTCATTGAGCCATGTGGACTTGTTTACAATAGAGACATGTTTTAAACAAAGAACAGAAGAGGTATAAACAGTAATACACAGTCATATAAAAAGCATATAAAATGAAAAGTAAACAGAGGAAATTAAATAAAAACAAAACAAAAACGGCAAAACATGAGACAAAATTTGTTTTGGGCCCCATAAGGAGCAGTTGGTCCTCACAGTATGTGTTGGAAAAATGGGCCTTACAAGGTAACAAATACAGACACACGCATACACACACATACACACATACACACACTGAATCACGGAAGGAGTTTAGCATTTACCAGGAATGAGCTAAGAGTCATTAATCTTTCTTTGGAACAGAGCAGCTGACTTCAACCTTGTGCGGACGCTGAATATTCATGTTTATGCTCACAATCCTAGAAGAACTAAACGGTCTTTCTGGTTTGAATTGCCTCCATCTTGTTTTTTATGGATAAAGAAACCCTGATTTCACTCAACGTTTGCTACTTTTCTGAAAGAAGGTATCACTTAAGTCCCTCCCTCCAGGTGTATAACCACATACAGGTGCAACCACACGTTTGCATGTGTTGAAACGCGTGAATTACTACACCAAGGCTGGGTGGTGCAGGTTGTACTAATATTAATGGTTTTCTTCTTGGTCACGTGTAATAATTTGTTGATCCTTGCACGTCTGTGTTTTGAAATGAATGATTGTTGCAAGACAATCTCAATACAAACGAATCATGTCAGGTAGAGAACTGTTCAGTTGGCAAACAGGGATTTTATGGTGTGAAGTTGCTCCAGTTCAGAAGAGGATTTTTGACTTTCTGCAGATTATTGAGGGCAGGGGGAGAAGAGGATTAACTAAGCTTCCTCTGATTGTCAGTGTTTATCAAAACCTTTTCTTCTAACCACATTTCAGTGTTTTGCTTTCAAATGGATTAAATTTTAATTTTAATTTTGATGTGGTGATACGATGTATAATTTGTACTTGTTACTACATAACATTTATATCAGTCATGAATGGTGGGCAATCATGTACTTGCCTTTTGGTGTGTGTTCATATACCTTTTAACAAAATATCATATAACAATAGACACATTTTCATAAATCTTTTGAAATATTAACTAATGTTTATCAACAACTTATTAACACTAGAGCCAACCTCATACAAGATGGCTGCTACATTAGTTTGACAGTTATTGAGCTAAAATTTGGTGCATTCGTAGCTGACAGTAAGCTCCACCACATATCCCCAGTGTTAATAGATTGCACGAAATCTTGGTTTAAAATTCTGATATGCAAGACAACAGAGATATGTAGTCCTCCACAGAACACTCAGCCTTTCATTTAACATGTTACTAAAATGTGCAAACTGGAAATTTTTGTAAATATGGAGAAGTTTTTTTTGTTTCAGTCTTATGTCCACATAGAAACAGAGTTTTAAGAGCCCCGGTTTTTATTTTATTGAAACAGGTTGCACAAAAATCCTGAAACGCTACGTGTGCGTTTCCATGTAGATGGTCAAAATGTAACAATTTAAAGTTGTGATGTCATAGCCCCACCTCTAGTGCATCCTCTACTGCTTGTGTTTATATACTGAATGAAAATATAATTGTAACACTTTTGTGTTATATTGTTCACAAATTTGTGTAAATCTGTGTTGGTGAGCACTTCTCATTTGCCGAGATAATCCATGTACCTCACAGGTGTGGCAGATGTTGCATGTTTTCAAGGAGTGTACGATTATCCTGCTGCAACAGTGTGATGGTCGTGGATGAATGGTACAACAATGGGCCTCAGGATCTCATCACGATATCTCTGTGCGTTCGTAGGCCATCAGTAAAATGCACCTGTGTGCATTGTCCATGAATATAAGCCTGCCCATACCATAACCCCACCACCACCATGGGCAACTTGATTCACAATGAATCTGGCAGATCCTGATCACCCACATGGTGAGTTCAGGTTGCTTCCATCTAGATGCAGGTATCTGTTGCCCAGATTTAGAACGAACAGACTGAAAAACTCATTCATTCCTGTAGCGATCAGGCTTCTTAAAGAACAGTGATGATTTCTGTAGTTATTTTAATGTCTTAATGTCTTGTCTAGTATGGATGTTTTATGTCTGACATCAGCAAACCTTTCACTCACAAAACGCCTTACACGTAGTCTGCCATCTGCCCTGTAGAGTGAAAATCAGGATTCATCCATGAAGAGAAGACCTCTCCAACATGCCATACACCATCGAATTTGAGCATTTTCCCACTTAAGACAATTACGATGACAAACTGTAGTCAGGTGGAGACCCTGATGAGGATGGCGAACATGAAGAGGAGCTTCCTGAGACGGTTTCTGACTGTTTGCGCAAAAATTATTTGGTTATGCAAACAGAATGTTGTAGCAGCTGGTCTCAGATGATCTTGCAGCTGAAGATGCTGGATGTGGAGGTCCTGGGCTGGTGTGGTGACACATGGTCTGTGGTTGTGAGGCTGGTTGGTTGTACTGCCAAATTCTCTGAAACACCTTTGTAGACGGCTTATGGTAAAGAAATGAATATTCAATTTACATGCAACAGCTTTGGTGGACGTTTCTGCAGTCAGCATGTTAAATTGCTACTCCCTCAAAACCTGTATCATCTGTGGCACTGTGCTGTGTGATTAAACTGCATATTTTATATTGGCCTTTTATTGTGGTCAGCCTAAGGCACACCTGTGCAGGAATCATATTGTTACTACACTATTTTGGGTTGTTTTTGGTCAATTTGTGTGAATGAAGACATTTCTAAAAATGCACAAACACATGCAATGCAATTTGTATATAATGAGAATTTTTATTTATTTATTTGATTTTAATTGAGCTTCAAAAGAAACAAGATGATGGTTTTCTAAGGTTGGAATTCCTTGGTCTTTGAAAGAGTATAATGACAAATAAGTAAATAAATCAACAAACATGGGGTTTTCTTTAATTTCTTTGATTTTTAATACAATTTGTATTAAATCAGTGATGTGATTTGGGTTTGTGTTCATAGAGAAAAGGATCAAAATTGCTTGAAATATTTTGTTCTAAAATCAAGAATTCCCCTCCCTGAGAGCAGATTTAAGTTCTCCTATAAAAAGGAGAAAGATGAGAGAAAAGTCCAGAAGATGAGACATCAAATCTCACAGACTGATGTCATCTGGAGAGGTTTCTTCTCTGTCTCTCCCTCTTTCTGTGTGCAGGCCACTCTGCCTCACTCCATCCAGGGGGAGCACTATCGTGCATGGACATTAATCTGTCTGACAGGGGCTTATTAGATAAGAGCGACCACCCCTGCTGCATTGCTCAGTGAATGGAGCCAGTCCTGACAGGGAGAGGCGACTGAGGTGAAGTCATGCAAATGGGACACGGTGCTTTAACTTTACAAAATTAGTTTGTTTTTACGCCAGACAGAGGAAAAAAGTGATGGAACAAAAGAAGAGAGGGATTTATTTCTGTTTGCTCTGACCTGAAGGAAAATTGCAGGCAGAAGCGAGACCAGTTGTCTTTGTTTAGAAGGTCCACAGTGGTTCTGTGTGCAGTCAAAGCCGAGCCAGTCCATCAGTATTATCACACTGCTTTGTGTGTGTATGTGTTTGGTCTCCGTCCCTGTCCTCGCTCGCACATGAATGACTGATCTTTAGTGCTCATTATGTAACAACACAGCAGCTCTCCAGAGTTTTGTTGTGGCACAATGTCTCCTCAGGCAAAGGGAGGATGTGATTACAGTCCTTTCAGTTCTTTACTTTAATTCAAGTGGCTTCATTTTATTTATTTATTTTGGTCCAGCTGCTTTTAATGACTTCACTTTGATGTTCTGAACGATGAAATGAATTCACCTGTGCTGGAAGCTCTCTGCTGAGTCACACCTCTTTTTTCTCGCAAGTGTACGTTCATGACAATGAAGCGGCATGCGGTGCGAGCAGTTTTCAGACTTGTCCGTCCACATATGTTCCAGGCAACAATCTATTCTTGTTACAATACGGGGTGGACTCACGGAGCGAAGACAATGATACATAAAGGATGATGCAGCAGCATAACAAATGTAAAATAAAAAACAAGTATACTGTGACTAATTTTAGCCCAAAATTAAATAGTTCACAAATACTTGATTATATCTGCAAGACTGAAAAAATGGCACTAAAGAAAATGTATGCAAGACAAAAAAGAACGCATCAGCAGACTTTTTTTTTTTTAGATTATTTGGACATTAACTTTGCTTAGTTGAGCTGGCAAGGTGAACGAGTTTTTGACAACATTAAAGAACAGTCATTTAAAAACACCAAGGTTGAGTCAGGTCCTCTGGACAGATTCTTCTTTGCTGAAACGTTTCGTTTTATCCAAAAGGAGATCAAATAGTTTGCTGGTGACAGCCAACAAATAGTTTTGTTTGCCATCAGCAAACTGGTTGATCCACTGTGAGAAGGTTTTGTTTATTAGATTGAATTTGTTGCAACTCCTCAGACTGAATAAGTCTTTTGGATAAAAGATGAAATGTTTCAACAAATAAGAATCCCTACAGAAGACCTGACTCAACCGTCTTACCTGGATTATTGAGCATGCTTCAGGACGAAGTGAACTGAGTTACCTCAAATCTTTCAAGTAAAAGCAAAAAGACAAAGAGGAAGGCCAAAGAGAAGATATTTGGATGCAGTTAGAGAGGCCATGGAGGTAGTTGGAGTGAGGACATAGGATGCAGACGACAGAGTGAGATGGAGGAGATGACTCACTGTGGCGACCCCTGAAGAGGGAAAAGCTAAAAGAAAAAGAAAAAATCTTTCAAGTTAAAAATATCTGTGCTCAATATTAGTAAGATAATTAGGCGAATCATTGCTAATTCAGTGTTTAGCTTAATATACTTGTTAACAAGAGTTATAATTAACACATTAAACCTTATGAAAAGCAGGGAATGATTTGGAGTGGCTAAAGCCAAACAAGAGGTGGAACAAAAACACAATCTATCAAGAGAAGCCTTCAAGGACTTCTGCTCTTATTTTATTGTAAAAATAATAATAACAACAGCAACACTCCACTCACATCAATATACAGTTTTTGTAACCCATACATAAGTTTTAAGACATAATTGCTTAAATTGATAAAATGGTTTGTCTTGTAAAAGTGCTTCCAACAATCTCAAGACAGACCAGCTGTCAAAGAAATTCAAAAATGTGCCACCATTATTAGTGATGGAAAAAAGTGATGGGTATTTCAATTATATATATATATATATATATATATATATATATATATATATATATATATATATATGT
>NC_056498.1:36233403-36250903 GCF_014905685.2 Nematolebias whitei
CACAAGTCCATCCATCCATCCATCCATCCATCCATCCATCCATCCATCCATCCATCCATCCATCCATCCATCCATCCATCCATCCACAAATGAGACAAAAAACATTTCTCTCTCTCACACCTAGGGACAATTTAGAGTTACCAATCAGCCTAACATGCATGTTTTTGGTCTGTGGAAGGAAACCAGAGTACCTGGAGAAAACCCACGCATGCACGGAGAGAACATGCAAACTCCACCCAGAAAGGGATTTGATCCAGTGACCTGTTCGCTGAGAGGCGGCAGCTCTACCAACTTTGCCACCGTGCTACCCAATCTAAGTGTCAATGATCTGAACCTGTCAAAAGTTCTATTAACCCCAGATTAACCACAAATTCAACACCTTTAAGTCATAAGGTCTACAATCATGCATGACACACCAAGGAACTCAGAGAAACAATAGGCTAGAGAAGCATGATGGTGGCAGCATCATGCTGTGGTGATGTTTTTCATTAGCAGGGACTGGGAAACTGGACAGAGCTGAAAGAAAGGTAGATGGAACAATGTACAGAGAACCTCCTGAGATGAACTTTTCTTCAAAAGATTTGAGACTGAGCAGGACAACAACCCTAAACACATGGCTGAAGCAACACTCCACTGGTTTAGGAATAAATGGTTAGATGGTTGAATCAGAGCCCAGACCTCCATCAATTTGAGAATCTCTGGCTTAATTTAGAGATTATTGGACACAAGCAGCCTGAAGAGGCTGGAGGAGTTTGATCATGAAGGATGGACAAAAAAAAAATCAGTAGTGAAATGAACCAAGTTTAAGGAAACTTGAAGAGACTTAATCCTGGAACTTCTGCAAAATGTGGCTCTATATATTGCTGGACTTTAGGTGTTAAATATGTATGCATGCACCATTTTACCATTTAATATTATTAAAAATTGTTTAAAAATGTTTTCCTATTTAACTTTAACAATATGACACATATTTGTAATTTTTTTTGCCTTTATTCAAAGTAAAAATCTGGTTAAAAGCCAGGCTTTAAGGCACCGAAACAGATAGAGGGGTGAATACTTTTGCAACCCTGTCAATTAATGTGAATCAAATTGATTCATAGAAATTAAGTAAAGCACAATAAAGTCCAGTTTTTCTATCATTCTGCAAATGCTGGTCTACAACACAAAACAAACTAGTTGCACAGTAAAAGTTCAGAAATTGCAAAAGCCGTAAATTTTCTTCAGTCAGTATTTATCAAAAAAAAAAACAGTGATAGTAAATAGTTTTTCTATAACTCACATTCCTCTGAAAACAAAGCATGCAGAGGAATATCTGGTCCTGCATTCTGTGCATGTTCTGAGTGTGGGGGAGGGGTTGTAGCTAATGTAGTCTCCAGAGGTTAAACCCCCTCCATCCAGCTAACTCAAAAATTATTTATCTTCCTCACTTCTTCCTAACAACTGATATTTTTTAAATGTCAAGCCAACATTATCTTCACATTGCAGGCAAATATAGATAATATTAAACTTAACTGTCATAGCAGTATCTCACACCATAAGACGATAAGACAGAAGTGTCCTAAGAAGCATTGGGGGTTGTGGTGTTTTATGAGACAAATTCTCAAAATCTTGTCTTGGATGTACAATTTTTTTTATCCATGAGAGTAAACAGAGCAAGTGTATTGTAGGCACAGTGAGGAATCACTTTTTTTAAAATATCAAAACATGGAGTGAAGCGTATTGATTTTTGGGTAATTATATGAGAGGCAGGGAGGGAGAGACAGTACCATTGTGGCTTGCTTTTCAGGGGTATTTCAACACCAGAAGCTACAGAAACAATGGTTTAAAACTTGTCATAAAAACTGAATAGGATCAGGATTGTTTATGAGACTTTGGGTTCCTCCACTTCACTCCGTACATGGCTTTAGGGGTCCGGGGTTCCAGTGTCAGACTGGAGTCTACTTCAATTTGACGTCTTACCAAACAGAGTGACACACATGTAGCAGGAAACTGCCAGGCTGAGGAAGGTAAAACTCTGAACGCATTTTTTTAAATTTCACAAACAAAGGAGAACGTATACTGAAGGTCAGAGTCTTCCTGTTGGCTTGCTCACCAGGGAACTACTAATTTGAACCTGATAATCACAAAAAAGACCCATTTTCGTAATCAAGCTTATATAACAGCAGTTTTGCATTTATGTATTAATTAAGAGAAAACACACCAACAACCTGCATCGGTTCATCCGCTCATTAAGCTGCTGCTTGACGGCGAGCTACAACCCGACTGCTGCTCGAAGCCTGAACTTTGTGTCACCCTTTGTTCTGCCTCATAAAATGTTTCATATATGCAGTCTTCCTGCATTGCCCCTCCTACTGGGGACAAATCCTCTAACTGCCGTTAACATCGGAGAATGGAGTTCATGAAAACACAAAGCTTATGTTTCAGTGCAACTCAATGATGTGTGCTTGCTGAATGTGTGCACTGAAAGTGCAGTGAATCAGCACAGGAGCTTCAGCCATGTGAAAATAACACACATCATTTATTTAAGCATGCACTGTCCCCGTGTGCGTGTGTGTTTGTGTGTATCAGTGTTCGGGGTACTGCAAGGCCACATGGGTTTAAAGTGAGAGCATATTATGGTCCTGTTTATTTATTTATTTATTTATTGTTGTGCGTTTACATGAGAAGTAGTTTTTTTTTCTCTCACTGGTCTTCGATTACCATTCTTGCAGGTTAAGTTGCTTCAGAAATCTCACTGCTGTCACGTTGCATTGTCTTGAGCCAGAGTGCATGCACTAATGCCACATTAGATTTCACTACATCCTGTTTTTTGTGTAGCCTGTGAGACAATGGGGCAGCTTTTTACATTCTGCAAGACACTAATCTGATATTTGCACATACAAACAGAGAAGCAGACAGAGTGTGACAAAGATGACCATCTTTGAACTCAAATTTACGTATGACAAGGTTAAGTCAGGTCCTCTGGACGATTCTTCTTTGTTGAATCCGTCACCAAAGAAGAATCTTCTTTGTTAACAGCAAAGAAGAATCCATCCAGAGGACCTGACTTAACCTTGTTAGATTTTTCTACCTGGATTATTGAGCATGCATCATTCATCAGGTCAAATTTATGTGCACATTTCGGATAAATATTAGCAAGATCTTACATTGATGTTGATCAGTGGTAAAGGATGTTTACAACTGATAAAATTAGTGTTAAGCAGTGACAGTTTGCAGCAGACCACATACAGACACTATTTGTTTAAGAGGCTATAAAGAAACGTTCAGAATTTTAATCACTCGCTGTCGGAAGTAAAAGGAGAATGATGTGCCTAAGTGCATTTGTTTTTCTGTCCATCAACATGTCCATATGTCTCGCAAACCAGAGGATGGGTTTAAAAGATCTTCCTTGAAAATTATCTTTAGATGTCCATTTAAAACAGATTACGTTTTAGAGTCAACCCAATTTAAAATGTAAAAAAGTTAAATCTGGTCCTCTGGACATTCAAAAAAACAAAACAAAGCAAATCAACAAAAAATGTAGAAACGTTTCGTCTCTCATCCGAGAGACTTCCTCAGTCTGAGGGATGAGGGTCCGAGGACCAGATTTAACTTTTTTAGATTTTTCTACCTGGATTATTGAGCATGCATCAGGATATTTTGAACCACTTTGGCCAGGATTGCCTCAACTCAGACTGAGGAAGTCTCTCGGATGAGAGACGAAACGTTTCTACATTTTTTGTTGATTTGCTTTGTTTTGTTTTTTTGAATGTCCAGAGGACCAGATTTAACTTTTTTAGATTTTTCTACCTGGATTATTGAGCATGCATCAGGATACCAATTTAAAATGGCTCAACCTTAGCTTACACAAATTTACTATAACTCAGTCAGTTTTACAGGCGTTGACTTAAACTTGGTATGGTTGTCACTGAACATCCAGCAACATTGATGGCATAGCCCTACAGAACCTCACTGACCTACACAAGGTGAAGTCAGTGAACAAGGCCAGGCTGATTCTGGCAGATCCTAATCATCCACTCTGGTGAGTTGAGGTTGCTTCCATCCGGACACAGGTATCTGCTGCCCAGATGAACAGACTGAAAAACTCATTCATCCCTGTAGAGTTCAGGCTTCTCAACAACCAGTGATGATTTCTGTACTGTTAATTTAATGTCTTAATGACTTGTCTAGTATGGATGTTTTATGTGCTTACTGACTGTGAAACAAATTGCCCCTTGGGGATAATAAAATTTTTTGAACTTGAGCGTCATCCACACCACATTTTCTAATTGGATAACGAGTTAACAAATCTTGCAAATTCCCACAATAACGAGCACACCTAACATCATTAGCAAAGTTTGATCAAAACAACTATAATGTCGTTCCTTCTCATCATAAGATGACCGGAGTCCCACACTCTTACATGAAAGATGGCAGGTGATGTGCATTTCTTACAGGAATGTTTACTCTGTAACTTTGCAGATGCTTTGAACAGATGTTCTTCCCAGCTGATAGTTCTCTGCTGGAGTTCTGCTCTTGCAACAATAAATATCTTGAAGTAGATGTGATGTAAAAATTACAGTAGGTTGTAGGAGATCAAGCGTTTAATTTACAGCTCATTGAGAATTGCCTTGAAACTTTCCTGGTTGTTGCATTGGTGCTGATATTCAAACCACATGTGCACGAGTATGTTCATGACTCTGTGGGGAGCCGTGTGTTGAACAGCAGAAATAAACACTCTGTTAATACTTTGGAGTACTTCTAGGAAAAAACACTGAGTATTTATGGCATCAAATGCAACCTCCAGAATAAGACGCTCAATTTCACACCTGTGGCGTAAGTGTGAAAAAGGCTTTGAATGTGCAATTTTACCGTAGGTTTTTTTTTTGTTCATGTTGTACAGAGCTGTAGTAAATGTGAGGTCTAAAATGCAAAAAAAGCAGATCAGATTGGCTGATTGTTGTTTATGTGGATAACATAACTGATTTTACTAAATACCTTTTGACCAATAAATGCACCAATGAACCCAAATTTAAAGCTAGCATTTGATCTCAAGCTCCCCTCTAAGACTGAAACACATTTCCTACCTCTGGATTTTAGGTATCCCTTGGTGTTTCATTTTAAGTCTCAGAGATATTAGCTGTGTTCCTGTATAAAATAAAATAGTCTGGAAGAAATGGACATTTCCTCAGTTAAAACATCCTTTTTTTAACATCAACCTGTTTTTGCCACCGTTCTTATATGATGCACTTAGATGCCTTTTAGCTTTTGTAGACAAACAGAGATGTGAGAAAACAGAATATTTAATAGTTGATGATGCTGCTGCATAATTATTTGGTAAATGTAACAACAATGCAGACCTTTCCTGAAGTTAATCACAGCTTAGATAGTATGCATTTTGTTGATTTCTACTATTCTTGAAGGATTATTCCATTTTGTTAAAACATTTAGAGAAAATCCTCATAACAGTGAGTTTGAAGTAACTAGACCAAAAGGTGCAAAGTTGTTTCAAAATAATTTTCTCTTTCTTGGCTGTTTTAGGTGATATGTGTCTCCTCTTGAACCTTTACTAGTCCTTAGCTTCTCTGGTAGGAATAGAAGATGCTTAGAAAATTATTTACCATTAACAGTCTAGCTTTAATGGTTGAAATGAAACTATTTTTGTCATTCAGCCAACAATAAAAAAAGAGGGTTATGTTCAGTTCTAGTTAATGCTTGCTCTATGAAGACTCATCAGTACTTTAGGAGCTCTTTATGTTGGAAATGAACGAATAAAATTGATATACAGCAGTATTCTGAAGCATTTGCTGTCTGTGGTGTTATTCTGATCGCATCTGACTGCGACAAAACTAATTGTGACTGACATGTGACGCTCATCCCCTATGACCAGGTACTAATCTTTTGTTATGGCATAATGACAAAGACACACACGCCCTGATTTCTTTAGCCAAATGTTTTATTAATGCATGAGTGTGTAGCAGGTGCGGCTCTGAAGCTATTCAGCTGAACAATAAAACAAAGGTAGACAATTCACAACTTCAAACATGGACTAATTCTCATGTGATCCTTGTGTTCTCATTCTATGGTTATTCTTTATCATTTAGCCTCACCCAAATCATTATACCACAGAAGTTTTATATAGTCTTTGAAGGTAATGGTTGAAAGCATATCCTTCTAAACCAAAGGCATTCACGGTTTATGCTTGGTAACAGCATTTTGTATCCGTCTCCACTCAGATCCATCATCATGGTGGCAATTATTGATTTTTGTTAAGTATTTTCCTCGCAACTTTCAAGCGTGGGTTTTTTATTTTTTATCTTTCTTCAGAAAAATCAGTAAAAAGCTCTAAGGGCTGGTGCAGAGATGCTCTTTCTGCTCTTTCAATCTGGGTTCTTCCTGCTGGGAGATGCCTGCAGAACAGTTATCAGCTCTGGAGAGACACAGGGGACCTTAACACTTGTTTCGCAAGAACAGAGCAGTTAACCCGCCGACCTTTACTGCCGTATATCACATTAGACACGTGAACCGAACCATAACTGCACTACCTGCAGAAGCAGGCTTGGAAAATGACTCTGGTTTAATCACTCCTTGCACTTTACATCTCTCACATCAGCAAGTTGTGCCTTATTGAATGACGGGATTAAAGAAATGTGTAGGTCTGTAACGATATGACAGAAAGCCTGTATGGATACTTTTAGTGTTTTGCTGGGCAACCATCCAATTTGAATTATTTTAAATCATCCGACTTCCTTTAAAATCTAAATTCATTTTCTGCTGGGATTAGAGAAAAAAAAAACCTTACACATTTTGAATATAAGAAAAAGTAAACTTGAATCTGTTTAAATCAAAAGTCACAAATTAATTTTCCACTGTTTTTTTTAAGACTCTCACGCTGATAGTATCGGGTTTGGTTGGAGGCCAGAACACAAACTCAATACATGGAGCTCAAACAACAAAATTGATTATTATAAAAAGGTAAAAACACTACACTGATGAGGCAGCAAAAACACAAAAAGTCAGGAACTCACAGAAAGGCACAAGGAGACATAAGGAACAAGCCTGACTGTGGTAAAACAACAACAGTGCACTGCTGAGGTGGATGTGTAAGTAACCTGAACATAAGTACTGAGGATAACTGGGAGATTGTCTGCTGCTGGGACTAGAGGAATGAGGAACAGGTGACTAACAAGTAAGAAAATAAACACAAGAATCCCCAAACAAACCTAATAATAAAGTACAAAAGCCCATAAACAAAACTAACACAAACAGATCATGACAGATAGTCCCTGTTTGAGGTCTGAAACTTGGGCACGTTCCCAGATTTCATTAAAACTTTTTTTTTTTTTTACAAAACTTATGGCAGTTTTGGTTCAAATTCCAACCAGCTGGGTTTATTCTGTCATGTATCTGTAACGGTTGTGGTTATACTCAGATACAAGGACCGAAGAGAACTGATACCAAGACTCCAGTTAAGTTTAAAATGTTTATTTACAAAGCGATAAATCATCAAATGTGCCAGGGAGGGAGCTGGAACCCTGAAATGTAAAGGCCCGCACATACTCGGGCATACTTCACTTTGCAGAGGTCCGCACTTACTCAAGGCGGACTTGAAGCGGATGTCTGCCAGTCATGTCCATGCAAAGAAAAATTTTTATGACTGTGTACTCGTACTCGGTGTCACACAATAAACTTCCCGGCAAGAAACAGTGTTCACATCAAACTGCTTTGTATTCCGCACCAACCACTCAGATAACGGCTTTTAGACAGCAAGAAATTCATGGGAGCAAATAGCTCAGACCCTGGGTTAGGACAAGGCACTTTGTCGAGCTAAATGGAAGTACCTCAGGGACAGATTTGTTAAGGCAAGAAAGAAGATGAGAGGAAAAAGTGGGGATGGGGCAAAGGGAGGTGTCCCACCTATTTTTTCAATGCTGTCTTTGCTGGACACCTTTGTAAAATGCCGGGAGACAGAGACAATCTGTACACTCGAGTATGAAGTCTCAACCATCTGCAGACAGTATGCACGGAGTCCACGCGGCTCAAGGAGTACACACAGTACACCCAAGTATGTGGGGGCCTTAAGGAGAAGATCTGTCAGCAGGGGTGAGAATGCTTCTCCTGCTCTTTTCTTACAGTAGGGACTGGAGTCAGTTGTGGGGAAAGGTGACCCAATGGTTCCAGGGCGAAGAAGGTGAATGTCCGAACAATGGTTCCAGGCAGGAAGTAGGCAAGTGGTAGGAAGGCGTTGTCACTGCCCGATATGTTAAGGAAGCACGATCCGTAGTGTCAGCTCATTTGCGCATGTGCCAAAAGGAATACTTCCGGGTTGCATGGATCACCATTCTTTATGAACAAGAACTGCCTTAATTTATTTAGAAAAGTATGTGCTCTATCTCTGCCGATCTTCATGTAGCTCATTTACACCACTCGTATTTCCGTTAAAATCACTGACATATTTATGTCGTTGGTTAAAATGATATGCGGTGCATTAGACCTGACCCCCAGCCTGGGCTGGATGAGAAAACCCTGCAAGATACAGAATGAATTATTTCCATGGTGAAACAGCGCTGCTCAGTGGTGAAGCTGCATATCATTTTAACCAATGACGTAAATATGTCAGTGATTTTAACGGAAATACGAGTGGCGTAAATTAGCAACATGAAGATCGGCGGAGATGAAGCATGTTCTTTTCTAAGTAAATTAAGACTGTTCTTATTCATAAACAGAATTATAACATTGTCTAGGAAAGTTAATCAATTTATAAAAAGAGATATTTTAATTAATATTTATAAATATGGTATGTTCCATAAAATGTTTTATTAATATCAAGTTATTATTTCCAGTACATTTTCCTTAATCTAATATATTCTATAGTGATCCGTGTGATCTGGAAGTATTCCTTTTAGTGCATGCGCAAATGAGCTACACTATGGATCGTGCTTCCGTAACAGATCAGGCAGTGACAGGTGAGGAGGCAGCTGAGGATGCACGGGAGATTTTGAGGTCCACAGAGGAAAATCCAGGAGACAGGAAGACGTCAGAGATAATACTGAAAGTACGAAGGAATATAATAGGTATGTTAATACTTAATCTCACAAGAAAAAGGTCAGAACACAACTATCATTGGCAGGTAATGCTCCAGTGCTGACTGAATGTCCTCTGCAGCCTCTTATGCTCCTGTTGCTCCTCAGGTGCTGCTGATTGGTGCTCAGATGTGGCTGCAGGGAGCTGACGGAGCAGAACTCCCACAGCATCTTACGTAGAAAGTGCAAGTCTGAAATCTTTCTGCTTAGTTACACAGATGTAAACCTAGGAATTTATTTATCGGCTATTTCCATGAACAAACTTATTTCCTCTAACTTTTAGTTTGTCTTTAGTTATAACTAACTTAAAGTAAATCATTAGTTTATTAACATCAGTCTCTTAAACAGGAGTGCACACATTAAGCTTTTAAAAAAAAAAAAAAATGTTAAGGACTTAGTATCTGTTAGTTTGGACTGGAGTTTAGTTGCTATATGTGTTACCCAGCTCTACACATTTTTGAACAACCTCTTGTTTATTCAGATCCCACCGTGGTTGTGTCTGTCTGCATTCCGTCCACTTTTAGAGCTTCAATTTTGTGATTTTGCTAAATAGTTTACCCAGCTGATCAGCCACACTGAGGGAGGTGGTAAACTATTAACAAACTGGGTGCCAGCTGACCCTGAAAAAGCTGCCAAGCGTTGCAGGAAGGATGGACGCAGCAAAGAAGTCAATTTAGATAAATTTTTTCCAGCAAGAGGCATTCAATTCTCAGTCTATTTTTCTGTTTTTCCACCTCTCTGTTTTGGAATATGGTGAATGTTTCATCCCTTTCAGCTGCAAGGTCACTCTATCTCACGGCCACTCACTGATACTGGTGCTGAACTATCAGCCGAAGCTTGTGTGGATTTATCAGAATGTATAGGGATGGAATGACGGGTCACAGAAGGCGCCATATTTGTGTCCGTGTCTGCTGAGAGCAGCTGGTGTGAAACCTCTTGTCTAAATACACTGAAAACCATATGCTGAGGAGTCTGTTTGGTTTTAGCTTTGCAACGCGTACAGTAAGTGAAATGGTACTGTTTAACCCAATACAGAAGTGTTTCATTTTTGTAATGTGTGAAAGCGGACCAGAGTCTCTGACACAGTCCTTTTGTCTTTCCCTTCTAAAGCTGCATACCTGTAAATGCTGAGTCCCAGCTACTACCTGGACAGAGACCAGCTTTTATGTAGGAGCGGAAGTAGAAAAAGGATTCATACCAGCTGCCAAGGCAATACCATAGAGCTTAATAGATTTTAAATATTTATCTTTTTCATTTGCAGTGTGTCAAAGCTTAAAGCATCGACCAGGACGCTTGTTCAGATGGCAGTAATGAAGGCTTTTTGCAAGTTGGCACCACATCCGCTCAGTGTTAGCCTTTTGCTTGTGGTTAAATGTTGACAGCTTTGATCTGTGGTCTGTCTGTGGCCAAATTCATTTCAGCACATTGTCTACTTTGTTCTGTGTCATGACCAGACTTAAACCCAGACACTATGAATACAGCGAGTATTAAACTCTTAGTGTCCTCTTCTCGTGTAGTCACTGGAACCATTCACACTGTTTGATAGTCTGCCTTTGTAAAAATAGTACGAAAATGATGAGTTTGAATTTTCTGCATTCTGGGCTCAGTTACCCCACAGTAATAAGGTCGCTGGATCGAATCCCAGCCCAGGACCTTTCAGGGTGGAGTTTGCATGTTGTCTTTGTGCTGCATGGGTTTTCTCCAGGTACTCCAGTTTCCTCCCACAGACCAAAAACATGCATGTTAGGCTGATTGGTAATTCTAAATTGTCCCTAGGTGTGAGTGAGAGAGTGAGTAGTTGTTTGTCTCTTCTTGTTCCTATGATGGACTTGTAGCCTGTTCAGGGTGTACCCTGCTTCTTGCACAGTGGCTGCTGGACATGGGCACCAGTGACCCCCACAACACAAAAAGGAAGAAATGGGCAAAATATAATGGATGGATGGAAGTCTGCATTCTTTCAGTTTTTGCAATCAATACCCTGTGTGGGAATCTGTGTTCACTTGCTTGTTGTCATCTCCTGTCTCACCTGTCACAATTTCTAATCACCCCAGATGTTTGTCTTTATTTCTTGTTATTGTTCCCTATATATTCAGCATCTGTGTTTCTTCCTTTGTCCGTGAATTGTGCTGTAAAGTCTGTCATGCTCTATTTGTGTTCCTCCGTCGACTCCTTCCCTCATGTAAGCTTTGATGCCCCGACAGCTTTTGCATTTGTTTATGTTTAAATCAATATTCTCTTTATTTTTACCTGGGAGTCTCCCGTGTCTGCCTGCACGTGGGTTCACAATTAAAACAACAGATCATGCCACCCTGCTAAATCGGTTCCTGTGTTATAGACCAGTGGTCATCAATCCTTGTCCACGAAGGCCACTATCCTGTTTTAGTTCTCAACCTCTTTAGTAGGTCTTTAAACTCTGCAGAAGCTTGTTAGTAACTCATTTTTACACTCAAAGTGTTACGCCTAATCATTCTATGGTGACATTACCAACAGTAAACACTAGGGATGCACCAATCTACTTTTTTCACTTCCAATACCGATATTTGAGGTTTAGTATCGGCGATACTGATCTGATGCCAATCCGATACCGAAAAACAGTGCTGAATTAACTTAAAACATTTGTTCAGGAATTCTAAATATAATGTAAAATAAATAATTAAGGAGCTGAAATAAGAGGGCAAAAACAGTAGCTTCTCTAGCTTGGTTGGCAGATATTTAAAATAAGTAGCAATCAGCTCCTGTCCTTATGGATCGGTCATTGTCACCGATACCCGATCAAGATACTTTTTTTTATATTGGTACAGATACCAATACCGATATCGTATTGGTGCATCTCTTGTAAACACCTGTGGAGATATGCTTCACGCTTGCCTCACCTGAAGAACACACAGTAAAGACATTGTAGGCTTTAGAAACTTAGAGCATGTTGAAAGATAAAATGATAACAAGAAAAGTTCTTAAATGTATAGATCAGTAGTTCTCAAACTGTGGAATCGTGCCAGGGATGTCTGCAACAAAACTGAATGTTTTTTTTAAATTATTATTTTCCCCAGGCTGGAACATGTAGCAAACAAAAGTAACGTTGCATCGCCACTTTGCACCCCAAACCTATTTTAGGGATTCACAAAACAACAAATGTATACATATTTGTTAGTTTTCTCTTTAACCAAGTGTAAATTTGGAAAATAGAGAATAACGTTATCACCAAAATCAAGGATTTTCATAGAGGATTGCTAAACTGAGTTAATTCATTGTGTTTTTATAAAGATCTGAGGGAGACTTTAGTCATATTTAATGGGCTGATGCTCCAAGTCAACCCAGCTGAGGTGAGTTCTCCACACCTCGATGTTCGCTTTGTTTCCAAAATCTTATGTTGCTGCGGAACCGGTGTTTTACCAAAAAGTGTTAGGGCACCGCAAGAGTGCATTGCCTGTTCAATGAAAAATGCCTGTAAACCACTGGTCTAGATGAAAAAGTTGGCTTTACAGGCCTAAAAAGAAAGCGGTCGGCACCAACGTAGAACATATTTTCATAAGCCCAACAGTTTACAGAAATTACACATAACAGCAAGAAATAGGAGACAGAAGTCCTGTTTAGTCGTAGCTGTCGCCTTACCTAAAACCACCGAAGTCATTTGAGTTTCCTACGACGACACGTAGTGGAAATGTGGTCAATGGAAACATGTTTACGACACCATTGGAGGTTTAGGTTGTGAGATTTGGGATGTGGGGACACCTGGCATGTGTGTGCTTTAGTGGTTTACCGAAATTACTCTATTTTATTTCTCAACCACCTGGGTGGTAGAACTTTTAGGGTTTCCATTACTGCCATTACTGTTGAAATGACATGCAGGACTGGTGTCTTTCCAGGTGCTTTACTATAAATGCTCCAAGGTGTCTCGATATCTTTCTTTGTGCTCAAAATCATAATTGCAACCTACATTTTAAGCTACTACTACTAAACTGCATCAATAACAAGGTACAATGTTTTTATAGACAACGTTAACTACGTTTTAATCGTGAAGGTTGCATTTGTTTGACTGAATGCTCTAAATCAGACGTGATGCGTTTGTTTCACTTGTCACTGGTGGAAAATGGAAAGTGCTCATCTCACTTGACCTTGACTCTTCTTCACCCCAGTAATTTTCCTCCCATTTACATCTTGCTGAGACACAATGAGATCACCATTATTGAGCTGACCTTTAACCTCCAGCTCTAATCTGAGTGTGCCGTGACATGATTACCGAGGATGGGAAGAGGAAGAAGAGATAGAACTGGAGTGTCAACATGAGGAGGAAAAGTAAAAATAAAAACAATTTAAATACGACAACAAATTCAGTTTCTTAATCTTTTGTCATCGTCTATGACCCAATTCATCAGTCAGTGTCCTTCTCCTATTAACTTGTTTTAAACACCTTTTTTCATGGTCTTTGTCAAACAAAGTCTTCCTCCTTCTTTTGTGCTACTCTTCATTTTTGATGAGTTGAAGGACTTTTATTTCATTTATTTTATTTTATGCTTGTCTGAGACAAGACACTTTTATGCAACAGATGAACTACAAAGCATAGTTTCCTGAAATGATAGGGGTGGCCGGTCTACACATACATAAATATATATTGTGTCAGCCATCTTGGATTTTGATGTGGCAATACAATTTTCAACAGTGACCTTTCTTATGCCTAGAGGCAGCCACACACCAATATGGAAATCAGTCCCTCACATATTTTTTCAAGCAGTCATGCTCCAACAGCACAGCCTGAACAAATGGACGAATGGTATTTCCAGTTCCCCCTCTTTGCTCCACAACCGGGGACTACTAACGCTGTCCTGGTTTTAAAGTTATATTACATAAATATAAGTATAACATATTAACATTTTTACCTTGAATTGGCTTCAATCATTAAGAAAAAGGGACATTTTATAGCACTAATAAACTGTAGATTTACTCCTATGTCAAAAATTCATCTTATTCTAATAAAAGAGAAGAACCTTTGAGAATTGATACAGAAACATCAAAAATTTATTTCTGCTTGCATTTTAGACTTTCTAAACAAAAAATTGTTAGATTTACTTCCATTGCACGAGACAAGCTCGTACTAAGATGCTGTTAGTAGAACGACTCAACGAAATGTAGGGCTTAAATCGGGCTGCTGTTTAATACAGTAGTCCCTCGTTTATCACGGGGGATCCGTACTCTAAAGCCCTGCAATAAGTGAAAAACCGCCAAGTTGGGATAGCAGTACAAGTAGCGCAATATTCTAAACAATGTTTCTACTCTCTAAACTGTAAATGCTCTAAAAAAGCACAGAATGTCATGATTTCCCCCTCTATCCCTCGGCTGCACTCAGCCACCTGCAAGAACTCTTGGCCACGCCTACTTCTCTGCTCTGCACGGAGAGCAGCTGATCAGCAGCAGCAGGAAGCTTATCATGCAGTATGGGCTGCACAAAGGTTCAGGAGGTGCTAAATAATTAAAAACAATTTATTTTAAATAAAAATTCCATGACGATCGTATTACTGTATACTGTATTATTTTACATTATTAGTGTTTAGTGTATATCTTAGATCTTTTAGCGTGTCGTTTATTGTATATCTTAGTGTATATATTCGATTCTTATCTACGGTTTATTTTTATACTTTATATTTTTGCTATTTTTGGGTGTAACTGGGACCCTGAGTAAACAATTTCATTCCATCTCATGTACCATGTGATGCAAATGACAATTAAGATACTTGAACTAGAAATTGTGAAAAAATAATCCAAAAATGTGACATTTTAGTCAGTGTCAAACTGTTTGGCACACAAGTGAGTGAAGAGTACGATAAATATGCAGACATGCTCGTGAATATCTGAAATAATTTAATTGTGAACTGTATCATGTCTAGACCAACACTCAGTATAAGTAGCGAGCAGGAAATTGCTTTTGTTAACTTTTAAACCACATTTATCAGAAATGAGACATGACTCCAACTTCCTGTTTGCTGCGACCACTATGAGTCAGTTTGATCTAAATAGAAACTTTGTCAACTTCTCGACAGACTGTGGTTTTTCAAAAAAGTTAGCAGGTATTTCTTAGAGACTGACATCAAGACATGATTAATCTAAAGACCAAAATAAGAAACAAATGTCACATCGGGGAACAGCCGATTAGATTCAAAGCTATGATTCACCCATCCATCCATTTTCTTTTACCCGCTTATTCCATTTTGGGTCATGGGGGTCGCTGGTGCCCATGTCCAGCAATCACTGTGCGAGGGGCGGGGTACACCCTGGACGGGTCGCAAGTCCATCATAGGGACTCATAGAGACAAACGAGACAACCATTCACACTCTCACTCACACCTAGGGGCAATTTAGAGTTACCAATCAGCCTAACATGCATGTTTTTGATCTGTGGGAGGAAACCGGAGTACCCGGAGAAAACCCACGCATGCACGGAGAGAACATGCAAACTCCACCCAGAAAGGCCCCTGGACCGGGGTTTGAACCAAGGACCTGCTCTCTGAGAGGCAGCAGCTCTACCAGTTGCGCCACCGTGCTGCCCCGGCTACGATTCACCAAAAGTTCCAATTTACTCACTCATTTACTGACTTTAGGTTCTTTAATGTGGGTTTTGTGCATATTAATTTCCATTTTGTGAAGTGTTTGGACATTAGAGGTGATAAGTGACATGTATAACATACTAAGCCTCAGTGATCACGTGGTATCTATATTCTGTGTCTGAGTATTTAATCGGTTGCTGTGTGGTTTCTGCAGTTTTGTGAGAAACTCGTGTGGTCTCCGCGTGGTTGTGCGCTTATAGATGTAAAAGCACGATTTTTTTTAAATTAAAGTGTTCCCGTTTTTTCTTGTTACCCAGAATGCGCACACAGCCTCGCATGTTGCTGTAAATAAACCATGGTATATAAATGCAATGTGCGCGGGTTCTTCTCGGCGTGTTTCAGTGTGTGTAGTTTCCTGTTAAAACCAGGAGGCTTATTTTACGATACTTCTCCTTGTTTTTTTTTCCCGAATGCGCCGTCTTTTAAGCCATTTGTCTTCCTCTTTGTTTCTTTGTTTCTTCAGTCTCCTGTTTATTCAGCACCGGAGAGAAAACATCTGCTAAATTACTCAAGTGAGCACAAAACACAAGCTGCGTGGCCAATCAGCCGAAACTCAAAATGTTAGTTTTTCACTTTTTTAATTCTCAATAGACAGCTTGATGCAACTTATTGCAAGCAGCGACACTGACTCATTGACACACTTCAGGAGTTTAAACAAATGATAAATTATTTTATGCAAATTGTACATTGTGTACAATCTTCATCAGGGAACAAAAAGATAAGAAACAGATAAAAAAAACATTGCCTAAAGGATACTTTAAATGGATATAATGATTTGTTCTGTCTTTGTTGATGAGCTATGTGCTTGTTGGAGCAAAATAAAGACCAATGTGGATTACTGCTGTCTTTATACAACTAATCTGAAATAATAATCAACCTTTACTTTGCCATCAGTTCTCCATCTCAGTCATTTACATATGCAAATGTTAGTAACAGATAGCTGTGCTTCATGCGCAAATTGCTCATTGTCCCCCAAGAATTATCTTGTATTATGAAATTGACAGCGACATCAAAGTTCATGAAAAAGGATTTGTTTTTACCGCTTTAAAATGTGAACATTTTTAACATTCGTGGCCCCACTTGGACTAGACATTAGCTTGTCAATCTGGTCAGAATGAACTCTTTTTCTCTGCATTCAAAGCATTCAAAGAGCACCCTAAAGCAGGTAAGATATTGTTGGTTCATAATCTACATAGAATCTGATTAATACCTTTATATTTTATTTAAACATAGCTTATAATGTATAGCACTAGTTGCAAATTATGAAATGAAATATAAAAAAGGCAATCCTGAACGACAGTTTATCAAATGGCGCAGATTTAAAGTGCTAACTCCGGTAGTTTTCCAGATATAGTGTTACGCAGTTTTAGAATGCAGGTACTTGCTCAATGTAAACAAATCCCTTTTATCTGCATACTTTACTCCAGTGGTTCTCAAACGGAGGTTCCCGGACCTTCGAGAGTCTGCAAGCTGTTGCTTGGGAGTCCAAAAAAAAATAAAACGAAAAAATAAATAATTCTATACACACATACATATACATATATATGTACATATATACATATATATATACATATATACATATATATATACATATATACATACATATACACATATATACATACATACACATATATACATACATACACATATACACATACATACACATATACATATACATACACATATACACATACATACACATATACATATATATACATATATACACATATATACATATATACATATACACATATATACATATATACATATATATATATACACATATATATATGTATATATGTATATGTATATATGTGTATATATACATATATACATATA
>NC_056498.1:36252474-36271409 GCF_014905685.2 Nematolebias whitei
GGGCTTAATTTGCATTCCAGCATTGAATGGTTTACAAATTAAGCCCCGTTACTTGATATGACTACTGCTGTTATGGTTCTGTTCAGTTTTATGCAAAGAGTTTTCTGTAATAATCTGAAAAAGTGGTGATACATTTATTATCTTCATTAAGTGAATAGGTAAAGTTTTAAAGTTGTTTTTGATACTGTTAATTTTCTCAAAACTGTAATTTTTTGAAGTTGATATAAATTTTATTTGTTAATTTAGTGAGGATTGAATGAAAAATACCCTATGTTTAAAATGATAAAAATTGTATTAACACTATTAAAGAACAGGTCTTTGACAGGCTCTGCCCCTGTCTGTTTTCTTTATATTTATTTGTGTTCCCCGCTCTGCTCTTTATACTTTTGTTATTCTGCTCTTTGTGTGATTTCTGTTCCTATGTATCTGATTGTGTTGTCACTTTCCACTCACTCCTCAGTCTTTATCATTCACACCTGTCCCTCTTCAGCCACCTGCCCAGGTGCTCTCATTACTCCCTCTCCCTCTGTCTTATAAAAAGCCTTTCTCTCCTCCACTCCTCGTCTGGTCATTGTTCTGTTCTGCACAGACTTCTCAGTCCTCCTCTGCCCGTCCTGCGTCCGTCAGTCCGTCCATCCGTCCGTCTGATGATTTTGCTCTGTATTTAGCTGAAGTAGGATTTTGTGCTGCCCTGTCAGCCGTTTGTTTTTGTTGTTTAAATAAATCCTTTTATTTAAACTCCTGCCTTCGCTTGCCTGCCTGCAAATGGGTCTAAAACACGAGGATTGTGACAGTCTTAAGTATTCATATTACACAAATATTTCTATTGCATTAAAGAGACAAATTGAAGAAAGTTATTTAATAAATGTGAAGGTTATGAGGGGGCCCTTGAAACTTCTTCTCCCCTGTAAGGGGTTCCTGAACCCAAAATGTTTGAGTACCCCTGGTCTACTCAACAAATCTAAGTATAAATATGTACCGTCTCATCAACAACGCAGAACTCCTCAATCCAAAATGGCTTTTCCGTGACTCTTGTTGTTGTTGACCCATTTATAGTCACTAGTTGCTTAAACATTTTTCTAAATAAGAACACATTATTGTCAGTTTGAGGAAAAAATTGTGGAGCTTCTTGATTTATGAAAAGTTTTTGACAGGTCTTTCTTTAAAAACTGCTCATCAGCAACAATGAGGCACATGGGACTAAACGTTTTGCCAATATTGCAAAGTGTTTTAAAGACACAACGGAGGTCAGACGTTCCTGGACAGAAGCTTCATTTTGACCAGGTGCTAATTCACGACCATGGGGTTTGCCTCCGACTTCACAGAGAACAAGGTGCTTCATTGTAGGTGAACACAGTTCTGCTGTTCTGCTGCTGCAGATGTTTGGTCTGCTCTACCGCTTTCTGGCTTCGGAGACGAATATTTTCTCCTTGTTTAGACTGAATCTAGTATCCAGAAACCTAAACACAGAGGCGGGTGAGCACCTTTGTTTAAAACTCATCACTGTATGCTTTCCAGATTCATCTCATGATGATTCAGTTCTTTAATAAAATAAAATAAATAAATAAATCTTTATAGTCCTGTTGAACAAATCTTCAAGCTGAGATCCTGTGGATGTTTTTAGTTATCACCGGACGATCCTTTTGAAACTTCCAGAAAGTAATTATTACGTAATTCTACAACTTATTAACTTTTGAAGCCAACCTAATTCAAAATGACCACCACAGCCAACTGACCGTGGGAAACACAATATAAATTTACCATTTAGTCAGTTTTACAGACATTGTGCTAAAATTTGTTGCTGTTGTAAATTAGTTATTCACATTAGTGCTACTTTTTGTATGACCTGCCTTGGTTAATGCTTGAGCATCAGTTGGAGATGAGCCTGTTTGTCTGTTAGCAAAATATCCCATGAGCTACTGGATGGAGTTTAATGAAATTTTCAGAAAAATCAACTGGACGCACATCTACAACAGATAAACTTTTGGGAGTCAAACCAATACAAGATGGCTGACACAGCTTATCAAACCTACACATAAATGGATCTATCTCTGTGATTTTGACATATATTGAGCTAAAATTTGATGTGGTAGTAGCTGAGAGTTAGTCACAACACATGTTTATGTTGTTGCGTGAGATTTGACATAGCTTTATTCTCAAGGTTTGACCAAAATTCATTCAACTTTTATGTACACAGGTTAGTCTCATTGAGTCACGATGACTCATTTATAAGAGAGACCAGTTTTAGACAGACAACAATAACCTACAGTAAAATGCAATTAAAGTAAAATTAGTGTTATAAAAACAAATCAAGGTGCCATATAAAACAAGGTAAAAAACTAAAAACAAGAACATATTTGCTTTGATGTTTCTATTGACCTTATCAAATGTTTAAATCCCCCTAAAGAAATTAGGACAGCTTCAGTTCCTGTTGCAAGGTATTCCAGGTTACAGGAACAGAGTAGGAAAAGGCCTTTGTGCCAAGTTCAGTCCGCGCTGAAGGAACACAGGTAATGAAGGTCTGAGAGTGCACGCTGTAACTGCACCGACGACGTGGCATGTGGGAGGAGATATAAGAAGGTAGCAGACCAAGGAGGGATTTATAGATGAAAATGAACCAGTGTGAGAGCCTACTGTACGTGTAGATAATGATGACCAACTGACCAAGGAGAACAGGGTGCAGTGATGGGTACAGTTTAGTTACAACCAGTTATGAATCTTAGTATGCCATGGTAGACAGCATCCAACATCTGCAAGGAGCTGGCAGGAGCATTCATGTAAATATCATCACCATAATCAGTGGCCAGTAGGAAAGTAGCAGCTACAAGGCTTTTTCTGGCATTCAGAGTTAAGCAAGACATGAAGCTGGAAAACTTTGGCAACTGTGTTAGCTTGACAATGAACAATTGTATCATCAGCATAGAGATGCAAGGATGCATCAGGAATGTTTTGACCTACATTACTTGTATAAATAGTAAAAAAAAGAGTGGGTCCTAAATATGAGCCTTGTGGCACACTATTAGTAACAAAATGGCCACAGGTATGTCATTTCTCAACTTGAGATGTTCTTAGTCTTAAACTCTGGCTTTTAAGACAGACAGCAATATCCATCATTTCAAGGAATGCTCATCATTTAATTTTATCTCAGTTCAGTGTTCAGTAATTGTTATAAATACTTAATAATACACTGTGCACTTTGCTTTAATTGTGCATCAACATGCCGGTATTATTTGGTAGTAGTTTTTCTCTCTGTAAGAAAATTAAAAATCTCAAATGTTTGAACGTGATGACTCATTGTTACAGAAGTGGAGTTTCTCGTTCACACAGGGTTTTATTTACGCACACTTCTGAATGCTGCCAGCAACCAGCTTCTAAATCAACACGCATGCTAATCCTGCAGGGCACGGGCGAATATAGGGCAAGCCTGATTAGTAGTGCTACCGCTTATCACCCACAGCCAGGACGAGAGGGGAAGGGGGGGTGGGAGGCTGCGAACAGGAAGGTGAAGACGAGGGAACTGAAGGAATGGCATTATGGAGTCGTTTAAATTCATCCGAATATAAACACACAATTGCATCGCATCCCATCAGGAAAAGGGAATAACAGAAACAAACACATGAAGAAGAGGAAGAGTGGCAGAGCAGTGACTGATAAAATGTGCCATCAGCGCCTTCTTCTCTTCATCTTCACCTCTTCTTTAATTTGTCTGATGCGTTAACATCCTCATGTTTTCTTTTGATTTCCTCATTTCTCCTCTCAACCTTCTCCCCTCACGGTTCGTAATCCTCCACTTCTCTCTCTGGACCTGAGCGATGTGTGTGTGTGTTGCTGCTCCTTTTTAAGCAGAATCTCAAAGGAGAGGCCAACGCTGAGTATCAGGGTCATTTAGCTCATTTGATGTCTTCACTTCTGAGTGGAGAGGAGGAAGGCCTGAGTGGAAGCAGGCACCAGTCTTTCAAGTGTGGCACATATTAGCAAAGGCTTTATGAGCCGTGACTAATGGCTTCTTCCGTGGCTCAAACATGTTTTGGCTTTTTGTTGCATCACTGCAGAAGGATGGAAGTGAACGGGTTGCTTTTACGTTGCAGGAGGAAGTGCGAGGTGTGTTCACCTGAAATGTGAGCCTAAGGTTTGCAAACTAAAAGGTCATAAAATCTTCTTAATGTGGGAGCAACAACTTAGCGGAAAAATATAAACCCTCTTGAATATACAACATACAGCACATCCGGAAAATATTCACAGCGCTTCACTTTTTCCATATTTTATGTTACAGCCTTATTCCAAATTGTATTAAATGAATCTTTTTTCTCAAAATTCTGCACACAATAATACCCCATTATGAGAACGTGGTCTGAGAGTCCTTCAGGTGCCTTTTGGCAAACCCCAGATGGGCTGCCATGTTCCTTTTTATTTAGGAGTGTCTTTCGTCTGGCCACTCTACCATACATCAACATCTTCTCTGTAGCAGGACCAAGACTTTGGAACGAGTTACCTTTGCTTGTCAGACTGGCCCCCTCCCTCTCGGTTTTAAAATCCCATTTAAAAACTCACTACTATTCAGTAGCTTTCAACACCAGAGGATCTGTGTTTTGAACCTGTACGCTCCACACTGGTTTGTCATCTTATTTATTATCTGCATTGTTTTTATGTCTATATTTTTGATTTACTTCATTTTGTACATTGCTTCGTGTGTCGTCTGTTGTTCTGTCTGTACAGCACTTTGGCTGGCCTTGTAGCTGTTTTAAGTGCTCTATAAATAAAATGGTATGGTATACAGGCCTGATTGCTGCAGAGATGGTTGTCCTTCTGGGAGGTTCTCCTCTCTCCACATAAGAAAGCTGGAGCTGTGGGTTCTGAATAAACCCTGCACCAGTGAGGTCACAGCTCGTAGTTGTCAAAAACCTGTTTCCTATTGATTACAGATTTTATTGGATTTTCTCTTTAGGTTTATTCAGAACCCAAATGGATAATTTCTCCTCAGTTACTGTGGTAACTAACCAGTAGTTCTTGATTAGTTCCTCTTCATTTACAAGGTAACTAACCAGCAGCCCCCTAATAAGGCTTGGCTGTGTGTTCCCCAGTAAGTACTGGTTAACTACCCATTAGCTCCTGATTTGTTCCTGAATTGTTCCTGAGGCGCTCCCTGTGTAGCTTATTGTAAAGTATCCTGATGCATGCTCAATAATCCAGGTAGAAAAATCTAAAAAAGTTAAGTCTGGTCCTCTGGACATTCAAAAAACAAAAACAAACAAAACAAAAAAAAAAAAAAAAAAAAGAAGAAACGTTTCGTCTGTCATCCGAAAGACTTCTTGAGTCTGAGGTGCTGTATTCAGCTCAGTCTTATAAATAGCACCTTCTCGTAGTGAATCAACCAGTTTGCTGCTGACAACCAAAACCAGCTGCTCACATGATCAAGGAGGATCATCAGCCCTAATGATGGCTCGTTAGCACCCTGATGGCTGTTTGCTATTCACAGCGGGCTGAGTGATACTAGCAATAACAACTGTCAGCAGCAAACTGGTTGATCCACTAAGAGAAGGTGCTCATCAGCACATCAGACTCGAAGTCTTTCAGATGAAAAGTTTCTACTTTTTTTGTTTTATTTTGTTTTTTGAATGTCCAAAGGACCAGACTTAACTTTTTCAACTTATTGTAAAGTGTTACCATCTATTTCAAACTCTTTGGGGTGTTTTGCTTCTAATCTGGAAACTTTCTTAATTTAGAAAACAAAATGGCCTCAAGAATCAAAAACAATGTCCAGCTGCCTTTGATTCAACCAGCTGCTCTTAGCACAATTATCATGCTACCTGTGTTATTGTTATTATTAATTTATATCTACTGAAATGTATATTTTTGGGTGTGCAGAGCAACGGGCAGCGGTAGCGGTTAGTGCCACGGTCTTGTAATCCTGAGGCTGCAGGTTCGGTGTATCGATGTAAAACTATTGCTAAATTTTTCATGAAAGTTCGCTCACTGTTGCGACCCCTGAAGAAGGGAGGGGTCTAAAGAAAAACAACAACAACTGGTGCATAGAGCACAAATGCTTGATAACTGGAAGATAAAAGCCAACAATTCATGTTAGTCCTTTGTGATGCTATGATATTGCAACAATCTTCGATATATTTCGCAGCTCTAATGTACATTAATGTTAGCTTAAATGTCAGCCTGCTGGTGTGTCTGCACTCAGTCTGCTAAAAGCTTCTTGTAGTCCCTAAACATCCCAACTAGTTTTGCTGAATTGTTCAATTTAGACATAGCTGCAGCTGCAAAAATATAAAATGGCCCTGAGTGGCTGGTGGTGGTGTAAAGGTGCAGCCTGTGGCGTTGTGATGATTGTGCAGCTGTGTCGTGTCACCGAGTGTGTTTTCAGAAGCTCTGGGGGGCATGTGCGCCTGCCTCCATCTTTCCTCTCCATCCCGTCAGTTTTGATTGACAGACGAAGGAGGGAGGTGTATAATTTATCACTTGTCTCTTGGTTCCACAATGCCCCGCAGACAGACACCAAGGTTGGTCCCTCAGAGCAGCAGTCGGTTTATTAAAATCTTAATGGACACCCCCGCCTCCCCCCCCCCCCCCCCCACACACACTGTTGGTATCCCTCCCGAGAAGTCTCTGTGTCATGTTTAATGGATGGATAAAGAATGAATGATTCATGGCAGGGGGGAGAATTTTGTATTTTAAAACTACTTATTCATTTAGACCCACGCCAGTCGCTTTTTGCTTTAGATGTGTATTTAAACATACTTAATGAAAAAATAAATCCCTAATTATGGCTTTCTTATTTCTGTTTTGTACCTTCTGACAGGAGTGAATGCAGGAAATAAATCGCTGCCTCACTCACAGATAAAGCTGCTCTCATAGACGGAGCATATTTTCTTGGTTTAAAAGATTTTATTGTTATCAATCATTACCTCTACTTTCATGCATACACATGTGATTTGTTAGACATTATCATCCCTGTGGAATAGTAAAACAAAATGTTGCATTTCTTTAGTGGACTGTTTTCTACACATACTACCACTTTGGAACTACTTTTTTTTTTATCTTTGGGACAAAGTGATTTAGCAGTTTGGGGGAGTATTTGAGATAATGAGCATCGATAATTATGCAGAAATATAGAATATATAATAGTTTGGCAGCTCATTAAGCATTAACGCTATTAAGATCCTGTTTTTCATTCCATTCAACTAGGTCCGCACTCAGGCTGCTAATTCAGGAAAATCTGCTCTGACTTTTGGTATTCGTGCAATTTTAACTTTTTGAAATGTTTAGCTTTTTCAGGCTATTTTTTTTCTTGTTGATACTGAATTGGGCTCCCTTCAAACTCCCCGTGCTCTTTACCATCTTTAACTGCTCTCTTTAGCTTTTCTTTTGGTTTGGCTTTTTGTGCTTCTTTCTGCTCATTTGCTTTTGTGTTTTCTTTCTTTTTTCTTCATCAACTTTGTAGTTATTTTCGGGTAATTTTAACTTCTATCCCACTGCTTTTTAGTTGTGTGTGTTCTTTCAGTTTCTTTCTACTAATTTGAGTGTTTTGTGCTTTTTCAGCAAAACTTCAGCTATTTTTTTTTTACACTTTTTGAGCTATATATTTGGGGACCAAGATGGTGTAGAAGTAGGGCAGCTGACCTGCAACCAGAAAGCCACAGGCTCAACTCTCTGCCATGCCCACATGCTATGGTGCCCCGGAGCAAGTCACCCAATCCCTAATTGCTCCCCGGGTGCCTACATATCTACCTGCTGCTCCACCTGGGTGCATCCCATGTGTGATGGGTCAATTGCAGAAAACTAATTTTGCCATTGTATGATAACATACAATGATGACAACACATAACACTTTACATTTTAACTTTTATACTGTTAATATGAGATTTTTTTCTGCTTTTTTTCTCTTAATTTGATCTTACTTTTGTGTATTTAGTTCTCCCTTTATGGTACTCCTTTAAGAATCTTTTTTTATACTTTTCAGCTATTAGTGTATTTCAAATAAGATTTAGCTTGTCTAGCAGCTTTCATCAAATTTATTCAGCAATAAGCATTCACACTTCGAATAAAAGGCCGAGGGTTAGGGTTATTAGGAAACAAGATGTGGCCACAGAGACACTTCAGTGGTTGAGTCTATGAGTCTCCATCCATTAAATTCTTATTTCATTAATCTTCTTTATTCCAAATGGTGCTGCATAGATCTGAAAGATTATCACTTATAAATAAAACCCTGTCCAGCTGCTGCTTGTTGAAACGTGTCACTTTGTTAATGTCACCAGCACGTGTGTGGCCACACAAACACACAGGTGAACATATGAATGGAGGAAGAGGAGTGGCTCAGACGAGAGGTGAGACTTGACCTGCAGGCTTCTGTCGGCAGAGGAAGTGCATTTATTCAGCCTGCGGAGCGTCCTCTGTCAGCTCTGATTTATTCACAAAGCTCTCCGGGCACAATGCTGCAAATGTCACAGTGCAGGTAATTTTAAAATGCAGGAATTAAAGCAGAACAAAGGTGGCATGTTTCTTGCAGAGTAATGACTTTTTGTTTAGGTTTAGAGGTGTGACTGTGTGCAACAAGGGCAGATGGTGCAGCTCTAGGAATCATCTCTCTACATTAGGGCACCCAGCAGGCGGCGGCATCATGTTCAAGTGTGTGCGTGCACAAGTGTGTGTGTCCTACACAGCCTGTGAGGACCAGTTCACAAGGACGTAGCTTCAAATCTCGCCCTTGGCTCGTGTCACTGATGTTCACATCTACTTTGCAAGAATACATGAGTTGTCACAATGAACTGAGAGTTAGGTCACAACATAGTGTTTAGAGATACATGCAGCTAAAGTGCATTGCAGAAAAATTTGCGATAATTGCATTTTATCCAAATATGATTAAAAAAAATCCACTTATTTATGGGTCCCTTAAGTGAAATGTCAGAAGTATAATCCTAATGAATGCTTTGAAGAACTTATCTAAGCAGTACCAATGACTAACGATGATTTAGAGCGAAAATGTCTATGGTGGCACGGTGGATCAGTTGGTAGAGCTGTTGCCTCTCAGCAAGAAGGTCGCTGTATCAAATTCCAGTCCGAGACCATTCTGGTTAGAGTTTGCTTGTTCTCTCTGTGCATGTGTGGGTTTTCTCCAGGTACTCCAGTTTCCTCCCACAGACCAAAAACATGCATCTTAGGCTGATTAGTAACTCTAGATTGTCCCTAGGTGAGAGAGAGAGAGAGAGAGAGAGAGAGAGAGTGAATGTTGTCTCATTTGTCTCTACGTGTCTTTGTGTTGGACTGGAGACCTTTCCAGGGTGTCACCTGCCTCTCGCACAGTGACTGCTGGACATGGACATCAGTGACCCCCATGACCTGAAAAGGAAGAATTGGGTAAAAGATAATGGATGAATGTCTTTGTTTGCTACCATCTCTGTGCACTAGCAAAGTTATTTTTTGTTTTGTTCCCGTTGGGGAATCCATCCATCATCCATTATCTTTTACCCGCTTCTTCCATTTTGGGTCACAGGGGTCGCCGGTGCCCATGTCCAGCGATCACTGTGCGAGGGGACCTGCTCGCTGAGAGGCAGCAGCTCTACCAGTTGCGCCACCATGCTGCCTCAGTTGGGGAATCTTGATAACCAAGTATGGACTGGAGTTTTCTTTTCCCAACATCGTCAAGATATCCTCATTAGAATGTGCTAAACATAGGATTTTCATTGATTTTTCAGTGGTTAACCCAATTAGTAAGATAGTCAAGACAAATTTCTGGAACCGCTCATGATATCAGGATAATCTGGAATCAAAATGGAAAAATGTGCTTTGTTAGTTTTGACTAAATCTGGCTAAATCCTGGGTTTGACGTGACGGGTCACATATATGTGGACATAAGTTCAAAACAGGATGTGACATAGGCTGCTGAATGACACTGTATCAATGTAACAGAAAGAGAAATGGATAGAAAATTAACGGAGTGACAAAAGGGGAAAACATGTAAAAAGAAGTAGAGGACAAATAATTCTCGTAATTTGTTTGTATCATTTTAATAACAGACTGAAGAAAGTGTTCAGCAGCTTTGGTCATAAAACTGGATGAAGAACAGCACGTTCCTCAAACGTTTAATCAGACATTTTATTGTACTGCTCCACATCTCCTTCCTGACAGTAGCTGATTTACAGGAAGTGTGTCCGGCCCCCCTCTGCGGGCAAATAAGAGCCACTCTTGTGGTTTGACAGCCCGGAGGTCTGTAGTCAAACAGATGGCTCCTCAGTGAACGAGGACTGACATTCATGTGAAATGTTACGGGAAACAGACAGACTAACTGGATGATGGACTGTGGATGGAGGAGAGAGGAGCGACAATGTCTGTGATTGGGTTTCAGACAGACGTCACAGTGTTGGCATCTTTTTTTCCTTTCACAGAACACAAGTGGACAGACACATGGACAGATGGCCTCTAAAGTGGAAAACCATGTCAATGCTGAGTGCTGCTGGTCAGAAATATCCTGATGTGGCGCTTTGAGGCTCACCCACTGTAACCTTAACAAAGGATGATTGCACTCGTTTTAGATGACAGCAGCTAAATTCATGTTCCTTTGAAACCCATTCAAGCCATAATAAATGGGCTCTTCCAATATTTTTTTCTTGTAATTTTACGAAATGCATGGAGTTGTAACTCATCTTTACTTAGCCAGTTGTCTTCTTTTGGCAATCAAATCAATGTCCTTTTTTAAATTTAGTTTTGTAACAATACTTTCCCCTTTAAATGTGTTTTATATTCTCAGCTGGACTTGCAGAAAAATACAGGCTGTGTCATCATTATACTTTTCTTTGAAACTATGAATAAAAGACACTGATGAACAAGGCCAGGCTGATTCTGGCAGATCCTGATCACCCTCTCCATGGTGAGTTCAGGTTGCTTCCATCTAGATGCAGGTGCCTGCTGCCCAGATGTAGGACAAACATTCTGAAAAACTCATTCATCCCTGTAGCGATCAGGTTTCTCAACGAACAGTGATGATTTCATGTATTATTTTAATGTCTCAATGTCCTGTTTATTATGGATGTTTTATGTGCCTACTGACTGTGAAACAAATTGCCCCTCGGGGATAGTAAAGATTCTTGAACTTATTTGTCTCAGCTCTTATTTTTTTCTGAATGTTTGTAGCACTCTTTCAAACTAAGCTTGAAAATTTAAACCAAAGACCCAAAACACAGCTCCAGTTACACAACAGCATTGACCTGATATTACACAATAACCTGGTTAGTCCTGCTCCATAGTGGGACAACAGTTCTTATTACCCTCAGTGAGCTGTTAAAATTGTGTTTGAAAGCATCATGTATCTTACAGCAAGCTTGTGTTGGAAAATTTAAAATACTGACAGTCAGGAGTGAGTATCCAGTCAACATTCTATATAACCTACATAATGGATGTCACGTTTCTGATGGTTAGATGTCGAACCCAAATGCAAGCAGATCACGGAGACTCTGATATTTATAATAAGAAGTAATTTATTAAAGGAAACAAAAGGCTGACGGGGCAGCAAACTTACCTGATGCTGGGAAGACGGAGGGAAGACGGAACATGGAGCTTGACAGGGAAATGTCCAGACAATGAGGAACACAGAGACGTAGATTTAAATAGGGACGTTAATGACAGACAAATGACAACACCTGGGAAGAACAACAGGTGGCGGAGGCAGGAGCTGATTACACGAGAAAGAAACACCGAGGAGCAAGAACGAACACAAGAAGGAGACACACGCTAGAAGACACAGATCCTCCCTCACAATGGGTTCTTTTGGACCAAAAACTGCCAATCAAACGACAGAGCAGTTATAATGATCTGCATGTTTGCCTTGCTGGGGGATTGCTGTGATTAAGACAGAAGTTCAGGGCGGCCATGTTACTTAGAGCAGAAACACAGTTGTTCCTATGTTTTGCTTCCATAGCCACAGTTAATACTTTGTACTTAATCCTATTTGAAAATCAAGAAAAATAAACAAAGTCTGAGTAATTTCTCACCAGGAGTTTGATCCAGTTTGTGTGTCCTTGTGGGATAAAATATTCAGATGTTGATAGCAGCAGGATTCCTTGCAGTTTTTTCCACAAAACAATCATTTGTGGGGTTTTTTTCTTTTCTTTTCTGCTCGTGGGCTGACTCACAGGATTTGTTGTTTTTATGGCTTTTTTTAAATGGAAAGTGTAGCAGTGTCACAAATATCTGTGCTGTACTTGCTTGTCTGCTGAGGGGTTTGGTTGATCCTAGCAGGCCACAGATTACTTCTTCTTCTTTTTTTGGCTTTTCCCTCTTCAGGGGTCACCACAGCAAGCCATCCTTCTCCATCTCACTCTCTCCTCTGCATCCTCTGTCCTCACTCCAGCTACCTCCATGTCTTTTTCCAACTTATTTCCTCTTTGGCCTTCCTCTTTGTCTTTTTCCTGGCAGCTGCATTTCTAACATCCTTCTACCAATATACCCATTGTCCTTCCTCTGGACATGTCCAAACCATCTGTCGGGCCTCTTTAACTTTATCTCCCTGTTATTGATGATTTCATTCCTAATCTTATCCATTCTTGTCACTCCTAAGGAGAACCTCAACATCTTCATTTCTGCCACTTCCAAGATGCCACAGTTTATGTTACGCCAAAAAATATGAACAGGATATGTCTCCAACCTAATGTTCATTACAATCACCATCAACAGCAACAGAGGACACTGTAGTTCTGAGTCTTTGGTTTATTTTCTAAAAACAAAGCTTTTAAAAACACTGCAAACATTCAGAAGAAACAGAACAAGGTGAAGAATCATCATCAGTCTACTTTGTGCTGCACTTGCTCAAAGAAGAGCAACAAGTAAGACAGTTCTACTTTAGCCGTGACAACCGTTTTATTGTGGCCACTGCAAGAGCGTTCAGTTTGGCCAACCATTTTACATTTATGCATGGACCATTCACATCTACTTACATCACTTAGGAGTCTCCATTGGGCTACTCGAGCGGGAGCTAAAAAAAGACCCAATAAACATAGTTAAAAGGACTGAATGGCCGTAGTACCAGCAGTGCGAAACACAAAGCAGGATTGTGTATTGGTACAATATAGTGGTTGTTGGGTTGACAACAGTAAATCAAGATCTCTATTTAAAAAAAGAACATAATTTATTAACAGGAGTAATGTCACACAGTTAAAATGCTGTGAATTACATTTGGCACCAAAAATAGACTGTAAGATCATCGCCAACAGAGCTCTTCTTTCTTCTTTTTTTACTTCTTCCTATTTTCCATCTTTTCTGAGTTTCATAATAAGAACATCTGAGGACACCATAAATTACATAATATGTTTAAATGGAAGATAGGGAATGGTGTGTACTACTTAATGACATTATAATAAATACTCACTGGATAAGTTGATTAAAAGGCTGAAATAATTATATATATTTTTATTTCAGTTGATATTCTTTTAATACTTTAGCTCTGTTTCTTTTATTATTTATGTCTAACAACTTTAGTTAAACATAAATGATTTATATGCACAAACCCTAAGCAGAGTTTCCTTGTTTTTCAGTTTAATCAAATGTTTTCATTAGTAACAACAAAGTCCATTCTCAGTAATCCAGGATTGCAATCAAACATTTTTCAGTCGGGTCATCTGGACAGTTTCTTTTTTTTTGTGCTGAAACGTTTCGCCTTCGATCCAGAAGGCTTCGTCAGTCAAGGAAACACACAACAAAACTGATTCTTCCCCCAACCGCTTACTCCAAAGTGATTGTATACCTGGATTATTGAGCATGGACTTTGTTGTTTTCAACCAGTTTGACACGACTGTCAACAATGAAGAGGGCCGGCAATGGAGGAGGGGGCATACCAAAGAGACCATCTTATCACAAACAAAACTGGTTTGTTTCACTTTGGAGTAAGCTGTTGGGGGAAGAATCAGTTTTGTGTTGTGTGTTTTTCCTTGACTGATGAAGCCTTCCGGATCGAAGGCGAAACATTTCAGCACAAAAAAGAAACTGTCCAGATGACCTGACTGAAAAATGTTGGGTTTTCATTAGTAAATGTTTCCATGTGTGTAAATGTGATGCTTAACACAGCATTATATTTAAAGTCTCGTCTGCACTGTGTTCAAACGTGGGTGTGGGTCATGTTAGTGACATTACTAGTGTGTGATGTCTGTTTGAGGTTAAATTATACTTCATGTTTGTCAGATTAGCTTCAGTATTTAATCCTGTTTAATATGTCACCTGTGGATGATGGTTTTTTTTGTGTGTGTCAAACTTGTGTGTTTTGATAGACTTGCTTCAGCGTCTTTGGAAATGAGAGTGTGTTTGTGAATATTCTGTTCTGCCTTCAAGCACATCGGGTCTTTTTCATGAGCTTCTCAAAAGACCAGAGTTTTAATATAAAAAAACAAAAAACAAAAAAAAAAAAACAACAATAAGCTGATAATGTAACAAAGTCAGGTTCTCCGGACAGATACTTCTTGTAACGTTTCGTCTTTTATCCAAAAGACTTCTTCAGTCTGAGGAGCTGCAACAAACTCAGTCTTATAAATAGCACCTTCTCATAGTGGATCAAGCAATTTGTTGTTGACAGCCAAAACTAATTGTTCACATGCAAAAGGAGGACCATCAGCATTAGTGCCCTGATGGCTGCTTGCTATTCACAGAGGGCGATACTCACAATAACATCATTGTAAGAGGGGGACAGTTGGACACGGAGGCCTCCGCCCCTGTTTAATAAGTTTAACATTGCTAGTATCACTCAGACCTCTGTGAATAACAAGCAGCCATCAGGGCACTAGTGATCGGTCATTAGGCTGATGGTCCTCCTTTATCATGTGAACAGCTAGTTCTGGATGTCACCAGCAAACTTGTTGATCCACGAAGAGAAGGGATTGAGTTTACTGCAGCTCCTCAGACTGACAAAGTCTTTTAGATAAAAGATGAAACGTTTCAACAACAAGAATCCATCCAGAGGATCTGACTTTGTTACATTTTTTAATCTGAATTATTGAGCATGTATCAAAAATAGTAAGCTGATAAACATTTTTCATTTTAACACTACAACACATGATTTTAAAGTCTCGGAGCTCCAATAGATGTTGAGCAAACATCTGGACTTTTTTTTCCTCTCAGCTGTTTGGGCATAAATGCACACACACAAAACATACAATGCTTTGTTGTAGAGAGGAAAGAGTAGGCGGGAGCAGGTCTGAGTGAGCGAGCAAACAAGAGCCAGAACTGGATTCAAAAGCTTCAAGGATTTGATTCATGTGATACTTTTCAGCAGAGTAGACGAATATAGCTGATATTGTGTATTATGTAAAGACGAATCTATTGTTTACTGTACGTTACGATGCCGCATTATTCAGCTTGTTTTATTTCTCCCACAGGAGGGACATTTAATTTTGATTATGGGTGCAGTATACAAAATAGATGCAAACAATCCAGAGGGATGCTTCAAACCAGCTCAGCATCATGAACTGACATGCGGACACAATGGCAAAGAGAGAATAGAATAAAGAAATGTTACAAATTCAGAGGTGATTAGTTGTTCTGGGGTTCTGGTTATTTTAAAGGTCAGAGGGTTTGCTTTCATCTTCCCCTTCTTTGAAACTATTGCTGCCCGTATGATTAATGGTTCACATTTACACAGGTAAAGGAGGAAGTAAACTCCAGTCTGTTTCATTTGGTCGGACGTGGGCAACATTTTTTTCCAAACGGCCAGATCAAGACATTTAAAGCAATCAAAGGGCCGCATAGAGAATTGGAAAATACATTTTCTTTATGACAAATAATCTAGAAGACCTTTTTCTTATTGTAGCAGTTAGCTTTATAAAACAAGTCTTTCCAAAACCCTTTATGAATATAAGACGTACTCTGTAAACTGGCTCTTGTGACAATATTCCAGTATTACAAATGTTAGCGTAGCATGTTATACATGTTAGCACAACTATGCAAAACAAACTTATATGTTTGTGTTTCTAAGTCTTTAAGGTTCAGTCTAGTTCTGGAAATGCAATGACTTAAAAATGTTTTTTGAAAAGTTTTGCATAAGATGTTGAATTAAACGGATGAAACATCTCCGCAATAAAATAAATCGTCCAGATGACCTGACTGAACATTGTTGGATTTTTAACTGGATTATTGAGCTTGAACTTTGATGTTTAATTACAATTTCCTTAATTCTTGTTGATAAATTGCTTATTTTTGGTTTGTTTGTTTTAAATCAGTCTTTATTTAAAAAGTTGATTTTTGAAGGCCTGCTTGAGATTGTCCAAGGGCCACTTTTGGCCCTCGAGCCTTAAGTTGCTCACATCTGCACTTGATGCATATTTAAATCCTATGATCTACAGCAGAACAAAAACTCATAAAATCTTTTCTTTTGGTTTGCAGACACCATCCTGGGTCAAGAGATATTTAAGGGCGTGACCAACTTCAGCACCTTCCAACTGGACCGGTCATCAGGGATGCTGTTCCTTGGCGCCAGAGACGCCATACTAGCCATAGACACCAACAACCTGAACCAGCAACCCAAAAAGGTGATGAATATGTGTCAAATATTGTGTCTGTTTGTGATCTATGAGCACAAAACCTAATCCTTGCAGTGACATATTTGTATTTCCGTAAAGATAAAAGCTTAAACATGATCTGATTTCCCCAGTAGATTAAAAATAAGTGTGACCGAATTGAAAATGTTTAATAATTTGTTTCTGAGCACACCCAAGTTGGGGTTGTGAAACTCTGGTGGTGGGATTTAAGGGGAGATCTACAGAAATCAAATAATTTAAATAATGTCTGCCAGTAGAATTCAAGGATTCAAAGAAAATTTGTTATTTAAAAAAAAATTAGATATGAAACTGATTATTACAGGCCTCGGTGAGTAAACATTAGTAGTAAATAATAGCAAACTACACAAAAAAGGAAAGCTCAAACAGATAAAAACACAGATATTGAACAGTTAAAACTACATTATAATATAATAAAAGTAGAAGCAGATGGTAGTTCTTTTAATTTTTAGTATTATCAGTAAGTGAAGTGCACAACAAAGACTTCATTGAGACTCTGTGGGCAGTTCAGACGTCTGATGGAACCAGAGGAGAAAATGTTACTAACAAGTTTAAACAGTGATTTTAAATGCATTATATCAAGGCTGTTAAAAGTACCAGAACACTGATGTCCATACAGAACCTAAGTCTTGTTTCATGAACTATTATGGTGCGAATTTTCAGTAATTAAGGAAGTTGGATTCCTAACAAGTTCAACTGAATGCAGCTCATTTATTTTTATCCTTGAAGATGCATTCTTAAAAATAATAATAAATAATAATAATAAAAAAAGGAAGATCTAAAACTTTGTTGACCAGTATGTTTTGTGGACAGATTAAACCAATTTAGAGCTTTTTAATAAAATATGTGAAGGATCTTCTAAACCTGCATTCCAGTATAAGAAACTAATTTAATCTGTTAAGCATGGGAGTGGTAGTGTCATGGTTTGCTTTGCTGCATTTGAGCCAGAATGATACGGTATCAGTGATGGACAGCATGTTATGTTATCAGCAAATTCTAATTTTAAAAAGACTTATTATTTATGTGTGACATGAAGCTAAAGAAAAAAAGTGCATATACGGTATTTGGTGTCAAACCTAACCTTAGTGAGAAATTAGTTTTTTTTGTTGTTGTTTTGTTTATTTTTTCTTCTTACGGCTGCTCCCTTTCTTAGTGGTTGCCATAGTGAACTAAATCACATGAAGACTTGGCTTTAAAAAAAAAACTGCCGGATGCCCTTCCTGACACAACCACAGACCACCGAGCTACCACAGCCCTCTGTGTGGAGCAGAGAGCTTCTGTCTATGGTGCCCAGGGGAGCAGATGGTGGGGGTTAAGGGCCTTGCTAAAGGGCCCAGAGTGGGGGAATTGAGGGTGGAGGCAGGTGTGGGTGTTTCATCTTTCCTTTTCACATTTTGATGTTGCTGGTCTGGGGAGTTGACTTTCTGATCACAGACCCACATTCTCTAACCTCTGCTCCACCACCCCCCCGTTTATGACCATTTTTACATTGTGTTTTTGTATTGTGGCTGAGAACATCTTTCCCTCCTGCCATGACGACTGGCTGCTCTGTTGTCTCCCAAAACACTCTTATCTCGACCTGGAGACCGACTTGCGGTGCTTCCCTGATGCCCATGAACCATATCCGTGAGCTTTTGTGAGTTGGGACTGCTGCTGGCTTCTGGATGAATGAATGCCCACTGAACTCGACTGAACTGTTAATGTAATAAAAGTCAATAGAAGACCACATTTGGGGTTCATCCTGTGACATATTCTCCATGCACATGTATTTATGTATGTGACCTGTCCTGAATGCTGCCCTTGCAAGTTAAAGCCGGTTAAAAATCTTCACCTTCTGTGAATTGTGGGTCTTTTGAGTAAACAACATTAGTGAACGTGAATTTTCCCCAGTAGTCACGGAGAGAAAGAAAAACACTTGCAGGGAGCAGTTGATAATAAAACTAAGGGTGAAGTTGATTTACCGATGAGTCAGCAGGAAAAATAAATGTTCAGGGACAATTAAAGTCACACAAGGGGGTCCCACCAGACCTGAAGAGAAAAGCTTTGGGCACTTTTGTCTCTTACACGTACAGTTTGTATGATCGCTTGCCTCTATAGAATAAACACTTGTACTGTTTTTGACTGGTTTGTTTAAATGGGTCAGCTCTTTTTCTATTTCACAGATTCAAGAGTAAAAATAAATAAATTAGAATGATGGAAGATGAATAATTTTAACTCTAACACAGATTATGGTCTTTCCCTGTTCTGTTTTCAGATAGTCTGGGAGGTGCCAGAGGAGAAAAGAAACTCTTGTTTGGGGAAGGGAAAGACAGAGGTGAGAATCTTTGGTACAGTATATATACCTGTGTGTGTGTATATATATATATATATATATATATATATATATATATATATATATAT
>NC_056498.1:36271419-36292714 GCF_014905685.2 Nematolebias whitei
TATATATATATATATATATATATATATATATATATATATATATATATATATATAAACTACTAGTATTTTGTACTACTATCCCTACTTCGAAGAAGTGAATGTGTGTATTTTATATTTTGCTTTGTGTGTTACCTGTTGTTTTGTCTGTACAGCACTTTGGTTGGCCTTGTTGCTGTTTTAAGTGCTTTATAAATAAAGTGGTATGGTATGGTATGGTGTGTGTGTGTGCGCATTTGTTTATATTGTATTTGGGGACTTAAACATCCTAATTGACTAGTCATTTGGGGACACCTTGGTAAATGGGGACTGAGTGCACAAAGGTGTAGGATACACAAAGCTTAAGTGATATTTGCTGATAGAAGTGTGTGTGTGTGTGTGTGTTTGTTCCACCAGACTTATTCTGTCTAATGTCCATGACTCATAATATTTACAGTTGGGTTATTTGGCTTTAATCCTCCCGGAAGATCCCAGAGAGAGAGAGAGAGAGATGAGAAGACCACCGCTGGAAAGTTGTTAGTTCTTATCTGGTCAGGATGGATGTGAACCATTTAAAAATCATTAAACTAAAGAACCATTCAATAGAGAGCACTTGGATTAATTTTGGTTGAAAATCTCATATTATTGAAATGTTTTTTATGTGACTCCTTGAGGTTTAAGTACAGAACATTTTTAAACAAGGTGTTACAAGGAAAACCAAAAAGCCACGTTAGAAACAATTTATTTATTAAGGTATTGGGGGATTTAAATAATCTTAAAAGCTATGAAAATCCAAATGCTAATAGCTGAGGGCAACATTTGATGTTTTGTTCTTTTTTCAGCTGTCAAGGAAGAAACTAGTGGCAAAATAATCCCTCTCTCCCTCTAATAATTCTGTATTATAAGATACTTTCAAATTAATATAATTTCCACAGACTAATAGTAAAATAGCACCACATGTTGGACACAAGTGCTTTAAAAAGTCAAGAAAATTGAATTTATTTTGCTACCATATATGTGTTTATGCATACGTGCGAGTTTATTTCACAACGTCACACAGTCGGGCATGGGATGAGAAGTTCTGGGACTTATTCCAAGGCCAGGTGAGGGGTGTCGGCAGGCACAAAGACACAGTAGCAGTGAGAGGCAGAGAGGAAGACACAGATGTCCAGTAACTGTTTTTAGAAACTGATTAAATAGAGCGTACTGTGCATCTCTCTGCGACAACAAACAAGCTACTTCCAGTAAATTCACTGTTCTCTCAGTCTGTATGGAGTCATGTTTTAGACTTTGGTCTTAAAGAGCAATGACCAATTGAAATAGAGCTTTTAACTCAAGATTAATGTCCAAAAATGCAAAAAAAATATTTTGTTCATATACCTTTGCACGCTCATTTTTTTGTAGTCAGTAACAAAGGACTTCAACTAGCTTTGATATGTTTTTTATCTCTATGCTGATATATCCTTATCAGCAAATATTCTGCCTGGCCAAAAAAAAGTTGCCACCTGGGTTTAACTAAGGAAATAGGTTCAAGCCTCCTATTGGATAATTACTGCATGGGCGATTATCTTTCAGCTGGCAACAAGTTATTTAACCCCAACAGGTGCAATGAGTTTCTTCTCATTTCTTAAACAACCATGTCGAAAGACACATCGCATGGTCGTGGAAAAGATGTCAGTCAGTTTGAGAAGGGTCAAATCATTGGCATGCATCAAGTAGAGAAAACATATAAGGAGATTGCAGAAACTACTAAAATTGGGTTAAGAACTGTCCAACGCATTATTAAAAACTGGAAGAATCGTGGGGACCCAATGTCTTCGAGGAAGAAATATGGCTGAAAAAAATTCTGAATGATAGTAATCGACGATCACTTAAATGTTTGGTGAAATCAAATGGAAGAAAAACAACAGTAGCACTCAAGGCTATGTTTAATAGTGAAAGTAAGAGCATTTTCACACATACAATGTGAAGGGAACTCAAGGGATTGGGACTGAACAGCTGTGTAGCCTTAACCTTCCTAGCGGGGCGAGATCCCGCACGCACTTATGATGTTAACGGGTCAGTTGTGACCCGTCTTAAATCAGCCAAAAAATGCCCTCAAAACAGTGTTTTTTTAAGAAGTATTAGAACACATCTCTAAAATAAATTTGTCTTATTATTTTGTTATATTAATATTATTAACCATAGTAACATTTATAGTGTTAAGGGTAAGTTTTGACCCATGTATATTTACGTCAAAAAAAGGAAGAAACATTTATTTTCAAACATTGAACTTTAATACCAATATAAAATAAAAAGCAGAACAAGTAATAATACAAAATACAGATTCAGAAAGACAAGAAAAAATCAAAATGAAATAAATACTCTTCTAGTTACAAACATGCTCTTTCTAGTTTCTTTCTGTCTTTCATGCATGCGTATGAACTTGCGTATGAACTTGCGTTGTGTTCAGATGCATGTGTTGCAAAAAGTGGCAGTTTTCCTATGTTCTTTGCATATGTATTTTCTGCAGTCAAGGCACAATGTGTTTGTTTTCCGGTCTTTATTGCTTGGGCACATCTGACACCTCTTTCGTTTTGAAGCAGGTGGAGTTGTGGGTGTGGTCGATGTTGAAGCCCGGCTGCCTGAAGGGCGTGTTGTCACTGATGCACTTTGTGCAGCTGATGATGTGGTTGGAGTGGTGCTCCGGAGCTGTCTGACAACGTTCGCAGTGGCTGGGTCTCGGGGTATCCGTTCCCTTCTCTCAATGTATGGCTTGATCAACAAATTTCCTAGCTCCTGAAGGAACAATCTCCGCTTGTGTTTTTTTTTGGCGTTCCACCCCAAGTCAATCTGGGTCCACAAGACAAATGCATTGTATGCAGACACATCTAGGATGTTGTAAAATACAACCATTGGCCATCTCCTGGTCATTCGCTGGCAAGTGTAGGTGGCAGTCAGCTTGTCCAGGGTGTCCACTCCTCCTTTGTTTTTATTGTAGTCCAGGATGATTTCAGGCTTTTTGTCACTTCTTGTTGACACAGCTGCATCTTTGTGAAGAGTGGACATAAGTACCACACTCCGGTTCTTTTTGGGACAGTATGAAACAACACTGGTGGTTTCTGTAAAAGCAAATTTTGAAGACAGTGGAGCCCTGTCTTTCACCTGCAAAATTTCAAGGGGCAGCTCAGGTTTGTTTTTTCTTATTGTGCCCACCATGGTAAGTTTCCTCTTGAGAAGTTCTTGTCCAAGATCATAGCTGGTGAAGAAATTGTCACACATGATATTGTGACCCCGCAGTCCAGTAGTCATATCAAGGATTACCCGTTTTCCTTGATTCTTCTCAGGGATGCCAGCTGCAAGTTTGCCTGTGTAAATCTGTAGATTCCAGGCATAGCTGGTTTTCGCATCACAGGCTGCCCAGATTTTTATGCCATATTTGCCTGGCTTACTGGGCATGTATTGTCGGAAGGGGCATTTTCCACGGAAAGGGAGAAGACGCTCATCCACTGTCACCTTTGGTCCTGGGTTGAACATCAGTGGAAGGAGCTTCACCCATCTATCCCAGACGTCTTTGATGGGAGCAAGCTTGTCAGACCGTGCTCTAGTATCTCTGTTGTCAAATCTGAGGACTCTTGAGATCATTTGAAAGGTCTGAAGTGACATTGTTGCGCGGAAAATACTCCTGCCTGTGGACACATCCCAGAGACTAGTAAGGGCCTCATTGCTGGATCTGTACACGCCAGCGAGAAGAAGAACACCAATAAAAGCATCCAGGCACTCCTCATCAATGTCCTTCCAAGTGTCACCGTGAACTTTTTTCCCTTCGCGGTTTATCATAGCAATGATGACTTTCTTTAGTGACAATGGCATAAACAAATCAAAGCATGTCTTGATGTCACTTACTCGTGTCACAGCAAACCTTGTAATCCCAGGGGTCATCTTCATAACATTTTCAGCAGCTTCCCTGCCATGTGAAACAGGAGGAATCGCACTCCAAGTGATGTTACCCTTTTTGGATTTATAGGTTTCAGTTACAGGAGCAGCTTCAGCACCTGTGCCCTCCTCATCCGACGAGTCTGTGTACTCTGATTCATATTCAATAGCATTGTCCTCCTCAGAAACGGGCTCATCTGTGTCACTAGGTGTGTCCTCTGCATCATTTTCAGCAAGGATGTGATCTAGAGCTTCTTGTACTGTGAATCTTCTCTTCATTTTGGTATGTAGCCAAGCTCTAGGTAAAATGGACTGTCTGTTTCTACATGTCTCTACATGCCCATGTAGAGACACACCCAGGTGGGTGTGTCTATCTAGGTCTGCCTATCAAGATGGGCATGGCTATCCAGGTAGGCTTATCTCTACATGGGCATGCCTCAACATGTCACTGCATCTACAGCTGGATGAACTTTTTCAGTTTTTGGGAGCAGAGTATGAGGGACTTATCAATAAAAGTAGTATGGATAAATGGGGATGTTTTGGTCAGTGAAGTAGACAAACAGGTAAAAACAGAAGGCCCTAACATATGTATGACAACGTTAGTGAGGTCACAGTGTGTTTATGATTTCAGTTTTGACACTGATTATTGGTTGATAGTCTTATACCATAACTGGGTCACAAATGACCCCAGCGCGGCAAGTGCGTGTTGTTCTATAAAAAATAAAAATTAAATTTAGTGAAAAAAAATATATATTTTTTTTATTTAAATAAAGGTTCCAGACAAAGTCAAAAAGCCTTGATGCAAAAAAAAATATTTAAAAGACAGTATCATGATTTAAAATTTAAAATGGGTCACTACGGACCCTAACATAGTAGGAAGGTTAAGAAAACCACAAATCAGAATGATGAGGCTAACCAGAAAACAAGGCTTCAATTTCTAGGGAGCATAAAGATTGGACTCTGGAGCAATGCAAGAAGGTCACGTGGTCTGATGAGTCCAGCTTTACCCTGTCCCAGAGTGATGGGTGTATCAGAGTAAGAAATTTTTGAACAAAGTAGATGCCATTTCCTGCATTCTGGTGTATTTTAACATGTTGTTAAACATCTACTTTTACCTACATACGTAAACACTTGATTCAATAGCAATTTTAGAGTTAATGGCACAACAAGAATTAGCCTGACCAACAGCTCTCCTTGTGTGAATAGAGTATGCTCATTCCTCTCACACATCCTTGCCTCCCACCCCCCACATCAAAAACTGCCGGAACTAACGTAGCGCTAAGCTAGCGGCGCGTAGTACAGACACATTAGCTAAGATGTTACAGATGTAGTGCTCTGTTTCTGTCACACATCCTAACCCCCCACCTCGTCAGTAACTGCCAGCACTAATGTGGCGCTAAACTAGTTCACAAAACAGAGGTGTCTGTCCCTCTTTCCCCCGTGAGCACCCTGCCAAGGCAGATGACCGAGGGGAAACGCTGCATGTGGTGTGGAGTTGTTGTAGGTAACCAGGAAAACCCAGAGTGGATTTTTAGTGGTTTGAGTATTTTCCTCAAGTGGAATGAAGTAGTTCACAAAGAAATAGAAAGTGCTGGGTGTACTAATATGTCATGGTAAATGTGGGTGGGGGTCCGAATTAATACTTTTTAAATGTGGGTGGGGGGGGGGGGGGACACGTCCCCTTCTTATACAATTGTTGTGACAGTTACTGTATGCTTAGGAGAGAAAAGCAACAGTAAGAATAGATACTCAACAATAGTGTGTTTGTGTTCAACTTCTGCAGCAGACATTTTAAGACCATCCATATGAGAACATTTGGCAAAGTTAAGGGAATTTTTTAACAACCCCTTTAAAGGATTAAAGTGTTTTTAGGATCAAAATGAGAATATTGCACAGCAACTTGGCTGTCAAGAATAATATCATATTCTTCCACTTGAGGTTTCCTCATGTTACAGGGACATTTTTCTAAGTTACTCATGCAGGCCAACAAATCAATCATGATGATGAGACAGATTCCATGAAAAAAAACAGGTCAATTTTTGCTTTTTCACAAACAGGATGTTACTAAACGCAAACAAACTGCAAGTGTTGAAATGATAAGAAAAAGAATATGTCGATGGAGCTTTATCTCATCAATATAATCATCACGTGTTAAAAACAGCAAAACTCTACAATTGTTTAAGATTTCCACACATTTCTGCCTCAGATGGGTTCATTATTCTGCTGATAGCCAAAACGATGCTAATGACTGATATTCATATATGCCTCTAACAATGAAAATATTTAAGATGTGGGAGGAAAGCATTTATTTAAGGTTATTATAGAATTAAATTCAATAAAAAATTATAAAATAAACCCATTAGACCCCTCCCCCCCCTCACACACACATACCATGACAATATTATAAGTGAAGCATTGTAGGAAAATATTTTATTTTTTTATGGGAAATAATTAATCCTGAGGTGATCCCTTTGTTACCGGCTCGATGTTCACTGTGCATCCCAGATAAAGCTGTACCAGCGTGGCGGCACTGGTGGGGTGGTAAGCTTGGGGGGGGGGGGGGGGGGTTCTGATGACACGATCTGAGCATGAGAGAGGATCAGGTCCCTAAGGAGGCAGTGACTCAGGCTTGGAGCACATCCAAACCAAACACACACAGGGTTAAATATAAATTACCTGCATCATGGTTTCATGGCAAATGGGGTGGGACAGTAAGGGGGTTGTTTCTACATTAGAGGGAGGGGTGGCTACAGGTATGAACAAATACAAAACCTTTAAAGAAAGAAGTGTGTAGTTTTGTATGTCATCCGTGGAACTCAAACAGTTTCAGGTTGCATGTTGATGGAATGACTCTGTTGGTTAACTGTGGGGATCTCGAGTGTCACCGAAAGCTGTGGGGGTTTCACGTTTCCACTCAGAATCTCTGACACTACTTGTTCTATTCCCTTCATCTGACTCCCTATTTTGGCTCATGACCAAAACCACATTGTTTTATACACAAAACAAAACCCCAGACATCAAAATGGTTGAACTAGATACATGTAGACCTTTGTGTCTTATCGCTAAAAAGTAGGATTTGTAAATCATAACGTGTTTATTCGAGATAACTTTGTTTTTTCACAAAGGTATTTATGACGTTGGATTTGAATAATCCTTATGTTAAGTGTTTCACCTTGCGCTAAACAGAACTAACAGTAAATTGTTATTAATCCAATGAAAACTATTGCACCAAAACATAAAAATAAGTACTTCTTTATTAATAAAATTAAAATAAATGTCTTTGACTTTGTCTCTCCCTGCAGGAGGACTGCAGAAACTACATCCGTCTACTGGAATTCATCGAAGATGGTCGACTCTACGTGTGTGGTACCTATGCCTTCGACCCCCAGTGTGCATTCCTGGTAAGTCCATCCATCATTGTTTCACCAACTGACTGGTGTGATCGATCAAAGCCGGGCACACTGGAAATAAATCACACAACAGCAACAGGACAGGGATTTATTCTGCAGGGATTTTCTATGCGAATGTGCATCTGCAAATGAATGTAAGTCCATGAAACTAAATCTAAAGGAGAAGCAGAAAGTAATGTTCACAGTCATGTTATGTAATGTGTTTTATTAACATGAATAGTCCTTTTAGACAATAATGGGTAACTTTTCATCTGAGAAAAGCATTTGTCTATTTTTGGATGTTTTTCCAACAAACGTTATTAAAGGCTTAGAGCATAATAAAACTGACTGATCACTAAAGCTCACTAATGAATCATCAAACAGTAAGGACAAATGTAACCATGCTGAACTTGTCTGGGTAATAATGTAGCTCGGTCCAAATAAATATCAACCTGTCAGTTTGTCTTTTATTCTTCTTATGATTAGTACTTTGTGTTGTGTTTAATGATAACCAGAACTGAATGCTGTTTGATCTGCATGTAACAAAATATGTACTGGTCAGAATCATGGGCTCATCACAGTGGGTACAGCACCTCATGCCTGTCTTCTCATAGAATGGTATACAGTACTGCACAATACACCGATGTTAGCAAAAGAAGTACATTATAATAAAAATATGTACCTGTATGGAACAAGATACGTACTGGTCAGAATCACGGGCTCATCATAGAGAGTACAGCACCTTATGAGGAATAGAATTGTACGTTAGCATCAAACTAGCAGATATTTTCTGGTGTGTAGTAGTCAAATACAAAGATATCAACTCATAACATGTACAATACAAATCTTATAATTGTCCTGAATTACCTAAGTACATTTTACTTTTTTCATTCATTCAACCTTTATTTAAACAGATAAATCACATCTTACAGTTAGTCTGTGATCATATAATGGACAAAGATCAACGTTACACCATTTTACCATAGTGCTAATATTACTGAACCCTTGCGCCTGTCTTCTCGTATAATGGAACCGTTGTCTGTGTTCACTACTCTTATTACATCCAACCATCAAGAGGGGGCGCTGTTTCACCCTTTTTATAAGAGCCAAATGAAAAGTAATGACAAGTGGAATCGTACACTGCATTAACTCTGTTACACAAAGACTAAGGGCTTATGTTTATTACCCATGGATCAACAAATTGGGTCTTGGTGTTTGTCCAGGGACGTCATGCCTCTTAGAGTTAGAAAGCCAGATTTGAGCTAACAACCTTCCTGGTCTTTTGAGCCATTGATATTGTATTTCAAGCATAGCCAGTTTATATTTAGACCTCTGTCTGGAACCCAAAAGTTAAAGGAGTGGAACCAACCTTCCCTGCTGTCTGGTTTTAGTAAGGTAGCTCTTACTTTGCTGCTGTTTGTTCAAATATTGCTCCCATAAATTGGGTCCAGATTACTTTAATTCCTAGCAATAAGAGAAGGCGGCAACATTTAGCCAGTGATATAAATAGTCTGGTTTTGAGCTGCACCTTTCTTTTGTCCTGCAGGAACCCTCCTCCTTCACTTTGGAGCAAAATGAGGATAGAGGGGTGAAGATGGAGACTGGGAAGGGCAAGTGCCCCTTTGAGCCCAGTCAACATTACACAGCAGTTATGGCAGGTAGGTTCTACTGGATCATCTAACAGTCTTGTTTGGTTTCAGCTTGACCAGCTGTTACAAATGTTTCCAGAGTGTAAGAGTGATCTTCTGTCTTTTTATGTTGTCTAGATGGTCTTCTGTACACAGCAGCCACCAGTAACTTCCTTGGAACACAGTTTGACATCTCCAGGGCAACGGGACCGGAGCAGGAGCGCATTAGGACTGAGCAATCCATCAACTGGCTCAGTGGTGAGATGCATACCCACAAAGTCTCACTTTCAGACGCACATTTGCAAACCTTCTGTTAGTGTTACACCTTGCCGTATAACTAAAGTTTTGTTTCTGTTTACATTGATGCAGACCCAAAGTTTGTCAGCTCTGCCTTCATAAAGCAGCCTGAGGACAATAATCCCACTGGAGACGACGATAACATCTATTTCTTCTTCACTGAGACAGCCAAAGAGTATGATCTGTACACCAAAGTCAAAGTGCCAAGAGTGGCACGAGTCTGCAAGGTAAACTTTACTTGTGTGAATGTTTATGAAGCATTCGCACTATTGTGATCCATTTTTCTTCTGTATGTTTTGAGATTCTCGTCCTGCAATTTTCAAACAATTTCAACAATTCATAGATCAAAATGTTCAGCTCTTTCAGGACAATCCTGCTCTGACTTTTGGTATTGGGGTAACTTTAACTTTTTGAAATATTTAGCCTTTTCTGTCATTTTTCATAGAAAATGAATTGAGATATTTTTACATCCTTCAAAAATCTTTAGATCTGTTTACAACCTTTTACTGCTTCTTTCACATTTTGTTCTGGTTCAGCTTCTTGTGCAAATTTAAACTTTTTTTCAGCTATTTTCAGCTAATTTCATCGTTTTTTTCCCACCGGCTGTCTTTTGCTCCTTCTAAATACACTTCTAAATTCTTTCTGCTAATTTCAGCTTGTTAAGCTCTTTTCAGCTTATTTCTGCAAGTTTCAGCTTTTTTTTCTTACTATTTCAGCTACTATATATCTGTGTTTTACGCTAATTTATGCCATTTCAGCTAATTCCACAGTTTTTGCATTCACTTACACTTTTTTTTTTAGCCCAGTTCAATCAAAATGTGCTCTTTCCACTACCTTCTTGTAATTTCAGCTTTTTTGTTTCTGAATTTTTTACCTGCTTTTTGGCTGTTTTTGTTTAGCTAACTTCAGCTTTTTAAAGAAAATTACCACTTTTTTGTGCTAATTTCTGCTGCTTTCAGCTTAATTGGGCAAATGTGTTCTTTCTGGGGTTTTTTTCCTGATACTTTAAGTTTTTTCTACCTTTTCATCTACCTTTAGCATTTTTTAGCAAATTTTAGCTGTTTTCAAATAAATTAAATTTTTTGTGGTAATTTCAGCTTGTTATGCTCCTTTCAGCTTTTTTCTGCTGGTTTCAGCTTTTTTCCCTCTGCTATTTCAGCTACTATTCAGCTGTTTTTATTCAAATTTTAGTTTTTTTTGGTGCTAATTCTACTTTTTTTAGCTCATTTCACCTCTTTCCAATTCCTTCCAGTAATTTAAGCTTCTTTTCAGCATTGTTATCCATCTATCCATCCATTATCTTTTACCCGCATCTTCCATTTTGGGTCATGGGGGTCGCCGGTGCCCATGTCCAGCAATCACTGTGCGAGGGGCGGGGTACACCCTGGATAGGTCACAAGTCCATCACAGGGACACATAGAGACAAATCAACATTGTTATTTTCAACAAATTTAAGCTTTTTTAAAGCTATTTTTTAAATTTGTGCTTATCTAACCTTAATTCAGCAAATATGTGTTCTTTCTGCTTTCTTCTGTTAAATTAGGCTTACTCATCCATTTCAACATGCTTTTTTAAGGCTAATTTCAGCTGTTTTTCAGCAAGTTCTTGTGGAATAAGCATGCACACTTCGTTTTTGCAGAAAATTCAGTTTCTCTAGTTTACAATGGCTGTGTGATGTGTTTGGACTGAAATTGTGTTGACTTCACATGTAGTCTGATGTGGGAGGGATGAAAACTCTGCAGCGACGTTGGACCACTTTTCTCAAAGCCCAGCTGGTGTGTGAGGACAAACCCAGTGGTCAACGCTTCAACATCCTGACAGACGTCTTCACAACTCAGCACATTCCAGGAGACCCCAGCAGCACACACTTCTATGGACTCTTCACCTCCCAGTGGTGAGTTAATTAAGCTCTTGGAAGAATCACACCCTTGAGCTTTTTTAAAATATACAGTATTTTGTTGTTTTAATCATAAATTGTCTCTACTGAAATCCAAGGAAAATGGAGATTGTTTGGGGATCAAAAAATGATCATTAGAATTATAGGGAAAATAACAGGACAATAAAAAATAAAGTCATTTAAGAGACATTTTTGTGATGTTTTACAGGGAGCCTGAAGATGTGTCAGCTGTGTGTGTTTTCAGTCTGTCTGACATCAGCAAAGTGATGGACGGTCCTTTCAAAGAGCTGAAGAAGCCGTATGAGAACTGGATTAATCCCGAGCCTGTTCCGACACCAAGGCCTGGACAGGTACTGGACGCTGCCGCCAAACAGCCTGTTACTGTCTCCATACAAATTAAGTTTAAAACAGATCATCCCTTTTTTTTTTTAGTGCCTGAACAATGCACTGAAGACTGAAGGAATTGAGTCCTCCCTGAAACTCCCTGACAAGGTGCTGACGTTCGTGCGAGACCACCCCCTGATGGAGAACAGCGTCACTGCAGCCCCCCTGTTAGTCCGGAAGGGAATCAGATACACCAAGCTGGCTGTAAACCTAAAAGGAAGTGCAGAGGAGCAACAAGCAGCCCTGCTACAACTTGGAACAGGTGAGAAGTGAAAAAAAATGTACGTATCTGGACTTCACTGTGCAAAAGTCTTGAACCACCATCGAATTCTTTATTCTTGTATAAAAGAATCAAAAATTGCCCAGAGCTTTTCAAAAAAGCCATAGACTCTAGGTTTTGTTCTGCCATTTCACTCCAGACCTTGTACAAAGTCATTTTTAAATGAATGTTTGCGTGACTGGCGTCAGCTCCTTACACAAAGTACCATATTTTCCAGATTATAAATTGCACTTTTTTTCATAGTTTGGCCAGTCCTGTGATGTACGGTCCAAGGCGACTTATATTATACCCCCCCCCCCCCCCCCCGCGCGCAAACATTCACCTAGAGACATCTGAGAAAAACTTAACACAAATAAAATGCCCCCTCCCCCCCAAAATACAAACAAACAAAAATACCCAATCCTATTCTGTAGATTACAAACTGAATGTAATGAAATATGCAGCCCAGAATAGTAATCAAGCAGCAGAAATAAAGTTTGGAGTGAGTGAGAACTGGTGAAAAGAAGAGGTTACTCTAACTGCAATGAAGAAAACGAAGAAAGCTCGGACTGAAAGCAAGATGGCCAGAGCCGGAGGAACGACTGAACAGAAGGGTGCTAGAAGAACGTGCTGCTGGGAGAGGCTTGTCGACGGCCCAGTTGCGTCTCCACGCCATCGCCGTTGCCAAGGAGATGAATATTAGGGTGTTTTCACACCTGATCGTCCGGTAGACTTGGTTTGATTCTTAACCAAAATTCAGACATTTCAGCTGGTGCGGTTTGCATTCACACTGCGCTGGGTCAATTGAGCCAACACGACTTTCAAGTCAAGGTCGAGAGTTTCCGTGAGTTCGTTAGAAAGCAGGTAGCGGAACACAACATGTCACTGGATCACGACGAAAAGAGGAGACCGAGCTTCATCTTCCTCCAGAGTTGGCAGAGTTGTTCAGAAGCGACACAGAAGATGAAGAATTCAATGGATTCAGTGATTTGGAATGAGATTGGTAAATTTACTGGTAAGTTGCTTGTCAGACTCGTTGGCTTCTTATATTAATTAAGCCTATTCAGGATCCCAATAAGTGCGATTTATATTCCGAAGCGACTTACATATGGGTATTTCCTCTTCATGTGGCATTTTTTGACTGATGCGATCTGTACTCTGGAGCGATGTACAGTACGGAAAATACAGTAGGTCTGTAATAAGGCCACAAAGACAAGCCCATCTTTAAGGTGGCAGTCCACAAATCAGAAATGAATCGTATCACATCTCATGACAACATAATCTGTCATTATAATCATGCCTTTGAGCTGCAGTCCCAATTTACCCAGCTTTATATGTCAACTGTTATGACTGCTACTACTTCTCTTCACAGCAGCAGCGGGTTAACTTCATAAATCACACTGATGACCAGAAAACAGACTCTTGGAGTGTTTTGTAAAAGAAACTACCTCCTTATCAAATATAAGAATAATTGAAACATTAAAAAAAACTTTTAAACTAAAATAATTCACTTGTTTAATGTCGACACATAAGAGATAATTTATTATCAATAGAATTTTAAGCTTTAGCTGCAGCATCCTTTTGCTAACATATCAGTAGCCAAAAATGGGCACCAACAGGGTGAAGAGCTGTTAGATGAAAACTTTAAACCTGTTGATGAAGTGAACGAATGGTGACGCATCTCTGCAGGTCTTGTGTCAAATCAAATTATTTTCCTGCTGAAGACAGTTTTTCATGGTACTAACATTTCTGCTTCTACAGATATAAAACAATGTGCACACCTTGCCAAGAAAATCCAACATAACTTTTTTCTGCTTGAACAATTTATATTCTAAGTAGCTTAAAAACAATGCTCCAAACAAATAATTCCTCTCAGATTGTTTTGGTACAAGGGAACGTGAAAAGCTGTCAAAGCCTTGTAAAAGAATGAAGGAAGTTTGAGAAATTATTGTTTAAAATCACTCAGAATTACAAGAAATCATAGCTCTAAGGAAGCAAGACTTTTGCACACTTTGGTTAAAAAAAAACCCAAGATGTAATAATTATTTTTTAACTGCGTTATTTTGTTTGCAAACTGAAATGAAAAGCAGTAAAATGTAAAACTTATTGTTGTTGCAGATCGTGGGGAGCTCCACCAGGTGGCAGTAGTGGGCCAGAATGCCACTTTACTCCAAGAGATTCCTCTTTTTGCTTCACAAGAGCCTGTTAATTATATAATCCTGCATCAGGTAAAGCACACCACGCACACATAACAGTCTGCTCTGTATAAAGTTATGTATTTTATTGGTTAGCGGTTCTGTAAAGGTTCTCTGTGTTTCCAGGGTGGCGCTCTGGTCAGCAGTCCTCTGTCGGTGGCTCGAGTCCAGACTCAGGGCTGTGATCTGTATCCAAGCTGTGAGGTTTGTGCCAGAGCCAGAGGACTGGGCTGCGTGTGGAGCGCAGGAAACGAAACCTGCCTGTCAACACAAGCAAAGTGAGTACAAAAACATCAAAATAAGAAGGTGGAAGTTTTCACTGAAAGATTTCTAGATTTAATAATAAAAAATAAAAAAAATAGCGGTGACAAATTCAAACCAATGTGTCAGAGTTTGTTTCAAACTTATGAAATTGACAAATGTACTTATTGTTTCGATATATTTCAGTTAGGCAGTAGAGACATTAAACACAAGTGAAAAATGGTTGTTTTTTAATATAATTTTATGTTAGTTATTACAAGTACAATATTAAGAACATGGAGGTGGAAAGATGACAGAAGGAAACCAAAACAAACTTTAAATGATATTCTGAATAAACGTTAAACTACACTCAAACTATATGATAATTTAAACTTTAAAATTAAAAAATTAAACGAGTTTAAAACTCACTTTACAAACTAAACTTAAGAAAATAATTTAACAAACTTCTAAACTAAAAACAACACTTTTAACACACTTCTAAATTTTAAACAAACTTTTAACAAACTAAAATAAAAAGGTATTTGACAAACTTCTAAACTTTAAACAAACACTAACCCAACTCTAAATAAAAAAAAGTTTAACAAACTAAACTTTCAACAAACTTTTAACAAACTTCAGAATTTTAAACAAACTTTTACCAAACTTGAAACACACTTTATGGAAACTAAACCCTAAATAAACCAGTACTAAACTTTAAACAAAGATAAAAACCCCTTTTATTAATTTAACAAGTAACAAATGGAAATGTAACAAACAATTTTCTAGCAAACCTAAAATATTTTTTGTTAAACTCTACCTTAAAAACTCGAACCGTAAACATTTATTTTTGTGTTTCAGCCCCGGTCCAGGTGATATTGTGGATAACGCTTTAAAAATGTGTCAAACATACGAAAGTAAGTATATTAATATCCTGATACATGCTCAAGTATTTTAAGTTTTTGTTTTTTAAATATAAGTGTTAATTTCATTTACGTAAAATAAATTGTATAATCAAGTTGCATGTTTATTTTAAAGAGTATATCTTCCAGAACAGTTAATTTATCTCTTTGGTTCTTGTTCTGACCTCCAGGCCGCTGCCACCCATCTACCATGGCGCTGAAAGTCTCCATGGGGCTACGTATCCTGCTGCCTTGTGTCCAGCTCTCTCCTCGGCCCTGTAGCTGGGAGTATCCTCCCCACAGACACACCAGGCAACACAACTCTGACTTAGAGGTGACTGTCGCAGAGGACAGTTTGGGGAAATACGTTTGCACATGCCAGGTATGCACAAACACAAAACTTCACACTTCAAAGATTTAATTATTTTTATTTTAAACACTTTTTTCTACACCATAGAATATTTTTGATGTCCTTTCTTTCGTGTGTCTGGTCAATTTGCTACAGGAGGGCGGACCAAATGTGAGAGACCCCACCCCCTGCCGCCGAGCAGCCTATCATCTGATGCTCGAGGAACCCAGCGTTGGAGGATGGGCCAGATCGAAAGAAGGTCGCCACGTTTTAGCCGTCTACATCCTCTTCTTCTTCATGGGCCTTTTGCTTGGCGCTGGCCTTTTCTACTTTGTGAACCAGAGGAAGCAAAATGCACTCCAGAAGCCTAATAGTTCACAGTTGTCGGAGAAGGAGCGGGAATTACTCAGCTCCACATCCACTCCGCAGTTCCCCAGCAGCTCCAGCTTGCTATCTTGCGGTTTCAGGATGACCGAAAAACGAAACGGAACAACTTCCACAACAACTACGACGACACTCCTCAGCAATCATGGTAACGGTGGTCAGCATGGAAACAGCTTCAGCGGCACAAATAACAGCAATGGACTGTATTCAAACTGCAAAACAAGTAGCAGCGAGCTAAAGCTCAGCTCTGAAAAATTAGCAGCAAACAGGGCGGGGGTGGGGGAGTCAGGGCAGGGGGATGAAATAGATAAAGGGTTGGGAGATGGGTTAGGGGAAGTGTTGGACATAAACGAGACTGAATACAAAAACTTGTCTAGATCTCAAGCACCACTGGCCAAGTGTGAAGAAAGCTCAATATGAAAATAAAAAAGAATCCGACTTTGAAGAGTTTTGCAGGATCCAAATAAACTGAGAACCAGTGGGGATAAATGCAAAATGCGGTACTGCCCAATGCCTTTGCATAGGAGCTGTGGCATGAAGAGATTCATGAGGACAAGTTTATGACAAAGCATGTTCAAAAAAAACTTTTATATACGACGAGATGTGCACAGCACAAAACAAAACTGTGTGTGATAATAAGACCACTTATTGTTAGTCACTCAGGAGAGACACGGTTTAAAAATGCTTTGGATGTAAATTAAAAATAGAAACAGCGAAGTGAACTGTGAAAACAAGAAATCAAAGATGAAACGTCTACTTGTGTAGACGTGGAAAAGCCATATGTTGTTGTTGTGCAGTTTCTCACACACTTTTCTTGAAGGAGCTGCAAAGGGAAAGTGCACTTTTGTCTCTTCCTCCTTAATCCATTTGTGTGAGCTCATGACAAAAACCTGGATCCACCAAAGGACTGGTCAGCAAGGAGCGCCCGGTAACACCGCACTGGTCCCAGGAATGAAAGGTGTCACCGTCAACAACTGATTCATCATAAATTCTTTGCGACCTTCAGGAAACAAAGACACGGCTGTTCCTGTGCACACTGCAGTGGGTCTCAAGAGGTTCAAAGTTTAAAGATCAGAAAAACGACTGAAACAGAACAGAAGTTGAATGTCTTTCACGTGATTTCAGTCTTGGAGAAAGGACCTTTTCTAACTCAAAAAAGCCACTTTCACCTCATTTTCTGTGTGGATTTAAACATAAATGTATTGTTTTTTTGTCAAGTTGTTTTATAATAAAATAAAAACCAGTTGCTGATGTTCTGCTGCCATTTTGACTGTCAAAAATACAAAAGGAAATTGTGTCTCTTGGAATGACCAAAATCCGAGAGTAAATTTGTCACGCGAAGGTACGTAATGTTCTCTGTTGCTAAAATTGAACGTGTGTGTGTGTGTGTGTTCCACTTGTCTGGAAAAGTGTTTTGTTTGTTTTCATTGTCTCTAATTCGCATGACTTCTCTCTATGACTAGAAGTGAGTCAGCATCACTAGTTTAACAACATGATTATGCGTTTTTTCACTGGATCAAGTTTTTCTAGTACAACACGCACATGGTTGGTAAATTTAGATTACGTCAGAACCAGGGGGCAGTTCAAGAATGCATCAGGTGATGTTCTATGAGAGACATGGATGATGACCAGATTAAACAGATCAAAACAAAAGTCGTGTGAAAATACCTGTCCCTGACAAATTAACAAAAACAAAATTACTTCAGTGTGCCCTATCTGTACACTTCATTTGTCTGTGGTTTTTATGCAAATTGGAATTTATTACTGGTCAGAGTGCAGTGAAAACAGTTTTATTACTGAAACGCCAAACTTCCCTGAATATTGTTTTGGTTAATATTTTTACGCCAAAGATTTATTTAACAACTTAATCATCATTTGTACATCTAGTTTCATTAAAGAAACATAAACAGTGTGTTAAAAATGTATAAGAAATGATTAAGAGGAATTTTCAATCATTGTTTTTTTAAATATAGTTTTAATAAAAACTTGTAATGAGACAAATGTTATGTTCATAAAAGACAAACTGTCACTTTACAAAAAATTAACTGCTTTATATCCAATACGTATAATGGACTTCTTATTTCTTTTAATAGAAATATCTTGATTGCCACATGAGGACTCCTAACGTGAACAAATAATGTAAAAAACATTACATCACAAGCGTAACAACTTCACATATCTTACATATTACAAATATCTTGCAGATAAATTTATTGTTACCCTTATAGTTCGTCGAAACAGCACTTCATTTTGTTTGTAAAGTGATTCAGTTAAAAGCAATTGTCTAACGTATATTTTCATGCCTTCAGGATGAACAGAGAAGCAGAAAATTTTCAGCTTAGGGACAAAGTCTGGAAGAATGTGTTTAAGAAGTATAAAGCAAAGAAGGCTGTTTTAAAAAAATGTATTTTATTTTTTGTGAAAGGATTCCAACAAATGTATTCATGTCTGTGCATCCTATTCAACTTCAAGTAGGTTTTATTGTCATTTCTTCACATGTGGTACATGAGGTGGAACGAAACTGTGTACACAGGATCCCAGTTACACACAAAAATAGCAAAAATATAAAATGTAAAAATAAACAGTAGTTAAGCATCTACGATATAAACTAAGAAATATGCTAAACACTAATAGGGCAAAACAATACGCCGAACAACTTCAGCACAAATATGAGTCTGTGTGAGTAGATGAGTACGAATGAATACAGCAGCGTGAAATTATCAACGGCATGAGATCAGCAGCGTGGATAATCAGCAGCACATGTCACCAATCAAAGCGGCATTACAGTGATTTTTTTTTCACAGTGATAATCCTGGTTAGGGATTTATGGTTCTAACAGCTTCAGGGTAGAAGCTGTTCCTAAGTTTAGTGGTTCTGCACTTAATGCTCCACAACCTCCTGCCTAAGGGGAGGGGGGGAAAAAAGTGTGTGTGCTGGGTGAGTGGGGTCCTTCATGATGCAGGTGGCCTGCTTTCTGCATCTGGAGTTGTAGATGTCTATGATGTTGAGAAGGCTGACTCCAACAGTCTTCTGTGCAGCCTTCACCACACATAATTAAATCATTAAACAACAGTATAAGTAGTCTGCAAAACCAGCCTCTGGGAAGTTCAAACCAGTGAATCCCTTGTCCCAGTCCCAAGCTCAGGAGTGACACAGTGAGAAAATAGTGAGGGTTGCATAAGAAAAGGCATCCGGTGTGAAACATTTTTGCCAAAATAAAAATGCAAGTTCATCCAAATGACACCATACCTGATTAGTTGAAGCCCAGGTTCAAAACGATAGCCACCAGTGCTATTGACAAACAAGGTGCTGGCAGAAATTGTACTACTGTTAGTCGAAGACCACGAGGAGGCAAACATGTCAGGAGACAGAGAGAAGAATGTAGGACTGAGGGTTGCAACTAAATGTGGGGACAGTGACAGGCAAAGGTAGAGAGCTGGCTGGCATGATGCAGAGAAGGAAGGTAGAAGTTTTATGTGTCCAAGAGATCAAGTGGAAGAGCAGCAAGGCTCGCAGCATTGGAGCAGGGTTCAAACTGTTTTACCATGGTGTGGATAGAAAGTAAAACGAAGTAGGTAGGGGTGGTCTTGGGGAGGCGTTTGCAAGTAATGTAGTATAAATTAAAAGAGTGTCGGATAGGGTGATGTGCCTGAAGCTAGAAGTAGAAGGTCTGATGCTAAACATTGTCAGTGGTTATGCTCCACATGTTGGATATGACGTAGAGAAGAAAAATAAATTTTGGACCTATCTGGATGAAGTGATGGAGAGTATTCCCAGGGAGGAGAGAGTGGTGATCGGAGCAGACCTGAATGAACATATTGGTGAAGAAAACAGAGGGGATGAGGAAGTGATGGGTAGATTTGGTGTCAAGGAAAGAAACCAGGAAGGACAGATGGTGATGAATTTTGCCCAGAGGTTGGAAATGGCTGTAGTCAACACTTATTTCCAAAAGAGGGAGGAACATAGAGCGACCTGTAAGAGTGGAGGAAGGAGGATGCCGGTCGACTACATTCTGTGTAGAAGAGGAAACCTGAGGGAGATTCGAGACTGTAAGGTTGTGGCAAGGGAGAGCATGGCCAGACAGCATCAGATGGTTGTGTGTAGTGATTGTTGTGAAGAAGAGAAAAAGAGTAAAATCAGAGAAGAAGCCCAAATGGTGGGACCTGAAGTAGGAAGAATGTTCTGAGAAATTCAGAGAGGAGCTGTTAAAGGGTCTGGGTAGAAAGAAATAGCTTTCAAATGACTAGTCTACTACAGCAACCATAATTAGAGAGACAGGTAGGAAGGTACTTGATGTGTCATCTGGACAGAGAATAGATGATAAGGAAACCTGGTGGTGAAATAGTGAAGTGCAGGAAGTTATCCTTTGGTTAGTCAAGAAGAAATATGACAGTGACAAGACTGAATAGAGAAGACAGGAATATACGGAGATGCAATGTAGAGTAAAGAGCAAAGAGGGAGGTAGCACATGCAAAGCAGAAGGTACATGATGAGTTGTGTAAGAAGGACACTAAGGCGGGAGGGACTGGTGAGACACAGGGATCAGGCTGGAAAGGATGTGCATCAACTTAGGCTTGTTAAAGATAGAAATGGTAAAGTTCTAACAAGGGAGGAGCATGATGGGAAAATAAAAAGGGTACTTTCATTAGCTAATGAAGGGGAGTGGTGGCGCAGAGGTTAGAGATGGTGGGCCTGTGATCGGAAGATTGCCAGTTCAACTCCCGGAACCAACAACATCAAAATGTGGGTGGGAATGGTGAAGCACCCACACCTGCCTCCACCTCATTTGCCCCACTCTGGGCCTTTGAGCAAGGCCCTTAACCTCCATCATCTGCTCCGTTGGCACCTAAGATAGCAGCTCTCTGCTCCACACAGAAGGCTGTGGTAGCTTGGTGGTCTGTGGTTGTGTCAGGAAGGACATCCGGTGTAAAAATAATTGCCAAGTCTTCATACAACTTAGTTCACTGTGGCATCACCCGAAGAAGGGAGCAGCTGAAAGAAGAAGAAGAAAAAAAAACTTTCAGCTGCTAAAGAAAGCAGCAGTTCATAAGAGGCTCAAAGACTGAGGATCAGAAATAATACAGAAAAAGGACAGAAGACAAATGTCTTTTAAGTGATTTCAGTGTTGGAGAATGGACATTTACTGACTCAAAGCCAACGTAATCTAAATTTTGGAGTGGATTTAAACATATATGTATGGTTTGTCATGTTTTTGTAATAAATTCTTGAACAGTTGCTGATATTCTGTTGCCATTTAGTGTCTCAAAAAAGTAAAGGTTTGTAGAAAATAGTGTCTCTTGGATGGACCAAAATATCCGAGTGCACAAAGGTGCACACAAAGATAAGTGATATCTGCTGATAGAAGTGAATGTGTTGTGTTTGTGTGTGCGCGCACACATTTGTTTATGATACATTTGGGGACTTAAACATGCTTACGCACCAGTCATTTCAGGACACCTTGGCAGTTGGGGACCGAGTGCACA
>NC_056498.1:36292724-36318228 GCF_014905685.2 Nematolebias whitei
GCACCAGTCATTTCAGGACACCTTGGCAGTTGGGGACCGAGTGCACAAACGCTACACAAAGCTAAGTGATATCTGCTGATAGAAGTGAATGTGTGTGTGTGTGCACGCACACATTTGTTTATGATACATTTGGGGACTTAAACATGCATATGTACCAGTCATTTCAGGACACCTTGGCAGTTGGGGACCGAGTGCACAACGCTACACAAAGCTAAGTGATATCTGCTGATATAAGTGAATGTGTGTGTGCGTGCATGCGTGCATTATTAGGAACATAAAATGTGAATTTTGTTCCACTGTTTTTGGTATTGCAAAACTTTTGATCTTTTTATGTGTTTCTAATTTGCTTGACTGATACTGGGTGTTCATCACTAGTTTAAGAACAAGTCATTGTTCATTGTGGTTTCTCTCTGGATCAAGTTTTTCTTGTATATAGTAGTATGCACGTGACTACTTTTAAAAGAACTGACTACATCAGAACCTTTGGAAAATTCAACATTCTATCAGGTCACATTATTATATGAGAGACATCTGACATCAAGATTAAAAGGATCAAAACAAAAATCATGTCATGTCAAAATACCTAACACATCGAAGGACAAAAATTAGTTTTATTTTGATAACTTCGTAATAGTTTGTAATCTTATTTCCAGTAAAAAATTAAAATATGTTGCACAACTGCTTAAGTTAGTTCTATTATTTCAACATTTGTTTACACATTTTTATATTGCTACATTTTGGAAATAACATTTTTTAAATCATCAACATAAAAAAATCATATTTTTCAAGAGAACACACACACACACACACACACACACACACATATATATATATATATAGTCTCTCTCTCTCTCTGTGCTCTTGTGAAGACAGACGTGTCTCCCTGTGCCCCCCCCCCCCCCACTTCCCTGCTTGCTTTCTTGTCTTGTGAACCCTTAAAGAGCCTCGTTTTTCCTGCATACCTTCCTAATTCAGAGGATTTGATCAGCTGGTCTCTCAACAAAATTGATCAACTTCTTCCGACAGGAGTCAGGGTAAGGAGGACCTTCTTACCTCGACGGAAATAAATTATAAATTTGTGTGGATGTGTCGAAGCTTGGCCGCACTCGGACTGAATTATGTGGAGCTGTGTCAGAGCTGCAGCACACTGTTATTAGGACTGGGAACTTTCTGGCAGCACCCATGAATGGTTGAGAATAATCTTGAAGAAAGCTGTGAGCTTGACTTTTGGCATAAGAGATATGTTTTTTATACCGTCTCTCCTCATGTTTTCTTCCCTTTCATCATCTAAGCAAAAATATTACTCTGAATAAGAATAAGAGTGCCGCACTTATAGCAGCAGCTTTGTGCACTACGTCTATTTTTCAAACGACTGTACGTACATGTTCTCGTATCTTGTTGCAATGATAATAAAGCTTATTCTGATTCTGATATGGGAAGAGTAAAGAAGAAACTTATTCAGAGGTTGAAACAAGACCGAACAGCACATTTTAGATATTGCAGCAATTATTAGAACTATATAATTTCCTGCTTGTTCTGTACTTCAATTGCACTTTTTGAAATTTCTTGTTTTGATGCTAGGTGGGACAGTGATGCAGTTGGTAGAGTTGCTGTATCTCAGCGACAAGGTTGCCAGATTGAATCCTGGCAGTGGACCTTTCTGAGTGTAGTTTTCATGCTCTTTCCTTGCATGAGTGGATTTTCTTCAGGGTACTCCAGTTTCTTCCCACAGGCCAGACTAATTGGTAACTGTAATTGTTCCTAGGTATGAGTGGGAGTATGAATGGTTATTTGTCTCATTTGTATTGGTATCCCTGTGATGGACTTGTGACATGTCCAGAGTGCACCAGCAACCCCCACAACCTGGAAAGGAAAAAGTAAAGATAATAGTACAGTAGGAAGTTAATAGATAGATGGATGGATGGATGTTTTATTTCTACTTGGGTGACATGCAACAGAATCTGATTAAAGTGTGCCTGGTGGGCTGATTGATATGGATCACAATAGTTATTTATTTTTAACTGGACAAATGACACATGATCTAGTTTTATTTTAAATTAACTCATTGGTAGTTCGCTTCTCCAGTACCCCTGAATAGACCTTCCCAGGGAGCCTCAACTGGAAAAGGGTGAATTGCTCCCTTCAGGTTGAAGGTGAGGTTCTGCCTCAAGTGGAGGATTTCAAGTATCTCGGGGTTTGGTTCACAAGTGAGGGAAGAAAGGAATGTGAGATTGACAAACAGATTGGTGCAGCATGTGCAGCATTGCAGACTCGGTACCAGTCTGTTGTAGTGAAGGGAAAATGGAGCTGTAAGACAAAGCTCTCTGTTTACCCTCACCTTGTCACAAATCACGTCCATTAGTTTACATTTTCTGTCACCCTGATCACCTTTTAAAGTTTGCAATAGATCTATCCTGTAAGTTTCATTTATTCTGTCTGCTCCTGTAGTGTTTATTTATACATGTGCGTTTTAGTATGTCTTCTTTGCATGCTGGTAGAGGGCGACATCACGGTTTGTTTATTTTTGTCTTCACAGCAGCCAGTATCATCTGATTAGACCTCAACTGGCTGCACCTGTCACTCTCACCCTATATAAGCTTCACTCTTTCTCCTCTTCGGTGCCCGGTAGTTGAAAACTGTTTTTCTGCAAGTAGATACCTTGCGTTCATGATCCTGTTTTTTTTTCCCTCTAGCCATAGTGTTTCCCTGTCATAGTTTACCTGTTCTCCTGGTTTCTGTCCCACTCCTGGTTCCTGTCCTTACCTCTCGGCTCAACCTCCCGGCTCCTGGACCCACGACTCACCTGGACATCGTCTCTCGCTGGACCCCTTGGATTATTAAGCCCTCTGTCTTCAGTTCTGACCTTCGCCTGCATGACTACACCTCTTTGTCTACTCCTCCGGTCCCTTCAGTCATCTGCTCTTTGGTTTTGGACCCTGGCTCGTTGGACCACGACTCTGCACCTGACGGACTCATCACCTGCCTGTCGCTGCGGCCAGCTGCAGCCCCTCACCGGATTCAGCTCCTCCAGCAGCAGTAAAGATCAGTTTGGACTTCTTCAGTCTCCAGAACCCTCAAGATCATCTGAGACGGTTAGTGGTCCTCCTTTTTTGACTTTTCTGCTCCCCATAGTCTCCTGCACGACCACTAACCGATCCCTGTCTCATAGACTGGTCCCTGATTCAGAACCAGTACCAGTACCAGAACCGGCCCAATCTGCAATATTTCACCTAGAAAATAAATATAATTAAATTTTTATTTTGTGTGGTGATTTTGGTCCAAACATAAGGGGGTTCATTACACACCTATGGTCACAAGCTCTGGGTAGTGACCGAAAGAATGAGAATGGTGGTTAAAATGAGTTTCCTCCTCAGGGTAGCTGGACTTGCCCTTAGAGACATGGTGAGAAGTTCAGTTATCCGGGAGAGACTCAGAGTAGAACCACTACTCTTCCACACTGAGCTGAGCCAGTTGAGGTGGTTCAGGCATCTTGTAAGGATGCTCACTGGGCGCCTCCCTAGGGAAGTGCTTCGGGCATGTCTGACTGGGGGGAGACCCTGGGGAAGACCCAGGACACACTGGAGAGACTATGTCTGTTGGTTGGCCTGGGAACTCCTTGGGGTACCCCCAGAAGATCTAGAAGGGGTGGCTGTGGAAAAAGATGTCTGGGCCTCACTGCTCAAGCTGCTGCCCCTGTCACTCAACTTTGGAAAAAGCAGAAAATAATGGATGGATAGATCATTGGTAGGCAGACTGAGTTGTAAATTTCTGACAGATAATCTACTGTATACAATAGAATCCCCTCTTTGACAGAAATATCTGTCATTTCAGGGTTGTTGTTTTTTCAAAACAATTCAGTCATAATTTATTTTTAAAATAAACACTTTGTGTCAGGAATCAGTTTTTAGGATTTGTAAACTCAGCCGAACAACAAGAAGGTTTAATTTTTTTTTTATTAATTTGCAACTGCTGGTGGGAGTCAGGATCCAGAGGCAGGAACAAAACTTCTCAGGCAGGCATGGAGATTTACACCTGTCAAAGCTTGTGTAGATGATGTCACCATAGATGGTGGAGACACAGCTGCAGAGGTACGCTGCAATAGCAATGAGTGGGGGGAGGGGGGTATCCAAAGATGGGCTTCTTTAGGAGAGGCAGAGTCTTTAAACAGGTCCAAAGGGTGATCCAAAATCCAGAGTCCAGGGGCCAGAAGCAAAGGTCATCATCAGGATCAGAGGAGCAGAATGAGGGCAGACAAGAGGCAGGCAAAGAAGCAAATCCAGAAAAGCAGGCGTGGGGTCAAGACAGGAGTTTCAGACAAGATCAATGAAGAGCTGGACATCTATAACCAAAAGGATTAGATAATCTGGCAAGGAGCAGTGAAACAAGAGTTCTTAAATAGGGCAGACAACAGGTGCAGCACATGAGGCTGATTGAGCTGTAGGTGAAGTGGGTGTGGCTGAGAGGCAGAGCTTGAGTGGAACATGACTGAGCAAAAAATGACATGAAGGAGGCAGAAACATAACACTTTGTTAGCAATGCCAGTTATTATGACAGGGCTATACAACCCAGTCTGCCTTACATATGTGTTCAGTTAAACAAATCAAGGAGATAAACCTTTGAAAAAATCAGAAATTACAATTTTCCATCAGGGAGGTGATCCTGTTACATACTGTAGATCTTTGTTTACATAGACTAAACAGGATCCCTTCTCTGACAGATGGTGTAAAATTTGTAAATTTACATTTTACATATGTTTCTCTCACAGATCTATTTTCTGATTAAAAAATCTAGTATAATTAGATTTAAATAAACACTTGAACATGTTATAAAATATTAGTATCTTTACTAAATGAATACACAAACCAGTAGTTATGTTTTCATTTATGCCAATTGTTCATCTTTTGATGCCCCATGCAGTGACTTGTCAATCAACTGGGATTGCACCTGGGGTGGCTAGTCAGGTTTCAGGGTTGGAAAGTGCCACCCCAACAATTCCTCTGGCTATGCACTTTATTATTAAACATTAAACAGCAACAAAGTGATTAAAATGGAAGTAATTTTAGGTCAAAGTAAGAAACACATTGTTTGGTTGTTAAAACATTCCTCAGAGTTTTTGCATCATTGTGCTCTGAGATCATCTGTACATATCATTTGATCGTGGTTTTATGCAGTACAGTAAAATAACAGTTTTATTACTGAAAAACAAAACTTCAAACAGACCTGAACATTGTTTTGTCTAATATTTCTCAGCAAAAGTTCAGGTTAAATGTGTGATAGAGAAATTTTAGAAATGTTTGTGAAACAAATATTTATTTTTAGGTCAAGTACTTTAAACAGATTTGCTAGTACCTATAAAAACTATTTATCTTTGCAAAGTAGTCAAGTTAGTTTGCTACAATGGACTCAAGCATATCTTGGGTCTGATCTACGAGGAGACCCATGGCGTGTTTAAGGTCTTTCTGGAGAACGTGATCCATGATGCACTTACACCAACACAGCAAAGCACAATATAATTACATAATTATATTCACATAATTACAGCACAAGACAATCACTTTAAAGAAAAGCCACCTAAAGTTTGGGTCCTGACTCAAGGGAGGACAAATAACTGTCAAGGTGTCACAAACATTGTACAACGTTTAAGATTAGTTTGTCAGGGATTTTTTTTGTCAAAGTTTATAGATGTTTTAATTATTATGGCTGAGAACATTCGTCCCCTCTGCCCTGAGAACAAGAAGCTCAAAACAAGTCAAGCCATCTTCCAAAACTATCTTATCTCTGCCCATGAACCATACTGTGTAAACAATGAGTGCTGTGTAAGAGGACTGCAGCTGTCTGCAAGTACTGCCCCTGAAATTGTTGAACTCTGTGACTGGAAGGTCGCCAGTTCGGCTCCCCGGATCGAAAACATCAAAATGTGGGTGGAAAAGATGAAACACCCACACTTGCATCCATCCTCCATTCCTCCATTCCCTGGCAATGGAGGATGGGTGTACCAAAGAGACCATCTTATCACAAGCAGAACTGGTTTGTTCCACTTTGTAATAAGCTGCTGGGGAAAGAATCTGTTTTATTGCGTGTTTCCTTGACTGATGAAGCCTTCCGGACTGAAGGCGAAATGTTTCAGCACAAAAAAAGAAACTGTCCAGATGACCTGACTGAAAAATGTTGGATTGTATACCTGGATTATTGAGCATGGACTTTGTTGTTACAGTACATTATATTTCATCATGTTCCAGTTTTTTAGAGCAGGAGCTATCTGGTCCTCCGAACAAATTTTTCAAGGGCACACTTCAAAGGGTCAACAAAAACCAGCAGGAGACACAGATTTGCAAAAAATATCTATATTATTTACAAAAACTAAAATAATTTTAGTTTTTGGGTCCATAAAAGTGGTCATCATAGAAAACCATATGTTTTAACTCATGAATCAAAACAGGAAACTCATAAATAGTGGCTGATATGGCCATTTTACTTTAAGGGGTAAAGGGAGGAATTTAATAAAAGAAATTATCAAAAATGTTAGAAACAAAACCGATCACAGTGGTGTTGAATAGTAAGTGAAAGAAAAATATTCATGATATCAAGTTTATCTAGTTAAAGACACAAGAATCAACATCTTCTCCCTTATCTGACTTGTAACATACAGTAGTATAACCCACTTAGTCTACGAGGTCCAGATGTGATGCAGCTAGAGCTTTTTCAAACGACTTACAGGGCACCACCAAAGCAATTTGTATCTCAGATAAAATAAAACATCAAATCATTGCAATTTACAAAATACACTGCAGCAAGATTTGACAAAGAAAATTATCCAGATGATTTAAAAAATAAAATAAAATAAATAAGGTTGCACATATTTAATATCAAGAAACAAAATCATGAGGTAAAAAAACTAATTTACCATCACAGCCTTTGTTCTCTGTTCAGATGTATAAGGAAACGAAAGAAAAGCAACATCTACAGTAAGTACAATTTTAGTTCCTTTTTCTTAACTGAACACTTTCTTACTGGCATAAAATGCATCAAAATGCTTAGTTTTAGGCAATACATTGTATTACATGGGTAAATTAGTTTATTCATTTCAAAACACAAAAAAACAAGAATATGCCATAAATTACACAACTAGTTACAACAATAATAACTGATGGTGGTTTCTTTAAGGGGGTCTCGTTTTATGTTTGATAATACTTTAACCAGTACTCCTAGTGGTTAAAAGAGCCTAGAGGGAGTTGTAGAGGTATAGATAACACTTTTAGAAAAGGGAGGTGACCAAAATCTCAATCATCAAGTAGTTCACTTGGCCTTCTGTAGCCAAAAAGTCTAAAGTCTTGTTCATAAAGCTCATACAGCCTCCTCCTGTCCTCCACAGACACCGTCCTGAACCAGCTCAGTACAGAATCAGGAGTGGTTGTGTTTTCATAAACTGGTGGAAAATTAATGCTGTCCTCCAGTTTTAGCATCTTCAGCAACATTTGGGCGTCATCCTTAAGAGTTTCCTGATTACCAATAAAATCATACCTGAAAAGAAAGCACAAACTTTCATACTTTGATTTGTTTTAATGTGGTGAATAGTTTTGTCTTTGAAGATCATGATGGACTCACTCTATGAGACAGGGGTGACACAGGCGGTACATCTGCCTCCAGTGAGGCTCATAGGGTTCCTTCTTCTCTGTTTGTGGGTCCACTAAATACTGAATGAAGTTGTAGAATGAGGGACGAACGCCCAACTTATGTGCGAGCTTCACATTAAATGGCATATACGACTGCTTGTTGTATAGACGCATGACGGTTTTAACATAACCATAGAAAGATGGATCTTCTCCAAGGAACTTGTCTCGGTAAGCAGAGATGAGACGGATAAATGGGTCTCGAACAAACAGGAACTTGGTGTATTGACTTAGCTTCACCTGCAGAGCAAATAAACACACATCAGTTGTCTATTTAGAATTTTCAGATCAAAACTAATATAAATGGATAAACTGACCTTTATTTCCATTTTTGAAAAGTCACTCAGGTGAGTAAATTTGACTTTTTCATGAATGAACTCAGAATCTATTGAAAGAGGGTCAGGATATGGCTCACTTTGGTTCAGGACAAACATAACTCTTTTCCAGTTGGTACATGCCACCTGCAGACAAGATACATGTCACGCTCAGCTGCCCCTGCTGCCCCCACATCTGTTCAAGCCTCTGCTCCTCATACCACAGCCCCTGTTTTAAGATCATTCATGTTTTTTCCTGCTTCAGTTTTGAGTTCCCCTCTCATTCATTCAGCTCCTGTCACTCTGGCCACTCTCCCTCTGTCATTTCTAGCTGCCTGTCAATCACCCCTGCAAAGCCTGCCTACCTGATTCTCCCTGATCACAGTAATCAGTGTTGATGCTCTACACCTGGTGCCAGCCCTATATAAACTCAGCTCTTGCCTCTGCAAGGTGCCAGATTATTGAAAGCCTCACAGCCAGTAAATTATCCAGCATTTTCTTATTCCTAGTTTCTTCGTTTTTGACCACAGCTTCACTCTTGACTCCTCGCTTTGACTTTGCCTGTCTGGATACCACACTCTCGGCCTACACGGTACAACCTGGCTCTCCTCTTCGACCACGACTACGGATCATCCTTTTGCCTGTTCACACTGCTCCTGGCTCTAGACCCCTGCTACGCCCCTGGATTCTGTTTCCTGCCCAGCCCTCCAACGTTCTTTCTCAGCCCTGCTCCTGCCACAGAAGGTTAGTGATGTGCACACCACCTCTCTCAGCTCCCAGAACCTTTTTTGCAGTCACTAACCAATCTGTCTTCATAGATTGGACCAGAACCGAGGCTCGGATCCTCCCCAGACGAACGCCTTTAATACATAAAACCTTTTTTTTTTTTTTTTTTTTTTTTTTAAATATTGTCCTAAGTCAGGTGTTGTGCTGATCCATACAGACTTGTTACAATACAGGTCAGAATCTATAACTAATCTGACACTTTGTCATGCTGTGGCTAAGAAAAGTTGTTAGAAGGGTGGTTGTTTGCAACTATATTCATTATAGATGTCCCAGAAATCATTTTATAATGTAATAGTTCAAATTTAACAACAGTTTAAAACTAGTAAAATGATGGCTTGCAAGGTGAAATATTTTACTAAACAAGAAAGATCAACGACCAGTCTTAATTGCACTGTGCTTGTTTTAGGGTAAATGGTACATGGACTGTACTTGCAGTATATAGTGCTTTTCTATCTTATCAAGATACTCAAAGTGCTTTACAACACAATCTGTGGCCTTATTTCCCAATTCATACAGCACTTTACTATATCTTTGCAATAAACAATCAATGCTTTATCACATTCATACACTGATGGGACACACATCAGGGGCAATGAGGGGTTCAGTGTCTTGCCCAGGGACACTTTGGCATGTGACTACTGGTGGAATCGAACCCCCAGCTATTGTATTGGGAGGACGACTGCTCTAACCACTCAGCCACAGCCGCATGCTAAGAGAAAGAATAAACCTTATGTGATTTGACAATATTTGTTGGAAGTCCATTCATTCAACTTTTATTTTTACAGGTTAGTATCATTGAGCCACGAGGACTCATTTACAAGAGAGACCTGTAGAGACCTCAGAAATCCCACCCAGGCCTCCAGTTATGCCCCCACCCCACCGAGAGCTTCGAGTAGGGAGAGTATTATGTAGACAATGGGCCCATTGTTCCTGTCAAGGCCCAAGTTTAGGCTTAGTAGTTGGGGTTAAGTTTAGGGTCAATGGGTGGGGTTATGGTCAGAGTTTGGTTTAAAGACAAGGTTCAGAGGGTTAAGTTTAGAGAAAGGGGTCCTGGGTTAGGTTTAGTGTCAAGGGTCAGTGGGTTAGGTATAGGTCAAAGGGTTCTGGGTTAGGTTTAGGGTATGGTTTGATTTAAGGTCAGGGTGTTAGGTTTGGGCAACGGGGTCCTGGGTTAAATTTAGGGTCAGAAAATTAAAGGTCACAGTCTCCAAAAAAAACAACAACCAAAAAACAAAACTGGAAATAAAATTGCATCAGTGATCTGCATAAAACATACCCCATTAAACTCTTAATGTCCTCTAAGAGGCCATAGCTGCTTTGTTGAACAAAAAGGTGTATTTCAGTGTTAGGCAGGTGTTAAACAAGGTTATGGCTGATAAATGAGAGGCTCACCTTGGGAATGTAACAGTAGATAACGCCATGTTTTTCATCCACAATGAAGTTCTTAAATGCTGAAGGACTTAAGTCTTCCCAGCTCCGAGGACCCTTAAAATTCTCCTGCTTGTATCTTCGACATTGTTCTTGTTGCAGCTGCTTTCTAAAATTCTGCAGCTGACGGAGCCTTTCTGCAATGAAAATAAATTCAAACAAAAAACAAAAGTAGGATCCACTCTGAGAAGGTGCTATTTAAGAGACTGAGCTGAAAACAGCACCTCAGACTGAAGAAGTCTCTCGGACGAGAGACGAAACGTTTCTACATTTTTTGTTTTGCTTTGTTTTGGGTTTTTTGAATGTCCAGAGGACCAGATTTAACTTTTTTAGATTTTTCTACCTGGATTATTGAGCATGCATCAGGATACTATTGCTTAAAGTGAAAATAAAAAAATGGATAGTTTAGAATGTGTTAAAAGTTAATTTGGAAATTTCCCAAACGTGAACAAAGGTGCACTGGTTAGTTGAGACTAAAATCTAACTTCTGAGCCATCAAGGACAAATTTAACAACTCTGATCATGCTGAGAACATCCCTGCTGTAAAGCATGGTGATGGCATCATTATACTGAGGATCTGAGTCAGGGAAATGAGCTAGAAATATAGAGTGGAATAAAATATAGATATTGGTTTTCTAGGCTTTTTTTTTCATAGGTTTTATTTCTTGTTTTGTCATTTGGTAATATGTACTCCATCTTTAAAATGGTATTCATACATCCTGAATGAAAAGGTAACACCCTGTCACCATCATACACATTTCTTCTAAATTTCAAGTTTTAAGGCAGTGGGTGGGATTTTTTATTTTTTGCATCCTACTACAAAGCAATTCTCAAAGAAAAGAGATACTCTGGAGGAAGAAATGTAAACAAATCATACCTTCCTTTATGCGAGACGTGTTCCATTCGAAAGATAAAGGCAAGATGAAACAGAACGATGCCAGAAGTCCAAAAAACAATATGATTTTTTTGTAGATCGCCATGGTGTTTGATGTGGATCAGTGCAACAGCCAAGGATACTAGAAACATAAAATACACTAAAAAGTAAAAAATCCTCTAAGAAGAGAAGAAACTAGCTGTTTTATTGTTCTAATTATAAGTATTGGAACTTGTCAAGGGCAGCACAGTGGCACAACTGGTAGAGCTGCTGCCTCTCAGCGAGCAGGTCCTTGGTTCAAACCCCGGTCCATGGGCCTTTCTGGGTGGAGTTTGCATGTTCTCTCCGTGCATGCGTGGGTTTTCTCCGGGTGCTCTGGTTTCCTCCTACATACCAAAAACATGCATGTTAGGCTGATTGGTAACTCTAAATTGTCCCTAGGTGTGAGTAAGAGAGTGAATGGTTGTTTGTCTCGTTTGTCTCTATGTGGCCCTGTGATGGACTTGCGACCCGTCCAGGGTGTACCCCGCCCCTCGCACAGTGATTGCTGGACATGGGCACCAGTGACCCTCGTGACCCAAAATGGAATAAGCGGGTAAAGATAATGGATGGATGGATAGATCTTGTCAAATATAACAGGAAGAAGCCAGACAAAGAGCAAAACACCAATACAGTAGTCCCTCGCTACTTTGTGGTTTTTCAATGTAAGATTGGACATGACACACAATTGGCTGATTGATGGATGAGCTGCACGAGCGGCATGAATTGTTTATTTAAAATATATATTTTAAAAGATTTAGCACCTGCTGCTCCTGTGTGCGGCCCACAGGTGCAGGGAGAAGCCCCCTCCAGCATTTCGGCTCCGTGCTGCAGCGGCTTTGTGAAGGGTTAACCTTTTGCTGTCCAGCTGCAGCGACCAAATTTTGTCTTCCAACTTAAAATTCAAAGTATTTCACATTGTAGAATTGTCATAATCACAAAATATAAAAGTATTAAAAGTGATTTTTTTAATTACTTTAGAACATCTATGTTCAGTTGTTACAGTGTAATTGATCAAGAAGTACATTTCTGCTCTGTGCTGCTTCTGCTGCGTGAAGGGTTAACGCATTGCTGCCCTGCAGTGCTTCTCTTCTCTTGTACTACTATCTCTACTTGGCAGTTTTTCACTTATTGTGTGTGTGTGTGGAGGGGGGGGGGGGGGGGGGGGCTGGAACCTAACACCCACAATAAATGAGGGACTACTGTATTCAGCTTTTAATAAAAGCAAGGTAAGAATCCTGTAAATCCCCTGGGCAAGAGACCCAGTTTTAATAACAAATACATGAAAATACCATGTCAAACAATTAAATAAAACATCCATCCATCCATCCATTATCTTTACCTGCTTATTCCATTTTGGGTCACGGGGGTCGCCCGTGCCCATGTCCAGCAATCACTGTGCGAGGGGCGGGGGACACCCTGGACGGGTCGCAAGTCCATCACAGGGACACATAGAGACAAACGAGACAAACAACCATTCACTCTCTCACCTAGGGACAATTTTGAGTTACCAATCAGCCTAACATGCATGTTTTTGGTCTGTGGGAGGAAACTGATGTACCTGGAGAAAACCCACGCATGCACGGAGAGAACATGCAAACTCCACCCAGAAAGGCCCCTGGACCGGGGTTTGAACCAAGGACCTGCTCGCTGAGAGGCAGCAGCTCTACCAGTTGCGCCACCGTGCTGCCCTTAAATAAAACATTCATAATCAAATCCATCCATTCATCAGATGGGATTTGAACCAGCCACCGGCTTGCTGAGAGGCGGCAGCTATACCAACTGCCCCACCGTGTCGTTAATCATATAAAAAGATTAAATAACCACCAGGTAAACAATTTAGCTAAAAGGAAACGTGTATTTAATCACAACTGCCTGCAGCAAAAGCCACCAAATTCACCCCAAGATACAGTTATGATCCAGTGTCATGGGAGGACATATATTTTATACAGTTAGAGGAAACAATTTTTTAAAAAGTTACTATGTAGAAAATCTGAAAACTTACAGTTGACCTTTTGATCCAGCTCTTGAGCGTCTCGACGCTCCAAAAAAACAAACAAAAAAAACCTACAATTCTCCACAGAAGTTGACAATGTCCTCACAAAGGAAGCTGTGGAGTGTTTGAACGCACTGTCTGAAATTTATTTTGAATGCCTGTGAGCTTTTAATGTGGTCCATCAACTCTAAAACAAGTCTGATCAGTTGATAATCACTGAACGAAAAGCTTGAAGTGGAAACTCCCAACAATATCAAACAAAGAAACAGTTGTAACACAAAGGATGAAGCAAATGTTAGGTTGGGTTATGTGCATCACAATAAAACAATTACTAACTATGAATGTTTGTATAACCATTCAAAAAGTAATTATCAAGAAGAAAACATATTTAAGAATAATTATTTATAGCAAAAGTCACCAAAATCATTTCAAAGTCCAGTTTTGATTCTGATTCGTCATTTGTTTTTGACAAGTTGCTGTCAAGTTGTCACAAATGCAAAGTTTAAAATCTTAACTCGTAACTCAAGATTGAGAAGTTTCAAAAAGAAGTATAATCAAAGGATATTTCCCCAAGTGCTTGAATAAACATGAGGAAAAAAATCTGGTGCAGAAGATCTTAAAAACAGCAACAACAACAACATATGAATAAATAATCGACTCAATAGTAAAAAAAACATAAAAAATGAAGTCTATAAAATGTCTATAGATTCTAAAAGTAACAGAACGTTGAGTTCACTGTAATAAATTTGTCTTAAAATGTTCCTGTTCTGTCATGGTAGTTTGTCAAATCTAAAACCAGTCAAACCACTCTATGATTACTGAGTTAAAAGTACTTTATCAACAGACTGTTATGCCAGGGGTGGCACAAGCATGAAGAGTAGCCAAGACTCTTTAGCAGGGGATGTGGGGGGAAGGGGGCATTTTATTCCTTAAACTTGATAACTAAGGAAGATATCTTCTTGACAATTTCATAAACCATTTGCCAGGGCTAGTTAATTAAACTGCTCAGGGGGCCATAGTTACTGAAAACCAGGTATCTGGCAAATATATGTAAATAAACAGGAGTAAAATGAGCTGTCACTTTTTTAATTAATTTGTTTTGCTGCATTGAATCATCATCGCTAAAAAGGGAGAACAACATGTGATTAAAAAAAAAATTATATAAAAAAAATTGATGAAAAAGTCATGATTTCCAATTTGAAAGAATAAAATGGAAATAAACACATTAAGATTTAATACAAATAACATTTTTAACATGCCAAGTCTTATGCAGTTTCCTATTAAATAGAATAGAATAGAAAAAAAAACCCTATAGAATAACTGAACATGGGAGGCACGGTGGAGCAGTTGGCAGAGCTGTTGCCTCTCAGTGAGAAGGCCATCCGATCAAATCCCAGTCCGGGGGCCTTTCTGTGTGGAGTTTGCATGATCTCTCCGTGCATGCATGTTTTCTCCAGGTACTCCGATTTCCTCCCACAAACAAAAAAACATGCATGTTAGGTTGATTGGTAACTCTAAATAGAGTAAAGAAATGATGAAAGGATAATTATTTTATCCAAAAGTCCTTGTGAGGGACTGGAAACCTGTCCAGGATGTCCCCCAACTCTTGTACAATGACTGCTGGATATGAGCACCAGAGGCGCACATGACCTGAAAGTAAAGAAGTGGGTAAAGATAATGGATAGGTGGATTTTCAGGAAATGTTGAGGTTGTCACACACACAAAAAAAATATCCAATGTTTAATTTTGATGGTAATCTGGATCACCATCCGGATTCAGGAATCGTTAAAGGAGTCTTGTCTAACGGTGCACAAGATGTTACTGCGTGAGTGACCGCATGGTCTTTGCGGAAGTGTGTGCTGTCCGAGTGCTAAAGTTCAATTCAGTTCGATTCAATTCAGAAATATTTTATTAATCCCAAAGGTATATTAAATGTTGTAAGCCATCATCCTGGTTTCATGAAAGAGTTGATCTAGATGCTGATGGCTGTGAGCAGGAAGGACCTCTTGTAGCGCTCTTACAGAAGATCTGAATGAGCCACGATGGATTTTTTAAACACCAGAAACATCCAGATTGTTCCTCCATTTTTCTGATAAATCTAGTTGATTTGGATTAAAAAAATGAATTAACATAGTATAAAATATAGTGTTTTTACAAAAAACACACAAACCAATAGTTATATGTTCTCATTTATTCTAATTGTTCATCTTTCGATGCCTCAAGCAGTGACTTGCCAGCCGAGTGGGATGACACCTGGTGGCTAATCAGGTTTCAGGGTTGGCAAGTGCCGCCCTGACTACTCCTCTGGCTATGCCCTTGATGATCAAACTTACAACAGTAACAAAATACTTAATAGAAGTTATTTTAGGTCAAAGTAACAAACACGTTTCTTGCGTAACAAAACATTCCTCTGAGTTTTGCGTGACATCAATGAGCTCTGAGATAATCTGTATCATATGACCGTGGTTTTATGCAGTGCAGTAAAAGAACAGTTTTATTACCGAAACAGAGACTTCAAACAGACCTGAACATTGTTTTGGCTAATGTGGCAGGTTTTATAATAAGTGATAGAGAAATTTTAGGAAAGTTTGTGGGGAAATAAAAGATTGTTTTAAAAATGTATCCCAAGTACTTTAAACAGATTTGTTTGCACCTATAAAAACTATTTATTTTTGCAAAATAGTCAAGTTTAAAACAGTGTTACTAATTAAATCAGAGTAAGTACGTTATGGGTCTCCTGGGCAACGACGTTCAAGGCTCAAATTTAGACCAAGTTTAACAACCAAACCAAATGTACCAACAAAAAAATACTGTGGTGAACAGAAACACGAAAGATTTCCCATCAAACGTCATTACTTACAGCATAGCACAATATAATTACACATTATAATCACATAAATACAGCACAAGAAAATCACTTGGAAGAAAAGGCACCAAAAGTTTGGGTCCTGACACGGGGAGGACAAATAGCTGTCAAGTTGTCACAAACATTGGACAAAGTTTAAGATTAGTTTAAATCTTATTAACTCACTGCTGGAGAATGAGAAGACCGTCTCAATATATTTCACAAAAATCATCCAGAGAATGACTAAAAATGATCACTATTATAAAACAGTTAGTGATAGAGAATAATCCCACATTTCTTCCATTTTTTAATGAATAAACAGAACTCTTGGGGATGTTTGGGGCATTTTGTATCATACAGACTCTTATTTTTTAATAATTTTTTTGTTGTTGCCAGAGTTGAATTAGGACAGTAATTTCAAACCAAATAATTACACAATTATCTGTTAAACTTTACATTCATTCAACCTTTATTTACACAGGTTAATCCCATTGAGCCTCGGGGACTCATTTACAAAAGAGACCTGATTTCTTCACAAAGAGTGACGACAACAGTGGACAACAACGACAACAATAGACAGTCACAAAAGAGGCATACAAATTTAATTTTTTTTTACAAATCAAAACAAAATAGCAACAAAAAGGACAGTCAAAAGGAAAAGTAATGAAAAAAGAAAAGCAGCTAGATTATAAGGGAGTGTAGAAAACTAAAAACAGGATCATGTCTGCATTGGTTTTTGCCAGGAACTTAACAGATGTTTGAAGCCACTTAGAGAGGTCAAGGTTGAGAGCTTCAGATTTTTTTGCAAGATATTCCAGGAAACAGGAGCAGAGTAGGAGAAGGCCCTTTTGCCTATTTCAGTCCACACTGAGGGAACACTGCAGGTAATAATGTCCTGAGAGCGCACGCTGTAGCTGCACTCACGCAGAGACATAGGAGGAGATGTATGAAGGCAACAGACCAAGTAGTGATTTAAAGATGAATATAAACCAGTGGGAGAGTCTGCGTGAAGTTAATGATGTCCAGTTAACCAGTGAATCCAGGGTGCAGTGGTATCTTTGATGATGATGATGATTGACTGATGGGGGAGGGGATCCCATTTTATACAGAAATATTTTAAAATATTTTACCCAGTACCCCATGTGATCTCAAACTAAGAGTTGTAGGGGTACGGCTTACACTAGTAAATGAAAGGCAACCTTAACCTCAACCATCAAGTAGTTCACTTGGCCTTCTGTAGCCAAAAAGTCTAAAGTCTTGTTCATAAAGCTCATACAGCCTCCTCCTGTCCTCCAAAGACACCGTCCTGAACCAGCTCAGTACAGAATCAGGAGTGGTTGTGTTTTCATAAACTGGTGGAAAATGAATACTGTCCTCCAGTTTTAGCATCTTCAGCAACATTTGGGCGTCATCCTTAAGAGTTTCCTGATGACCAATAAAGTCATACCTGAAAAGAAAGCACAAACTTTTATACTTTGATTTGTTTTAATATGTCGAATAGTTTTATCTGAAGATCATGATGGACTCACTCTATGAGACAGGGGTGACACAGGCGGTACATCTGCCTCCAGTGAGGCTCAAAGGGTTCCTTCTTCTCTGTTTGTGGATCCACTAAATACTGAATGAAGTTGTAGAATGAGGGACGAATGCCCAACTTAAATGCCTCTTCCTCTGTTTTTGGTGGATCAGGCTGGTTGTCATAGAAACGCAAGATGTCTCTACCATACTCCTCATAGAAGTATGAATTGTTAAGTAGGAACTTGTCTCGGTAAGCAGAGATGAGACGAATAAATGGATCTCGAACAAACAGGAACTTGGTGTAATGTCTTAATTTCACCTGCAGAGCAAATAAACACACATCAGTTATCTATTTGTAACTTTCAGATCAAACTAATATAAGTGGCAGAACTGACCTTTATCTCCATTTTTGAAAAGGTATTCAGGAGGGTAAATTTGTTTCGGATGTGAACAGAGTCAGGATCTATTGAAAGAGGGTCAGGATATGGCTCACTCTGGTTCAGAACAATCATAACTCTTTTCCAGTTGGTACATGCCACCTGCAGAAAGATACAGGTCAGAATCTATAACTAATCTGCCACTTTGTCATGCTGTGGCTAAGAAAAGTGGTTAGAAGGGTGGTTGTTTTCAACTAATTCCATTGCCGATGCCCCTGAAATAAATTGATAATGTAGTGGTTCAAATTTAACAACAGGTTAAAACTAGTAAAATGATGGTCTTTAAAGTACAATATTTAACTAAAAATATTTAACTATTTACTGTGCCAAAGCAAAGTAGCTAGAAGACACAATGGTCCACATTATTTTAAATCAGTGTTCCCACCACTCCTTCCAATGTGTCCTAAAATCTTTTGACAGACCCCCTTCAAGGGTACAGTATATGTTTTTTTTTATCCAAAAGGATAAGATACATCACCTCCCTTATCCAATGTACATATGCTGGGGGTTTGGGTATTTTCAATTGTACAAAATTAGCCTACTGGCTAGAAGAGAGCCAAAGACAATCACTTCTCACATTTGCTGAAGGACATATCCACAGAGATAATCCCAAACAGTGAAAAGAGTGGTGATGGGTGAACAGTTTTTCCACATATCCCAAACAAGGAATCAAAAATAGATTGCCAAAAGTCTGCAGTTTGGGACAGGTCCAGAATGTGTGCAAGGGTGTAGCTGGAGTTTGTTTGCAGCAATTGCATGCGGGGTCCAGATCGGCTTTCATCTTGGACAGCTTGTCTTTGGACCAGTGCAGCCTGTGCCAGTGGTCCACATTTTTTAACACCAAGTCTACTTTCCACAGAATATTTCCCATCCAATCAACATGATCTGAAAAACACTTTAAACAATCATACAGATCCAAAGTGTTGTACACAGAAGAGAAAGTAAAACATAAAAGTAAAAATAATGAAAATACAGTACAAGAACAATAAAATCATATAAAAAAATCAGGTAAGAGCTGCAGGTGGACTACAGGAAGAAGATCAGCCCACCCCCCAACTCTCAACAGTACTAAGGTGGATACTATGGACTGCTACAAGTACCTGGGGGTCCACCTAGACAATAAATTGGACTGGACAGCTAACACCAATGCACTCTACAAGAAAGGGCAGAGTCACATTTTTCTTCTGAGGAGACTCAGGTCCTTTAACATCTACAGGACAGTGGTACAGATGTTTTACCATTTTGTGGTCTCCAGCATCTTCTTCTACGCTGTGGTGTGCTGGGGCCTCTAGGTGACGAAAGCTGATGCTGACATCATGAACTGCAGTCTCTGACAGAGGTGTCTGAGCAGAGGATGCTGAGGAAACTGCTCCAGATCCTTTACAATATATCACACCCCCTTCATGACACACTGGACTCTTAACACAGCACCTTCAGTTGTAGACTGAGACCACCGAGGTGCTCCACAGAACAACACAGGAAGTCCTTCCTATGAGCTGTGATGAACACACATGTTCCTCACTCCTTACTTTATTACCCACGGCCATGCCATGCATTTGCTTATGTGTGTGCAGGTGTGTATGTGTGTGTGCATACGGGTGCTTTGGTGTGCGTGTTTGTCCTTTGGCAAAGTATTTTATGAATGACTAGGTTTTGAAACTCAGAAACATCATTAACTCGCTTCTACAGCTCAGCCACCACATCTAATCAGACCTTGCCATGGTGGTACCTGAGATCATCTCTAATCCATACAATGACGTGACTTTGTCACACATGACATCATTTACAAGGTTTGATCACACTGCCTATAACTCTGTAATTTCTTGTCATAATGATAATGTACATCTTAGACTGAAACCTTGACATGCAACTTGCTTAAAAATTCTGACTCGTTGTGCTTTCTTATGTCCTCACAAAGCCCAGTTCCCTGTGTGTTCACATGTCAGCGACAATCATCCTAACCAAGTGTGGACATAGAAGGCAGTGAGAGTCCACTGGATTGCCCAGATGCACGAATTCAGGGCACTCGGCAAATAGTAGTCTATTGTGATGTTTATTAAAGACCAAGCAGTCCTGATTTTGCACTATAATATTGCAAAGACAACAGATTTGTGATGCATTGTGCAGTCAATCAACGAAAATAGTGGACTGCAATATATTAAGAAAGACCAGAAACCTGCTGATGTCTCAACTGCATGGTGTCTTTTTTAAAGCCAACAGGATGGGTCTGTTTAAACTGATATGGTGACATCTTTCGGATGCTCTACTCACAACCCACTGACTCTAAATGTACTCCGACAGCTGTTTTGGCAGCAAAAATGGGTCTTATTGACTGGTGCTGAAAATTTTAAGGTTGATTGATATGCAAGTGTCAGATGGTGTATACATCACCTTGGGAATGTAACAGTAGATGATGCCATGGTTATCATCAACAATGAAGTTGTCCAACTCTTTATCACTTATGTCTTCAAAACTGTGCTTCCCATCCAGAAATGTCTTTGCGTCTCCATGACATTGTTCATGAATCAGCTGCTTCCTTAGTTCCTGCAGCTGATAGAGCCTTCCAGCTATAATAATATAAGCGTTAACAACATTATTATCAATAAATTCAACAACAGTATTATCAACAGTAAAAATGACAATATTGACAATATCAACAACATTACCAATGGATACATGAAAACCAATATAAACAAAAACTAACAACATTAACAGCATTAACAACAACATTAACAATCACAACATTTACAACATCAACAATAGCCTTAATTACAGCATAATTAACAATGACAACGTTAAATAAACATCAACAAAAACATTGACAACAACATAATACCAACAACAACATTAAAACCAACATTTAAAACACTAACATTAACAACTACAACATTAAAAACAACATTAACTACAACATAATTAAAACATTGAAAACAAAATTTTAAACAATAACATTAACAACAACAACATAGAAAACAACGTTAATATTAACATTAAGATGAAGAACAACAACATTAACAGCAATATTTAAAACAACATTTTAAACAATATTAACAGCAACAATATTATTATGAACAACAATGACATTAACAACAGCATTAAAACAATATTTAAAACAACATTAACAGCAATATTAAGGTGAAGAACAACAACATTAAGATGAAGAACAACATTAAGATTAAGAACAACAACAACATTAACAGCAACATTAAGGTGAAGAATAATAACATTAAAAACAACATTTAAAACAAGATTAACAGCAACAACATTAACAACAGTACCATTGCAAACAACATTATCAAACACCACCACAACAACAATCGCATTAGTTAAACTGAAGGATCTGGGACAAGTTATAAAATTTTTGTTTCATGCAAAAGTTCAGAGCTTAACTAAAAAAGATAAACGGTGTACTGTATGGAACGTTAAAGGTAATCTATGATAATCTGAAAGCAGTCACGGGTGTGGTTTGATGCCTTTTATGTCCCAGTCATTTCAGTCAGTGAAGTGCAAAAGTGCAAACAAGAAAAAAATCCTTCTTGCAAACAGTAGAAGGATACACAGCAGGAACTGTAAGAACTGTAAACACATCATACCTTTCTTTTCTTTGGATATGTCCCTTTTGTAAGATAGAATCTGGATAGCAATAATTAATCCAAAAAGTCCAAAAGGCAGTAGGAATCCTTTGCGTGCCGCCATGGCATCTGAAGTGAAGCAACCAAAGCTAACAAACCAAAAAGATCCACTGAAAAAAAATAATAATAACAAAATCAAGTTATTTTCTTTTTACATATAAAACATGCCACAAAACATGCTAATAAAACCTGGAAAAGCGGTAAAGCAGCATTTAGTTAATTGTTTTATCCCTGTAAAATTAAAATATGACATGTAAAAAATAAAGCATGATTTGCCTACATGACCATTTTTTTTTAGCAGCCTGGTATCAAATCAAACTCAGTGGTTATTTTGCTCACCAGAATCCAAAGTTCACAGCAAGAAAGTGATATTCTTGTGCTTTACTGCTCTCTTCTCTATGAGTGCTGTTTAATGACAGGCACGAGTGCAAAGCCAAGAACTAAATAAACATGAATACTGAGTAAATATTGACTTTACAGCATCACCGTTTAGGCTGTACCATTCAGATACACCTCACTTCTGTGCTGTTAAATCAGAAAACAGCAGTTTGTCCATTTGTTCAGCTCTCATATAGAAGTTGTGTTAATATTTGTTGCTCTGTCTCTTTTGGCCTTCAGAATGTCAGTCCCAACCATTCTGTTGTGCGACAGTACATGTCTGCAACAAATTGTTTTGTACTTTAAACTTAAATATAAAATTCATATGCCTTTGTCTGTCTACTCTACACTGTGTAAAAATACTTTGTTCAGTGTTTTGAGATAATGATGAATAATGCACCTCCTTTTTTATCAGACTAGAACAAATACATCTCATGTTAGATATCTTATGGTACATGTTTAATCTAAATAGAGCAAGAATATGAAAGCAAGAGCCCACTTATCAAAGAGCACAGAGCACAATTCTTTTCTGGCATACACTACATTGCCAAAAGTATTTCCTCACCTGCCTTGACTCACATATGAGCTTAAGTGACATCCCATTCCTAATCCATAGGGTTCAATATGACGTTGGTCCACCCTTTGCAGCTAGAACAGCTTCAACTCTTCTGGGAAGGCTGTCCACAAGGCTTAGGAGTGTGTTTATGGGGATTTTTGATCATTCTTACAGAAGCGCATTTGTGACGTCACATACTGATGTTGGACAAGAAGGCTTTTAGTCTCCGCTCTAATTCATCTCAAATGTGTTCTATCGGGTTGAGGTCAGGACTCTGTGCAGGCCAGTCAAGTTCATCCACACCAGACTCTGCCATCCATGTCTTAATGGACCTTGCTTTGTGCACTGGTGCGCAGTCGTGTTGGAAGAGGAAGGGACCAGCTCCAAACTGTTCCAATAAAGTTGGGAGCATGGAATTGTCCAAAATCTCTTGGTATGCTGAAGTAGTTAGAGTTCCTTTCACTGGAACTAAGGGGCCAAGCCCAGCCAAGCCCCACACCTTAATCTCCCCTCCAAACTTTACGCTTGGCACAATGCAGTCAGACAAGTACCGTTCTCCTGGCAAGCAGCCAAACCCAGACTCGTCCATCAGATTACCAGATGGAGAAGGGCGATTTGTCACTCCAGAGAACGTGCCTCCACTGCTCTAGTCCAGTGTTGGCAAGCTTTACACCACTGCATCTGACGCTTTGCATTGCACTTGGTGATGTATGGTTTGGCTGCAGCTGCTCGACCATGGAAACCCATTCCATGAAGCTCTCTGTGCACTGTTCTTGAGCTAATCTGAAGGCCACATGAAGTTTGGAGGTCTGTCACGTAAACATGATTGTTAAATCATGTTTCTTCCAACTGAGGCGACTGTCTTAACTGAAGCCCATATTGTCCCAAAAGAACCTGGAGACAGTAATACATGCATTCATGACATCTAGGCTTGATTACTGCAATTCACTCCTGTTTGGTATCAGTCAGACCTCCATAGCACGACTACAACTGGTCCAGAATGCAGCAGCCCAATTTTTAACCAGTACAGGCAAAAGAGAGCACATTACACCAGTTTTGGCCTCACTGCACTGGTCACCTTCGAATCCAGTTCATAATACTCCTGTATGCCTACAAATCGCTGAACAGTTTCGCACCCCCACCCCCCCCCACCCCCCGATTTACTACAACCGTATGTCCTACCACATTCCCTAAGGTCAGCGGACCAGTTGCTCCTCACAGTTCCAGGAACTCGTCTTAAGCGCAGAGGGGACAGGGCCTTCTCTGTAGCAGGACCAAGACTTTGGAATGAGTTACCTCTGCTTGTCAGACAGGCCCCCTCCCTCTCGGTTTTCACGTCCCATTTAAAAACTCACTACTATTCAATAGCTTTCAACATCAGATGATCTGTGTTTTGAACCTGTACGCTCCACACTGGTTAGTCATCATTATCTGCATCGTTTTTATGTCTATATTTCTGATTTACCTCATTTTGTATTTTGCTTTGTGTGTTACCTGTTGTTCTGTCTGTACAGCACTTTGGTTGGCCTTGTAGCTGTTTTAAGTGCTCTATAAATAAAATGGTATGGTATGGTATGGTAGTGATTGACTCTGCAGAAAGTTGGCGACCTCTTCGCACTATGCGCTTCAGCATCCGCTGACACTGCTTCGTCAATTTATGTGGCCTACCACTTCGTGGCTGAGTTGCTGTCGTTCCCAAACACTTCCATTTTCTTCTAATTCAGCAGACAGTTGACTGTGGAATATTTAGGAGCGAGGACATTTCACGACTGGATTTGTTGCATCCTATCAGTTCCACGCTGGAATTCAATGAGCTCCCGAGAGCGACCCATTCTTTCACAAATGTTTGTAAAAACAGTCTGCATGCCTAGGTGCCTCATTTTATACACCTGTGGCCATGGAAGAGATTGGAACACTTGATTCTGATCATTTGGATGGGTAAGCAAATACTTTTGGCAAAGTAGTGTATTTTACTTGCTGTTTGTCATCACATGAACGAGCTATAAAACTGGATTGAACTTATTGTTTTTAAAAACTACCTCCACAGGCTGTGCGCGAAGCATCCTGTGTGATGTCTGTGTGTGTTTATTGCAATAAACTAATTCGAAGACCATTTTTGAAGACATCCTTAATTTCACCTGTTTCTGTGTTGAGACAACTTAAAGTAGGAAAATCCACAACACAAACCAATGGACTCTAACAAAGTTAATTTAGGTCCTCTGGACGGATGCAAAAAGTTTCATCTTTTAACCAATAGACTTTGTTGTTTTAGTGGCTCCTCCGATTGAAGAAATCCTTTGGGTGAAGGGGGAAATGTCTCAGAAAAAAAAAACAAAGAAAGAAAGAAATGGTCCAGATGACCTGACTGAACATTGTTGCTTGAAGGAGAAAATGTTCAGGATCAGAAAGTGATTCTTGTGATGCATTCTCTCAGCCGAACACGAGGAGGCAGTAATTCCACGTGACATTTTAAACATCTTAATCGCTTGCTTTTTATTTCAGCTCCTCCTGTTTTTGTTTAGTTTTCTTTAGACTAAAGGGATCCACATGATATCAGTGACGACATTTGTTTTATTTTTTTTGTGAACATAAACTCCAGTTAGAACTCAGGAGGAAGTTTCTCTCGAGTAAACTAAATATCAGGGAGGTTTATTAAATTGTATGTAGAGGACAGCTAATAGTAAAGACAAAGCTATTGTGAATCAAACAGTTTTATGTTTATAGTTTATTTATACTTCTTTATGTTTTAATCGCCCATTCTTGGTTGATTTGGGAATCCCCAAAAACAATGTACAGTCTAAAAAGTTAGCCCTGAAAATGAAACATTTTATAAATTCTATAGTGTCAAATATATTTAAAAAAGTGTTATTTTTGCTCTCCGCTGTAAGTATAAGTACGTTTAACAATGTTCAGTCAGGTCATCTGGACGTTTTTTTTTGTTGCTGAGACGTTTTGTCCTTCATCCAAAGGACTTCTTCAATCTGAGGAGCCACCAAACCAAACTGAATCACACAAACAGCTCACTCCCAGA
>NC_056498.1:36318238-36336433 GCF_014905685.2 Nematolebias whitei
AGGAGCCACCAAACCAAACTGAATCACACAAACAGCTCACTCCCAGAGTGCGGGAAAAAACAGTTTGCTAGTGATAAGATGGCCTCCGGGGCCAGCCCTCTCCCCTGTCAAGTCAGCAACAGCAACAAAAGAAACCGTCCATATGACCTGACTGAACATTGCTGGATTTATACCTGGATTATAGAGCATGAACTTTGGTGTTTTGAACCACTTTGGCATGGCTGCCTTAGAGGAGTTGACGGGGGAGAGGGTGGGCCCCGGAAGCCATCTTATCACTAGTAAACAGTTTTTTTTCCACTTTGGGAGTATGCTTTTTGTGGGATTCAGTTTGGTATGATGGCTCCTCAGATTGAAGAAGTCCTTCGGATGAAGGACGAATTGTCTTAGCAACAAAAGAAACCATCCAGATGACCTGACTGAACATTATTGGATTCATACCTGGATTAATGAGCATGAACTTTGGTATAAGTATGTTTATATCACAAAAATCACAACTGCTTATAGGTGCCTGCCTGTTTCAGCCAAATTGCCACTTACTTTAATGAATGGCAGGGCCACGGTCAGCACAACCTGTTTAATCAAAGTTATCAATCACCATCACACACAGACACACACACATACACACACACAGAGGTAAGGATGCAGATTGACAGTGTTCATTTTCTAACAACGTATCCGGGAAATTGACAGGCCTGTTTGTGCTGCTTCACTGGCGGGGGGTCCTGATTTCACAGCAAGCCTCCGTCACCACTGCGTCAGCGCTGATGAGCTCAGCGTTTGTCGGAAGGGGAGGGAGTGAGAGCTCAGAGACCAGAAGATGGAAGAGGGACCTAGAAAACAAGCACAGAGATGAGGAGAGAGAGAGAGAAAGATTGTGAGAGGGGTGTTGCCGCCTCTGGGACACACTCACGCATCAAAGAGTAACATCATCAGCAGCAGTGGGAGCAGAGCATCCATCCAGGCTTTCTCCGGGAAAAACAAAACCTGTTCTTGGCATTTTTGAAGCTGTACGCATGGTTTAATATTGGCAAACAACAAAACAAAATATCCTGGAGATACTCAGCACCTTATCGTAAGCAGATCGATCTCGACTTGAAAAGGAAGGTTTGTTTGGAAGCAGACGAAACCTTTCAGCACCTTGGAAAGCGATCATGGCTCCGATGTTGGAGGACGGAGCTCAGCCTGGTGAGTCCTCACAACACACCCACATCCATTTATTCAGATACGTGTTAATGAGTCAAAAGATTATTTTTATTTCCTTACGTTTCCTTTTATTCGTTGAAGGTGGGTAAGCCGTTGTCGAATATGTGGAAATTCAGTCAAATTATTACTATTTTTTGGATTAAAAAAGGTTAAATCCATTATTTTAAAACATTTGGAACGATTACAAGTAATTAATGCAGAGACTAATCAGCAGGGCGGAGGTCAGGCCATGTTTCAGGTTGTATCAGAAAAGGGGGATTTATAATGAGATTATTATGAAGTATAAATCGACATAAATAAATAAAATTGCATTGCATGAATACAATATAGGATAACTGAAATTATTAGAATCATAGATAGCCGTGTTCATATAAAAAGTGACGGCTGAAAAATCTCCTGTTTTTCTTTTGTTACGTCCTCGCGCACCACCAGTCCTCTCCCAGCCCTCCCATCGTTTCAGCCATCTGTCCGTCGCCGCAGCCTTGGAAAACATTTCCGCCTCGACTTTAAACTGAAATAATAATGAGCAAAAGGATAGCTTATCTTCAGTGAGCTAAATTTGGCTTTATTATTTTTTGTCTATTCACGGGATAAGCATTTTGATTTAGCCCTTTTCTATCAGTCATATCTTCTTGTACTTTGCATGAAAAATTATGATAAAAAAGCAGATTAGAAACGTCAGTCATTTAACAATTCTCCTTCTAAAGTTGCCATGATTCCATTTGTTCAAGTGCCACATCAACAGCTCATTAACTGCAATGTGAAGGCTATTACAAACATGAATAAATGGTCCAACACATTTGCTTTGTGGCCCAGTAAAAAAGACAAACACATGAGTGATCGGTCACCACCCCCACACCTCCAGCCACATCACTTCTTATGGGTTAATCTGAATGCTTTTCCACTGGGTCGCTCTCATAATTGAAGGAAATGGACATCATTTCCTCTGCTGAAATAAACCTATTAAATCTGGTTGCGCATGATAGCTATTAAACCACTAAAGAAGCAACGCATTCAGTAACAAATATTCTGGTAATGTCTCCAAAGTGACACCATAGGAGACTTAAGTAGCACAAAGAAGAATTGGGTTCATTGTATTCATTGAAATACTACTTTACTACACATTTGAGGAAATGTGCTATTGTGTAGGAGGAAGATTGTACAAAATAGTATAATTATATGCAAAGGGAATAAAAATAAACTATAAGCTATTTAACCAGTTGTACAGATGTCAGAAATGCAAATAGCCATGAAGTAGGGGCGCAATGGCACAAATCACAGTTCAAGAAGAACTGTGAAAAACCTTGGTTTTGGAGTCATGGTTTTGTACAACAGAAAAAAGAAAAATAATAAATGGTTAGATTTCTCACTTACTTTAAACATACAATTCAAGGATTCAAGGATTTTTTTTATTGTCATACCAGCCCACATTTGCATGTTTGCAGTACAAAATTCGGACTCAGGTCTCAGATCAAGAAGCCTAATAATTAACAAATAAATAAATACGAAAGAGTACAAATATATATATAATAAATAAAGTTTAAAAAAAAGTAAGATGATGCTGAGTTGAGTTCAACAGTTTGACAGCTGCAGGGAAGAAACTGTTTCTGAGCCTGGTGGTCTTGCCCTGAATGCTCCTCAGCCGCCTGTTTGATGGGAGGGGTTGGAACAGACTGTGTGCAGGATGAGTGGAGTCCTTCATGATGCGGAGCACCTCTCCCTGCATCGTGAAATGCAGAGGTCCGAGGTGGTGGTAGGCTGCTCCCCACAGACTTCTGTGCAGCCTTAACCACCCTCTGCAGAGCCATCTTCTCAGCAGCAGTGCTGATGCCGTGCTACACGGTGATGCAGGCGCAGAGAACGCTCTCCACCACACAGCGATAGAAGCTCCTCAGGACAGAGCTCCCAAGTTCAGCTCTCTTCAGCTTCCTGAGGAAGTAGAGACGCTGGTGGGCCTTCTTGACCAGACAGAAAATGTTGGCTCTCCAAGTGCGATCACAGGATATATGCACCCCCAGGTACTTGTAACAGAAGACCACCTCCACAGCTGCTCCTCCGATGTGTAGGGGATGAAGAGGATCCTTACAAATAATCCTGCTAGCAGCAGAGATAGAAAACCATTCCACCTTTTCACCCCTTCCCCAATGTGAAAATAAATAAACCAACTAATAAAATGTTGATTGTTTTTTTTAAATGTGGTTGCCCATTTGAAAGCCTTTTAATGCACAAGGGAACTTCAAAAACTTGCTCATTTTAGTCTCTTGTCACGCTTCAGTGATGCTGTAGATCTTTACGAACCAGAAATGTTTCCACACTACTGATTTTAAACAGACAAGCGGGTCTTAAGGCTCCTGTTTCTTGCTTTGCCTTGTCGCGAGTGCTTTATATAGTATCTTCTGACAGCATCTACTATTCTATAGTATTTCTGTTCCTTTTTTATTGGCAAAAAGCAAGTAAAAGGAAACGTGCATGCCCTCTTTTAGAAGGGGGTGATTGTCTATGACTATTGTGCTCTTTAACTGATTGCATGGACTGGATTCTGTCATTGGTACCATGATGATTTGGTACAAATGTATCATTACAACCCTACTAGCAGGAGATAAAAGCTTGATTTTTCCCATCTTTGAGCCCCGTCCTTTGAAAACTCTGACCCAGATGTGTATTTTTCCCTGAAGTTCTTTACAGAAATCAGGTTTCCTGTTCATTTACGATAACCATATTTGGAAAATGAACTTGTCCCTGGGTTGAACAGATCGGATTGTTTTTCTCTTCCGCTGACACAAGGCTGCAGCTTTTGTTTGTCAGAAACACTAAATTAATTCAGTTGTTCTGGTACAACAACACAGCATGCTGAGCTCGTCGTCGTATTACTTCTTGTTTTACAGATGCTTGTTCCAAAATGCTTATTTTCCCCATCTTTTTCAAACACCCCCTTCCCCTCTCGCTTGGTTTCTCTCCTCTCTTTCCTCCTCCACAGTGGCAGTGCCAGTAGGTGTTGCTGTGGTGAGTGTTTTTGGCCTCGTCTTCACTGCGTCAGCTTTCGCCTGGATCTGTTGCCAGCGCAAAAACACCAAGTCCCAGAAGACTCCTTCCTACAAGTTTGTGCACATGCTGAAGGGGGTTGACATCTACCCAGAAAGCCTGAGCGGCAAGAAGAAGTTTGCTGAATCCTCGACCCCAACAACTAACGACGGCGGTAAAACTGACGTTAATGGAAATTCCCAAACTACGCCAATGAGTTCTTCGAGTACCGATAAACTGGCATCAAGCCCAAATGGTTCCAGACCGGACATGCATCTTGAACTTGAGAAGCGGGATCTGAATGGCAACTTTACCACCAAACCTTTTCACCACCATCACCAGAAGGTGAGGAGCTCTCCAGATTTGGAGCTGCCCTCACCCCATGCAGGGTTCACCCAACCAGGAGCGATGGACCGCCGCGATCTCCCTTCACCTTCCAGCACTCTTTCCAGCCAAGCACCCACCCCCGCTGTTGACAAGCCGCAGGGAGAGGAGAAGGAGGGTGGCCTGGGGACTCTTCACTTCTCTCTCGAGTACCAGGCGGAGAGGAAGGCGTTTATTGTTCACATCAAGGTACTGTGTGTGTTCACTCATTGTGCTCAGGCGTTCTTCTACTATTAATCCTTTTTTATATACAAAGTAAATATTGGTAAAAAAACATGTTATGTTTGACTTTGTCATGCAGGAAGCCCATGGTCTGACCCCAACTGATGAGCAGTCACTTACCTCTGATCCCTACATCAAGCTCACTCTGCTACCGGAGAAAAAGCACAGAGTAAAGACCAGAGTCCTCCGGAAGACGCTAGATCCTGCCTTTGACGAGACCTTCAGCTTTTACGGGATCCCACTGGCACGAGTGTCTGAGCTGGCCCTTCACTTCATGGTGCTGAGCTTCGATCGGTTCTCTCGTGATGAGGTCATTGGAGAGACCCTCGTTCCATTATCTGGAATCGACTTGTCAGAGGGGCGTGTCCTAATGAGCCGAGAGATTATTAAGAAAAACATTAAGGTAAGGAGCAAAAAAACTCCAAAATTTTAAATGTTTTTTTTTTTGCAGCCAATGCAATAATAAAGAGAAAATCGATTTTTGTTCTTGGTCACTCTGCAAGAATTGATTAAAAACATCAAGCAACAATTCATAAACTTGTAGAAGAAACGGTTGTGCACATTAAAATAGCTTTATTTACAACTGCAAAACAGATACACAGCTTTTGAGTTGGATGTTCTGCCCCAATGACTTTCTCTGCTTTGAATCACTGTGACTAAATTTAGACATCTGACTAAGTCGTTTTTAACTGTACAGTTATTTCCAGCAGCGAATTATCATTTTAACATTGCGTACCTGCTGTCATTCAGGAACGCAGACTAAGTGAAGAATCCAAAGCAAACAAAACTTTATTGCAAAGCAAAAGGCTGATGTGGCGGCAAACTTACAGGAGCTCAGGGAGATCACATTGAAGGTCAAGGTGGAAACCCGTACATGGTGTGAGGACATGTGCTCCACTGATGTGTGAGGTGAAACTGACGGGATGCATGAACGGAGGCTGATGAAGGAAATGATTACAACTGTGACGAAGAAGCAGAGAACAGGTGTGATTGGGCGGGGCAAGCTGACTGAGGGAGCCGAGACTAACAATGGAAAAGTACTGGGAGAAGAAGTTTGGCGGCACAAAGAAGCACAAGGGGGCAAAATGATGAACCAAAGAAAACACAAAAATTACCAGAAATATAACTAAAATCACAGATTGACACCTAAAAGGATTGCAGCAAAGCAAATAAGAGGAGCTGAAACCAAAGTGTTCCCACTTACACATTATATCTGAACATAATCATTAAAGTCACTAACATTTATTAAACTATTGACACGTACAAACAATTGAATGCAAACATGTTTGCTAATGTTTTTGCCTTCGATTGAAAATATCTTGAAGCTATAGAGTGTTAGTTATTTTAAGAGAATAAAAATCCAGTTCTGCCACGGATAACAAAAGGTTAAGGTTAAATGAAGTCGGTGGGGAAATCAGATATGAGGTATGACTGTGCAAACAGAAAGAATCTGTTACTGTTACATGAATGAATCTGATACTGATGCACTTCACTGATCTGCAGTGAGCTTTGGCAAACAAAAGGCTATGGAATTTTTCTTTTCATTTCGTTTGTATTTGTTTACTTTATTATTTTTTGAAACTTTTTATACAAAGTATTTGTATTTGAAACAGATTAATATGTGCCTCACATTATTTATTTAGTTTAATTCTCAGTGTAGTGAGCTCATTATGGATCTCTAGAGAGGCGATCATTAGCTTCCTGTTTCAGACCTTCCTGCCATCTGTGAGGACCACATGCACAGGGCAGATAATTTCCAGTAAGATCTTCTTCCTTTTATAGAAATCCCATAGACAGCTGAAATATGAACAGGCTTGTTTAGTGAGCTGTTATAGTTGTCAGAGTCATTCAACCTTTATTTATACTGGTTAGTCTCATTGAGTCAAGAGGACTAATTTTCTAGAGAGACCTGTGTTAAACAAACAAAAAAAAAAACACAGATGAGGTACAGATAACAATAAACAGTCATAAAAAGCATATAAAATGAAAAGTAGAAAAGGTAGTGATATAAAACGGAATTAAAACAAGCTACCTTATAAAGTGATGTAAAATACTAAAAACAGGAACATGTCTGCGTTGATTTTTGCCATGAACTTAACAGTAGTTTAAAATCCCTTAGAGAGGTCAAAGACAACAGCCTCAGATCTTTTTGCAAGTTGTTCCAGGATACATGAGCAGAGTAAGAGAAGGCACTTTTGTCGAATTCAGTCCGCACTGAGGGGACGCTGCAGGTAATGATGTCTTGAGAGCGCACGCTGTAGTTGAACTGACGACATGACATATAGGAGTAGATATAAGAAGGCAACAGACCAAGATTGATTTAAAGATGAAAATGTACCAGTGAGAGAGTCTGAGTGAAGTTAATGATGTCCAATTGACCATTGAGTACAAAGTAACGTGATGGGTACGGCAGTTCAGATTCAGATTCAGTTTATTATTGCCATTGTCAATGAACAGGATTCACAGACTAGGAACTTGCTTTGGCATAAAGGTGCGAATAAAACATAAAATATAAAATAAAACATATGTACACCAATACAATACAATACTCAGAAAAATGTGCAATTGAAGTAATACAATAAAAATACAGTGGTAAAGTGACCAAAGTAGTTATAAAGTAACGTGATTATGAGTGTTCAAGAGTCCGACGGCAGAGGAGAAGAACATGTTCTTATGGCGGGAGGTTCTGGTCCGAATGGACCGAAGACACCTGCTTGAGGGGAGTGTTCAATTACAAAGTAGTTCATATGCAGGGTGAGAAGGGTCAGCTGTAATCCGACTCGCTCGACGTACAGGTCATGGAGAGATGGGAGGCTACAGCCGATTACTTTCTCAGCAGAATGCACAATGCGCTGCAGTCTGTGTCTGTCCCTGGCAGTGGCCCCGGCATACCACACCGTGATGGAAGATCTGAGGATGGACTCGATGATGGTCATGTAGAATTGCACCATCAGCTTGGCCGGCAACTTGGCTTTCCTCAGCTGTCACAGGAAGTACATCCTCTGCTGAGCCTTCTTGATGAGGGAGCAGATGTTCAGCTCCCACTTAAGGTCCTGGGTGATGGTGGTGCCGAGAAACCTATAACAGTCCAGAGTGATGATGGGGATATTGTTAACGACGAGGGGGGCAGAGGGGCTGTGGCTTTCCTGAAATCCACAATTATCTTCACTATCTTCTGGACATTAAGCTCCAGGTTGTTGTCACTGCACCAGGTCACCAGCCAATCCACCTCCCTCTTGTAAGCAAACTCGTCACCATTCGAGATGAGCTCATTGAGGGTGGTGTCATCTACAAACTTAATAAGCTTTACGGAGTCATGGCTGGAGGTGCAACAGTTGGTGTACAGGGAGAAGAGCAGAGGGGAAAGTACACAGCCCTGTGGAGATGCTGTGCTTAAAGTCCGAAGCCTGCAGTTACAACCAGTCATGAATCTTAGTGCACCGTGATAGACAGCGTCAAACATCTGCAAGGTGCTTGCAGGATCATTCATGTAAATAATGTCACCGTAGTCAGTGGAGGGAAGGAAAGTCACAGTTACAGTACAAGGCGTTTCCTAGCATTCAGTTAGACAGGATCTATTTCTGAAAAAGAAACTGAGTTTCACTTTCAGTTCCTTTACCAAGTTTTCTACATGAGGCTTAAAAGAGAGATGTGCATCAACCAAGATTCCCAAGCATTTATAGGAATCGATAAACTCAACAGGAACACCTTTTGTAGATAAGATAGAAGAATGGACTGCTGGTACTGACTTCCTGTTTGAAAACAACATCCCTTTGGTTTTATCAGCATTTAGCACCCGTTTGACATGGAACAAATCTGATTGGATGATGTCGAATTCATACTGTAAAAGCTGGAAAACCTTAGCAACTGTTCCAGTTCGACAATAAACAACTATGTCATCAGCATAGAAATGTAAGGATGAATCAGGAATGACCTGACCTACATTACTTATGTAGAAAGATAAAAAGATGTTAAATGTGTCTATTAGTTCTTAATTTATTAGACTGAACTGTAATCAAAATGGCAATGTACACCTGCAGCTTTATCTTGTGGTCTGTGGTTTGTTCATACATGAGCATCTCATGTTTCAGGTGGATTATGATGCAGTTCATAGATACGTGCGCAGATATTGTGCTCTGCTAACAGGCGAGCTCTGTGCAGATGAGATGGGAGATGATATGCTCACACCCACTCTCGGGTGGATTTCAAGCCTTGAGAATATATGTATTGGGTCCTTAAATATGAAATGGGACTCCAGAGTTCAGCTGGGAAATAGGAGTCAGATTCAGAAAGGACTAGATGAGTCAGGCCTTCCTCACTGAACACGTTTAGTATTTCTATAATTGACAGGATAAAATTTCTTTATCTTGCCTCCCGTCTCTTTATTCAGAGTTGGACTTTATTTTTCAAATCTTTTCCTTGTGGATGTTCCAGAGGAGACAGCTCTCATAAACCCTGTCTGAGCTTGTTTTTGTTTGGTTAGTGGACAATTAATTTTAAATCAAAGGTAACTTGTGTTGTGCTTTTATTTTGGTAGATTTTTTTGTAAAAAGTGAAAAAGAGGAGGACAAAAATATGAGCTTTTTCCAAGTCAGAGACAACACATTGATCTAAAAATTTACTTAAGCAGAAAATCAAACTAAATGCAAATAAAATAAATGTTGCTTTATGAACTGATGACATGGATTATTTAATATTGCAAAGGGGCAGAACTACCAGAACAGCTTTTTCAGTGCTTCTTGAACTGTGCCGTGTTTGCACGTTGTTGCGTGGAGGAGGGTGGTGGCTTTCTTTCAACGCATGGCGAGCGTTTTGTCACACGGCTTTGTGTGAGCACAGACCAGCGCCTGGAGCCACTGCAGCGAATCTCACCATCACAGAATCTCATCACCATTTTCCCTCTGCAGACAAAATATAACGGGAAAAACGCTTTAGAGCTCTCGCTCAATTTCCCCAGAGGAAAGTTAAACACATCGGTACAATCACATCCGTATTATGAGATCTGAACATCAGCTCAGGGAGGGAAGCTATCTCGCTGCTATTTCTCGTTACTATGGCAACCTTGGCGGAAACTCCTGTTAGGTGCGATGGCAGAATCCCAGGCACCATGACTTGTGGGTGTGGAGAGCTGACAAAGTGAGAACCCTGCGTAAGAAAACACGAGAGATTTTCCGTAACATAATGAGTGCTAGCTGAGATGTGATAATGCACCACAGAAGAAGATTTTATCCACGCTTAAGCTTTTGAAAAACAAGCAACAGTAGGAAACCACGTTTTATCATCCGGAAAATTATTGTCAGTCTTTTGTAATTGTATATATGAGTGGTCTGGATTAGTTTGCCGACTGGACTGTTTAAAATCTGATGACTTAAAAAAAATGTCAAGACGTTTACAGTTCGTATTGCTTGCTAGGTGCCATGCATGTGTCTACACTCATCATCGACCATGAGCCCCAAACAATGACGACGTCTTGTCCAGTTGATAACGTGCAATTGGAATTTTCAATCTAAATATTTTGCTCGTGATCTTCATTTCACTTATTTACCCTCAAATTTACCTTGTAAAAAAGACCTTTCATTGACCCTTTTCAAGCTGTTTGTACACTAGACAAAAATAACTAGCAAAAACAATTCAGTTCAATTCAGATTATTTATTTAGCCCCAAGTCACAACAGATGTCATCTCAGGACACTGTACAAAACATTCACATACATACAAGGGCTAATTAGTAAAAGTTATCTATTTATGGACGCTGGCAGATTGTGTTGAATATTCACTTCTTTGTAGTCTCCCATCCTGAGCAAGCAGAAACGCAACAGTGGGAAGGAAAAAACCCTTTTAACAGGAAGAAACCTCCAGCAGAACCAGACTCAGGACAAGCGGCCATCTGCTTTGACCGGCTGGGGTTTGAGGACAGGAAGGAGAAACAGACACAGAATGGCAAATCCAGTTATGCTCCCTATTGGAAGAAAGACAAAACACATGTTAAGGATAGAAATAATTACAAAACAGGTAGAAATACAAAACAGGTAGGGTATAGCAAGTAAAGACAGCAACAGAGTGAGGAAATGTGGTTAATTTATCCTCCAGCAATCTAAGCCTATAACAACACAACTGAGAGATAGCTCAGGAAACCCAAGGCAACCCTAACTATAGGATTTATCAAAAAGGAAAGACTTAAAAGCAGACAAGGTTTCAGCCTCATGGACATAAACTAGAAGTTGGTTCCACAAGAGAGGAGCCTGATAACCAAAAGATCTGCCTTCCATTCTGCTTTTGGAAACTCTAGGAACCATAAGTAAACCTGCAGTCTGAGAGTGAAGTGCTCTGTGAGGAAAATATGGAACAATAAGATCTGTAACATAAGATGGAGCCAGGTTGTTGTGTAATGCAAACTGTTCTTTTGTGTAATAAAAAACACTTGAATAAGGTATTTTGCAGCACATTGATAAGTCATTAAATGGCATCCCTAGAGGTCCTAAACTTTAATGTTTTAATGTAAAAGAACTTTATTTTGGTATGTAAAGGTGTTTAGATTTTGTTTTATTTTATTTTTTTAAATCACAATTTCATCATAGTTTTATTGTTAAACTACTTATTTAAAGAAGGCCTAAAGAACTTTGCGATATAATAACTGTTGATCTAGCAGATTATTCAACATTCAGTCCTTCGCCTACACCAAAAATAAAATAATTAACTGTGTACAACACAAAAAGCAAATATTTTGTGCTGAATGGTCACTTGAATGTGAAACATCTGAGTAATTTTGGTTTTCTTATTTAGGTGCCAGTTCAGTTTTTGACAGTGCTAAAATATTCTCTTCTTTGTCTTGTCTTTTCATATCTTCACCTCCTCACCTTTTGATCATCGCTTTCTGTTTTCTTCATTTATTCATAATCACAGAAGTCCTTGGGACGTGGAGAGTTGCTGCTCTCCCTGTGTTACCAGTCCACCACCAACACTCTGACTGTGGTTGTCCTCAAAGCTCGCCACCTGCCCAAGAATGAAAACAAAGGACCCACAGGTATGAAGACTTTAATCCCAACATTTTAGTACCTTTGGCATTTTTTGTAGACACATACAGTTGTGCGGACAACCTGTTTTGGCACTGAAATGAGCAGATCAGCCCCAAATAATTTGCTCTTCCACTCAGCTGACTACTTAAGATGCTGTGATAGTTGCTCTAATGACACCTCCATCGCATCAAAGTAATCTGACCAGGGTGTGATTGAGGGCACTGTAGTGACAAGGGCACACACAATGTTTCCCCAGGCAGCTTTTTCTGAACTCATCGCTAACATCCATCACTTCTGCTCCATCAATCAGTGTATTGATTTTGCCTAGGAGTAATACATCACAAGGCAATTGCTCTGAGAATACTATGATTTTGTCTTGCTTCTCCTCAGAATATTCAACTGCTTTGTCGTTTGCGTTCTCTAGATCCTTACGTGAAGGTGAACATGTTTCAAGGAAAGAAGCGCATATGTAAGAAGAAGACTCACGTGAAGAAAAGCTCCCCCAACCCAGTCTTCAATGAGCTCTTTGTCTTTGATTTGCCTTCTCAAGAGGGTTTGAGGGACACCAGTGTGGAGTTGCTGCTGATGGACTCAGACAATGGCAACTCACGCAGCCCAAACACCGTCATCGGGCGCCTGGTGTTGGGCACATCTGCTGCAGGAACCGCTGGTGAGCACTGGAGGGAGATCTGTGACCACCCGCGTCGCCAAATTGCCAAGTGGCATGTCATGACAGAGGATTAGAAAAGCTGGGTGTGTGTGGATTCTGACATTGATGCCACATCGAAAGGTCAACCAAGAAGATGGACAAGATGTGATGTCCTGCTGGCCAACACACATTGGACTCTAAGTGGGAAGGAGGCGGGGTGGGTTCAGGGGTGGTTAAAAAATGGGAACAGACTTTTATAAGGTTGAGGATAACTCATGTGATGTCATGATAAATCAGTCATTATTTCATACATATTTAAAGTTATTGGGGTTCAGGTGGAGCATTATGAAGATAACCCTGTGGCTTTAAATGATCCCAAAGACTACCACTAAAAATCACTTGGGTAACATCAAACATTATCGCCATGGCAACAACTAGTCGTCACTGTAAACGTGTGCAGTGCAGAATGCCCTACATGTTGCTAATACTTTCCTTTCTTCCTCGTCTCCTTCTTCTGCAGCTCGTTCTCCTATAGATAGTAACCTGTAGACCGTCATATAACACACAGAACCAACCGCATCTGACAACACTGTAAAAAAAAAAGAAGTGGATTATTAAAGTTTCTTTTATAATGACCTTTTTTTTTATTTTTAAATATGTAAATTGTTTTTAATTTGTTATTTTGGTTTGAATAATACTGGTTGATTTGTAAATCTTGTGGTATTTCATACATCATGACTTAAAGTACAAACCTGAATGAGGTGGTTTGACAATAGAAGGCAATGGACTGAGTACACTGGGGACAGCAGCTCTGGATGCATTTATTTGTGTGTGTGTGTGTGTGTGTGTGTGTGTGTGTTTGTGTGTGTGAGAGAGAAAGTTTGTTTTTCATAACGAGAGTGGTAATGGTGACACAATTACCTGTATGAGAGCAAATGTGTGTAAGTCACGCTTACTGTAGATGTTTTGTCCCCATCACTGTGAGCACAAAAGGAGGTGAGATGTAAATGTATGTAACTTACTATAAAACATAGCAAGTTCTGAAAAAAACAAGAGTTGTATGTTTTCTTTCACGTGAATATTGTGTACGGGGTGAGGGTGTCTACATACCAGGTGTGTGTATGAGTACCCAGTCTTTAATTATCTTTTAGCTTTTATATTTTGTGTAATTACCAACCTTGTCAGGACTAGCAGTCCTCTTGGAGAACATAATCGGATTTTGCAGTGGAACCAAACCAGTAAACAAAACATTTAGAGGTAGAGCGTCCAAGTCAAGGTACAAATATGTAAGATTCCACCTTGGTTGTTTAACTCGAGAGGCAAAATGTTAGTGTTTAAAATTTAGTGTCAATTTTTTTAGCTTATTCAATGACTTGAGTTCTTTAAAGTTGAAAGAGGTTTGAGACACATTGTCAGAAATTGACCAAGGCTTCGTTGATCAAGCTTTGCTGTGTATCCCATAACCAAAGGGGTGTGTTTGGGGCCAAAGAGTCAGGTTTTAAGGATAGGGTCAGGCATTCAGGTGGATTGGTTGGGGTTGGAATAAATTTTCAGGACAGTATGGTAGTGGAATTACTGAGCAGCATAATGATAGGCAACTGCATCATATAATTAGGGTGAGTTGCAGTCACTAATGTCCGGAATGAGTAGAGTTTAAAGTAGGGTTAGCATTAGGTTACAGAAATGAATGGAGGTCTGTACAATGTCACAATAAAAATAAAAATATAAATGTGTGTGTTATTTTCATGCCTCGATGGGGTCCAAAACCTGACAGGATTCCATGTTATCAGTACTTTTTCTTCTTCTTTCGGCTGCTCCCTGCGTTAGGGGTCGCCACAGCGAACTAAGTCGCATGAAGACTTGGCAATTATTTTTACGCCGGATGCCCTTCCTGACACAACCACAGACCACCGAGCTACCACAGCCCTCTGTGTGGAGCAAAGAGCTGTTATCTAGGACACCCAGAGGAGCAGATGGTGGGGGTTAAGGGCCTTGCTCAAGGGTCCAGAGTGGGACAAATGAGGGTGGGGGCAGGTGTGGGTGCTTCATCTACCCCACCCACATTTTTTAAAATGTTGTCGGTACCGGGGCTTGAACCCACGATCTTCCGATCACAGGCCCACCTTCTCTAACCTCCGTGCCACCACTCCCCTATGCCATGTTATCAGTATGTCCTGTAAAATTGGAATCAAATGTTTATATTAAGCCATTTTAAAATAAATCTAAGATTGTTTGAACAGTTAAAGCGCACAGAAGAAGTTATAATTGGATTTACAGTTAGTGGAGGACTTCGTGGATGGTGTGCAGCAAAACAATTGCAGATGAACACCTCCAAGACTAAAGAAATGGTGGTGGACATTTGAAGAAACAAGCCCATCCAGTGTCCATCAGTGGGTGTGATGTGGAGGTGGTCAGGACCAATAAATACCCATGACTGCAATTAGATGACAGACTGGACAAGACAGCAATCGCAGACACCATCTACAGGAATTGGCAGAGATGTCTGTACTTCTTGAAGAGGCTGTTGTCCTTCAACGCTGGTAAGAAACTGCTGCAGAATTATACCAGTTTATGATGGCCAGTGTCCTCTGTTATGCTGCAGTGTGCTTGGGAGGCAGAGCTGAACCAAAGCTGAACAGACTGATGAGGAGTTTAGAGTTGGACTATGCGGTAAAGAGAAGGACACTAGACAAAATGATCTCCATCCTGAAGAATACCCACAATCCTCTATACTGCATCTTCAGAGCCGAGTGCATTCAGTCATAAACTGTTGTCACAATACTATAATAGACTGAAGAACTATTCTGTTCCCCTAACCAATATGACTGTACACCTCATTGGCAGGGGAAGCACTCAGTGTTAAAAGAAGCTTATGTGAGGCTGACAAATTGTCTCTTTTTAAGCTTTGGGTTAAGTCTTTCCTTTTTGATAAATCCTATAGTTAGGGACAGCTTGGGTTTCCTGAACTATCCCTTAATTAGGCTGCTATAGAGTTAGACTGCTGGTGGACAAACTGACCACATTTCCTCACCCTGCTGTCTTTATTTGCTCTACTCTACCTGTTTTGTATTTGTAATTATTTCTTTCCTTAACATGTGTTTTTTGTCTTTCCTCCTATTTTTTTTCATTCAACCTTTATTTAGACAGGTTAATCCCATTGAGCCTAGAGGACTCATTTACAAGAAAGACCTGTCTCCAACAAAGAGACAACAATGGACAACAGCTACAATAATAGGCAGTTATAAAAAGGCATACAGATTTTTTTTTACAAATAAGATGGCAAAAAAGTAACAGAAACAGCTAGATTATAATGCGAATGTAGAAAACTAAAAACAGGAACATGTCTGCATTGGTCCCTGCCAGGAGTCCAACAGATTCTTAAAGCCACTTAGAGAGGTCAAGGTCGAGAGCTTCAGATCTTTTTGCAAGATATTCCAGGAAACAGGAGCTGAGTAGGAGAAGGCCCTTTTGCCAAGTTGAAGCTAGCAAGCTGAATAATCTTTAAATAAGACCATGGGTGGCACATACTGTATCTTCTGGCTGACTTTCCACGGTGGAATCCATTTTGGGTGTGTTAGTGGTGCTGCAGGTGCGCCCAGCTCCGTGACATATATACTAGAATATATGTCATTGGCCCAGCTCTTTTTGAAGGTGGGTCTAACGCTACCTGCCCACTTTGCATTGATTCGTTGGACCAACTCCCCTCTCGCCATTGGTTACTTTCAAATTAATGAACAAATAAAAAAGTTGCAAAGTGAATGTAACTTGTAACACAATGCATCATAGAAATGTAGTGTAGTAGAAAGTACAGATACATAATGTAAAATGTAGTGGAGTAAAAGTAAAAAGTACCCATGTTTAACTCTACTTAAGTAAAGTACAGATACATAAAAAGTGTACTTAAGTACAGTAACAAAGTACTTGTACTTAGTTACATCCCACCACTGCCTATAATAAATGCAAAAACACATCTAACCCAATCTAAACATTCTAGTCTAAACAAGTAGGGGTGTAACAGTACGCTAAAATCACATTTCGGTTCGGTTCAGTTTCAAGGCTCAGTTCGGTTAATTTTTGGTACAAAAAAGGCCAAGCTAAAGACCAACAAAAAGCTTATTTTGAAAATATGCCAAGTAAACAATACGTTTGTATAAAAATAAATTAAAGAAAATTCTTGAAGAGGAAGAAGACTCAGCTGCTCAACTCTCGGTGACATCCTCAGACCGCAAACACAAAGAGGTTAAAAAAATTTGAGTTAATAAGATTATAATTTTAAATTAAAAAAGTTAATTATATCACATTAATACAATAACATTACTTCTTGTTGCACCTTCATCATTTCTGTTATGATGTGGTTGAATATTCTTTCGCTCATCTTCATTGATGTGGCAGGGCTTTAAATCTGGGCTCCAGGGCTTGTTGACAATATCAGTTTTAGCTTTTTCATAAAGTACTGGTACAACTTTTTAGCTGAAGTGTTGATGTGATGGGATGTCGTAGGCAGCGGGGCTCAATAACTTTAATCATATGCTTAAAGCCAGCGCATCAACAACAGAATACGGACATAGCTCCATAGCTTTATAACCTCCTATAGCTTATTTTATTGCTTTGGACAGATCTGAATTACCTGATAAAGGTTGTTTAAATGCTGCTGTTGTCTGTCTTTGCACCAAGCTGTTAGAAGAGATGTTCAAATTAGGATGATGTCAAGTGCCTGGATTATTGAGCATGCATCAGGATGTCAATTCAAATGTGTTAACAAGTTAGACGTGTTGCCTGCAGCAGTTCCAATCTCCGTGAAACAACGTCAACAAACAGCTTTGGATTTGTCCACTTGTCTTTTCCCATTGTTGAGTTTTAATAAGAAAGCCATAATGTTCCCAAACAGGAGACTGCAATGAGATGAAAGGGTCTCCCGCTATGCTGCTAATGCTAGTGTGCTGCAAGAATCTGCAACAATTAATAGTGCTGTGCTGAAACACGCTTAGGAACTTTAGTTCCGCAGCACATGATCTCTCGTTAATAAGATTTAATGAGTGAAAAAATAACCGAGATGGTACGCACGTGGACCGAACCAAACATGGTTTACTGAACCGGTTCAGTACACCCACATATACCGTTACACCGCTATAAACAAGTAATTAAGAGACAAGACTAGAAACGTGTTGTTTAGCACATGTGTACTCATCAACATGTGTCTCTGATATGTGGTTAGCAGCGTAACATTTTTCTATTTTTTTAGAGCAGCAGAGATAAAAACTGAGTAAGGTGCAAAAATGCCAAACTTGATCAGATTGCAAATACGTACGAGTAAAGAAGTCACAAACAATGCAACACATTTAGATTGTGTGTGTGTGTTAGAGTCCATCATGAATGTGTCATAGTCTATCACGAGTGTGTGTGTGTAACACTACATTCAGTTTCTTTATTCTAAAGACTATTCAATTCAGTGAAATTATTTTGAAAATCATGTCTTTGCACTTAAAATGCACAGATGTGTGCATCATCCCTGATTTGTAATGATGACATCATTGGGACCTTTTCCAAGTGAATGATGCAATAACTGCTGGGTCTCTAAGAGCTTTAGGATGATATCATTTTGTTTGGATTTAATATCAGCTAAGTGGTTCAGTGAAAGGACAGCTACAGCATGCTCCTTCCTTCCTTCCTTCCTTCCTTCCTTCCTTCCTTCCTTCCTTCC
>NC_056498.1:36336443-36343057 GCF_014905685.2 Nematolebias whitei
CTTCCTTCCTTCCTTCCTTCCTTCCTTCCTTCCTTCCTTCCTTCCTTTGTCAGTCTTCCACTGAATTACGTCAGATGCTTTATAGTAGATCCTCAGGAGAGGAAGGATGTTTGTGTGCTTCTGATCCGTGACTCCCTCACGGACACTGGTTTCTATTTTAATATTCAGACTTCATCCTCAGATGCAGTAACCTAGATGCTATAAACTAGAAATGTACACGCTGCATGCTCCCTCCTCTCTACTGTTGCCACTTTTTACATGACGGCACCTTAGACATTTGTTTGATTCATGGTGAAGAAATTAGATAATTTTTAATATAACCACTTCTTGCTAGTTAAATTATTTTGTTTTAGATCCCAGGAAATTTTAAACCTTAACCTAGAATTCATCTTGACTATGTAATGAATCCATGAATGGTAATTATTTAGTATTAGGGGTTAAAAATATACATGTTTAGGGGTTATACGTCACCAGACTTGTAAAAAAAAAAAAACAGTCTCAAGTCTCAGAGTAATGAAAGAACACATTGACATTTCAATTCTTAACAGTGATTTGTTGCTGTGTTTTGGAAACGTGGACTAACATGCATTACATCATTCACATGCCACAGTCATTTTATGTGATGGATGCAGTTGCTATGACAACTGTAAGTGACTCAGGTGCAAGTGGCATGGCTGGTGGTAATACCGTATTGTAAGCTGGCCCAGGGGGACAGTAATCATTTAGTCTCATGGGATCAAATCAAAGAGCATCTTAAGTGATGCAGAAATAGACTCCAGCTCAGTGATTTACTGATACAGTAGAGATGAGAACCGACACCCTCAGACACACACACGACCTCTTGTAGATCAATTTGTTTCCTATCTCCTAACATCAGCGGCAGTAAGGTAAAGTCAATATCAGTGAGCAAGACATGCACCTTTGCGTACGTGTGACTGTGAAAGAGAGAAAAGTATCCTGGTACTGAACTTTTAAAATAACTAAATTAGATATTTTTGTTCCTAATATTACTTACATCATAGTTTTACAAGTGCTTCCTCTAAAAACCATTCTCATATTTTAATTCAATTGTAATCTTCTGCTTTAAGGTGACTTCACCCAGTGGTTACTTTCTGAGAGTTTCATTAAAACGCTTCCTGTGATTGGTAAGATATTTTGCTAACAGATAGACAATGAGCACTCAAATACATGCAAATTTACAATAAATATATTTTTTTGGCACATCTCTGTTTAATATTAGGTCAAGTTGAAGCTACAACAACACACAGCATTTGCTGCTAAACTTAACTAAGAGTAACACAATAAACTGTGTAAAACAACATTACTAAGTAATTTAATATTTTTTTTCTAAGTAATTATTTGAATGAATAATTATTACTTCACTTCTGCCACCAGTACAATTTTGACTTAAAAAATAAAAAGATTGTTTTTTAATTCTCCTGACTCCATATGTGTGGAAGTGACAACTTAAGTATACGTTTATTTTTTATTATTAGATTTTAAAAATCACTACAAACCAGAATAAAATTAAACGTGTTGAACATTTTTAACATATCTTTTTCTTTGGCTGTAATAGTAATCAAACCTAGAGCTCAGTGTGGTCAATATTATGCAGTGGGAGGTGATGAACAATGATTTAAAGTGATGTAAAAGGATGGAGGAGGTTGATGAATGAGCTTAGAGGTGGGGTGGTGGTGGGGGAGGGGGGCGTCTGGTTGAAAAGGATGGGTGTTGATTGATGATACAGCCCCACAGAATGAAAAAGAAAAAGTAAAGTCAGCATGAAGGAGTTTGTTGAGCTCATGTTGGAATGAGTCTGTGAACAGTGGATGTGCAGAGGTTTGTTGACAAGTATGTCACTGAGGATGACGAGGCTGAAGAATGACACATCAGCGTCTTCTCTTCAGGTAGTGCTGATTATGTTAACCCTAATCAGAAAAAAACATAATTAGGCAAAAACAAATGTATCATCTTTCAACAAGACAAAAAAAACATTTTCCTTGTTTGTGGCCTTGATGATTGTCTATCTGCATTGATTGTCGATGATCATAAACTGAAAGGTCAATTAAATATTACCATGTAAAAAAGAATCCCACTTTAACTTCTCCTTTTAGTTTGATACTGATCCTAATGGTCATAATAATTGATGCTAAATGAACAAACCTATCCATCTAATATTTGGATGAATGGGTTCAAATATTAGGCAACGCACGTGAAAGTAACATGCAGTGTATCAGAGGTGCCCGGTCCTGGTCCTTGAGGGCCACTGCTCTGCAGGTAAAGTTGTTTCTCTGCTCCACCACACCTGATTTGGATCAATGGGTGATTAATGGTTTTCTGCAGAGCATGAAGTTCAACTAATGAATCGGGGACAGTGTTTGATTTGTAAACCAAACGATACTGGAACGCAAATATTGGTAGAGGGGTGTTTGCGTGTGTGTGTGTGTGTGGGGGGGTCCTCCCCCAGAAAATTTTGAATAAAGTAGATACCATTTCCTGCATTCTGGTATATTTTAACGGGCTGTTAAACATCTATGTTTACCTACATAAGTAAACACTAGTATTTATAAACTTTTGTGACTATACCAGTTCTCTCAAGCAACCCACCCCCCACCCCCGCAACAAATTCTGCCTTCATGTGCTTCAATTCTCAGTTGTTTAGTTGTGCAATGAGAAGACTTCTTTTTTTAATGGAAGTAAATTGGACTGTCTTTTCGACATTTTGATCGCTGTTATTTGGACAAATTGGCGCCGTTGTTTGGATATGTCACGTACATCACATGATTGGGGCGGCTGTGGCTTGAGTGGTTAGAGCAGTCGTCCTCCAATGCGAGAGTTGGGGGTTCAAATCCACCAGCAGTCACATGTCGAAGTGTCCCTGGGCAAGACACTGAACCCCTCAGCCTCTGATGTGTGTCCCACCAGTGTCTGAATGTGATCTAAAGCTCTGATTAGTCTCTTTAGAATGATTTGTTCCATTAGCTTAGTATAGATCTAGTATAGAGCTGTATGAATGGGTAAATGAGGACACAGATTGTGGTGTAAAGCACTTTGAGTATCTTGAAATAAGATAGAAAAGCGGTATATAAGTACAGTCCATTTACTAGTTACCATTACCCATCAAACATTTCTCTAGTACTTTTAATAAATAATCAAAATTTTATTAATGACCCACAGAAACTGTAAAACTGATTTGCAATTCAATTGTGCTGTTTAATTATATTTTTGCGTTTTTAATTAATTTGCCCACGACTGAACTTTTAGGGGCGGAGATTTTTTTTTTAAGGGTAGAAGCAGAAACACTTACTTGAAGTGGCAGCTCTGATGTGACATTAGGAAGCTCGTAAGTCGTTGCTTGTGTTTAAAATTAGTGTTTATGCAATTATTTTCAGACTACATATCCAATATAGGTTTTAATAATTCAAGGTAGTCATATTTGTTCATAACTTTATTATTAGTAAGCCTGAGAGTTACCGGATCCAAGTAACGGAACACACCCTGTCAAAATAAGAGAGTTCCCAGATCCTGTTCCAGCAGGATCCAGCTCAAATTAAGCCCTTGTCAGGGTGTTGGAGTAGGGAAACAAGTAAACCATGCAGGATAGCGGCCTTCAGAGGCCTGGACTGGACAACCCTGCAGCATATGGACAAACATATTTTGCCACACTGCACCACCACACCTACAGGAACAGGTAAGAGTTGGTCTCCATTTGTGCAGCCATAACAGCTTTCACTACTTCTGGAAGGTTTTCCACAAGCTTTTGAGGGTGCTTTTGTTGTAATTTCTGCACGCTCATCTTTGAGAGCATTTATGAGGTCGCTCAAAATGTCCGTTTTCATTACAAGAAAGTGTGGTTTGCAATATTTTTTCTAGTCCAGTTCAATGGTGCTCAGTGGGATTGAGGTCAGGGCTCTGCGGGGGTTGTTTACACCAAAATCATTTCACCATTTATTTATAGTTTTTGCTTTGTGCACTAGGACACAGTCATGTTGAAATCAAAACGGGCTTGTCCAAATTGTTTTGTTTTGCAGAAGCATTCAGATCGCTCATTACTGGAGATAAGGGGCTGAATCTTGACTGAAATATCTGAATTACCATAACTTATGTGATCAAATTCCTTTAGCTTTACAGTGTATGCTCTTTAAAATCTCTGTTTTTATTGTTTTTTTCTTATGAATGCCCTTTCTAACAGCACATGTATAGACACAAGCCTTTTGTCTAACATCAGGAGGAGAATGTTGATAATCACCAGTGGTTGAAACATCATTGCTGAAGTATTTCATCATAAAAGCCTTTACGTTTCTAGACTGACTCATCAAGATGTTTTCAGCTGGATTCGAACCCCCAACTCTCACATTGGAGGACGACTGCTCTAACCACTCAGCCACCCCATGAACATGAATTAATCCAGTTTTAATCTGTGTGAACTGAACTTTGAACTGGTTCCAGTGAGGGGTGAACTTGCACAACACTGATTCCTCCCACATGTTGTTCAGCAGTTTCTTTCAAGGAGACGTCACAGAGGCCACAGGCAGATAACAGATTTATTCATGTTCACTTCAGATCCACTGTAGGATCATATTTGATCACAAATAAACTCATGCAGTGAAGAAAAAAAAAAGGATGTTTTCAGCTTCATTTTGTCTTGGGGTTGCCATCTGTTTCTGTATTTAGCATTTGTATATTTCCTACAGACATTCTCTTTTCTAATTTCATCAACTTTGAGTTGTATACAAATCCCTTAATGTACAATGAAAAAAACAACAACGGTTATTTTGTTTTATGTCTAAACTCAGCGTCGTTCTCTCTAAGATTCAGAGCAAGGTGAGTCATGACTGTTTCTGTCCTTCCCTCCAGAGCTGTAGTAATTTTCCAGTGAGCTCCTGTTCGCAGCGATCCCTCAGTCTGCATGGAGAAATCTGTCCCCGGTGCAGTGTGGGGATGAAAGGGATGAGTCATCATGTAAAACATTTTCTTCTAGACAATTAGAGAGAGACGTTTGCATCCGCTCAGTTCGTGCTGTGTGCTAACCTTATGCAAATATCCAAACTGTTTTTGTCTATATCTCACTCTGATGTTTGCATATAAATAGAAGCTAAATGACCAGCATTGTTTACGCCAAAATATACACACGCACATCCACACATAGGACAGATTACCTCATTAACTGGTGAATGAACAGTGGCTATTAGTCGGGCTGTGGGAGTACAGATAAATAGATGCCATTAAAAGGAAAATGGCTGACAACAGTTAATGAGTGCTACTTTAAATTAAAGCAAAAGCTGTGGTTAACCAAAAAAATAAATAAATAAATTACTTTGCAAGACAAATAAAATGAACTGATGTGTAATAATTGATGAAATCTCTGAATCTATCCATTTCCTTTCCAGATCACAGGGGAACTAGGTAGCTTTTTCTAGATATATCCTGATTCATGCTCAATAATCCAGGTAGAAAATACAACAACGTTAAGTCAGGTCCTTTGGATGGATTCTTTTTTGTTGAAAACATTTAGTCTTTCATCCAAAATACTTCATCTGATATCTCTAGATATCTTTGTGACCCAGAACAAGTCGCAAGACCATCAGGGCCACCAAGTATGAGAGGACCTTTAGGACATAAATTATACGTGTCATATCTGTTGGATAATTTTAATTATCCTATCATAAACTCATTAAATAAATAAGCTAGACAGGAAAGGAGAAGATCTTTACAACCCAGGTTTTAATCCTTCCAAGAGAAGCAGCGATTGGAAACAGGGTTACACGATGTTATAAGACATCCTGCTCACAAGGTCTGCCCACGGACAGCATAAAGGAGCATCAACTTATACTCTTATCAGAAAAGGTGAGGTCAAGACAACTATGCTTTCCAGCTTAGGGGCCTCGAAGTTTATCGGGTGTGTAGGCTCCATGCTCCTGCAGGATCCACTTTGATCAGACAAAACAACTCTAACTCACACACGGTTCTATAACATTTGACATTAGTAAGTGGAAAAACATCCATGACCTTTACATCCCTCATCGATATCATAGTTTCTCACATTCATAGTGAATGCAAGTGACTATAATATTACATGTAAAATAAAGAATTATTTATGTCCTTAAGAGCATCTCATAAACTACCATTCACACTCTCTCTAGCACCAATAAACCAAACATGCATATTTTTATTTATTGGGAGGAAACTGGAGTAACATTACAATAAAAGTACATTTGTTGGCTAATTTTAATTTGTCATCTACTTAAAACGTATTTATGAATCATGTATGGAATATTACGTTGCTGTGAAAGGCAGCACTAGTCAGTGAAAAGCTGAAAGTGTGCACGCTTTTGTTCCGAGCGGCAAGCAGTCTCTCTGATTAATGACTCTGCACTTGTGTGTTTAGCGAGAAAGAAAATCAGCAGATTCTGGCAGGGCCATCTATTTAATTTGATATTGAATGAATGAATGAAATACTGTAATTCTACCAGCAATATATTCATATGGAGAAATTTGTTAATTTGTTTCCATGTTTGCAGGACTTCCAAATGTCAATGAAATGTTTAAAAGGATACTCAACTGATGTGTGTTATAAGTTAATTACAATCATACGATGAATGATTATACAGTAT
>NC_056498.1:36343457-36353521 GCF_014905685.2 Nematolebias whitei
TATATATATATATATATATATATACATGTGTGTGTGTGTGTGTGTATGTATATATAAGCTTCTAAAGGAAAAGGTGAAGCAGAAATGATGCTTGAGGGATGTTAGAAATGAGGTCATCACACGTCAAAGCAGAGTATCTCAGATTAGGTTGTTTACAAATCTGCAGTATTGTTCACAGCAGGTGTATTACTGATTACACCTCAGCAGAAAGCACGACAGACTCAAGCTGGGTCATCACAGCATGATTGTCACAGAGCTGTAAAATACATTGCTGGAATGCTAATAAATTATGCTTCTGTCATTATAAAACTATGGTAGAATCCATGCTGCACTGCAGCTCGTTCTCACTTCACATGTTAGTATACTGCTGTTTTGCCATAACATTTCCCAGCATCCCAAATCGGTTCAGAGGAAAGTAATTAGGCAGGAGCCAGTAGGGTATGCACACTTTGTCATGTTAATAAAACAAACATTTAAAGTAAAAATCTGACTACGTATCACATAAACATACAGCCCAAAATCTCAAATGAGTTGAAAGGATGTTCTGTGGATGCATTCTCATCTACCTGCCAGCTGTGCTCGAGTGCCTGGCCACTGAGATCCTGGAACTAGCAGCAGGAAACATGGCTCATGACAGCAGAAGGACAGGATCGTCCCTCAGCACCTACAGTTGGCTGTCCGCAGCAACAAGGAGCTCGGCAGACTGCTGGGAGGAGTGGCCATTGCTCTGGGACGAGTTCTGCCCGGCATTCAGGCGGTCCTACAGCCCGGGGGAACCGAGAGGCCAGCCGAGTCTGGGTGGACGGATCGGACGGCATCTGCAACCAGTTTCTTAGGATCCAGTGTGGGATGGACCTTTCCAAGAGATCCTTCCTGCCTACAGCCATCAACATCTATAACATCTCTTAATGAAATGAGGATAACGAGTTACAACAACAAATAATTTCCCTCTGGGATTAATTAAGTATTTTTGAATTTGAATTGAATTGAATTGAATAATCTAATTGTTTTATTTAAAAAGAAACATTTCATAGATACTTGAACTCCTCCACCTAAGGAAAAGTCTCCTCCCTGACCCTCACTTATGGCCCTATGGTCATGAGGTTTGGATCATGAACAAAAGAACGAGATCCCGGAGAGAAGAGGCCTTAATGGTTTTAGGCCTAAATGATTAAAAAAAAGGGTTGCCACAACAAGTTTCAAGATGGCTGCTACCATTGTGAGCTGGATAACTTTAAAAATAAGCAATGTGCCAACATCCATTTTGTTATGTGGCTACATCTGGCATAAGAAAAGTCACTATCAAAAACTGGGTTATCAAGTCAAAATGCAAGTCTGCCACCACCGTATACATATATAAATCATCCACCCCTTAAATGTTTAGCTTTCTTAAATGACTGGGGTGGCAGAAAATTAATCTGTGCGGGCCAAGTCCACCACTGACCAACCCCCGGACTCCACCATTGTTCCCTCCACTCACCAGGATCCGTCACTCTGCTTTGCCCTGGACAAGCAAAAAAATGTAGATAAAGCTACTTCTCTTCTTACACACAGTGCAACTCCTACAATTTTGAATATATTGCAACAAAAACACAGAGGTTTATTTGCATCCCCTGTTCAATCCCATTCAGAAAAACACTCGTCTTGAAAACTACCAACATTCACTATTGAAATCGACCAGTGACCGGGAACATTATTGTAGCACTTGTCATTTATTTTACAACCCCTAATAACAAGCTGAACCTAAATGTCAACCAGAAAACAGAACAACCAACAGGAACAGCCTATCTGAACACAACCTTAAACGGTACGCCAATTATTGTCCCATTTTTGCCAGCCTTCTTGCCACGGCGTTGCTGCCGGTTCTTTTGTTCCCAGGTGGAGAGAAAACTCATGTTGACTCAAATAATCAACAGAAAAGGATAACGTTTTTACCATTTAATCTTAAGGCAGGAAAAGTTACAGGTTCACCGCTGAGGCTTGGGTCCGGTCACCGCACAGACGACGTCCGACAAGCCCCGAAACAAGGAAGCATCTTCTTCATATAGTCTCTGCCTGGTTACAGAGGATGGAGCGCAGCCTTCCATGTACATCAGTATTTATCTATGTGTGTGGCCAAATAAGGCTTCTAACTAAACTGTCGAAGTGTTTCAGCAGGTGTAATGTAACTATTTTTCTGTGTGCTGCAGCACTAAGCGATAAACCGATCTTCAAATAAGGATGAGATCTCAGACAGCTGTTAAAAGCAGCTGCATGACTAAGTTCCTCTTTTCTCTTTAACCCTTATTATTTTAGGACATATCTTAACATCAGCCTGGTTTAATCTGCTTTGAGAAGCAGAACAAGAGATCTGTATTAATACCCAGCTCACTCAGTAACCCACAGAATTTACATCTGCATGTCACTATACTTTGTACATTAATGGAAAGGTACGGGAAATTTTTAAAGATTTACAGTTTTATTCTGGTCAGACATAGAGTTTTTTGTCAGTGACATTCATTTAATTTGATACAGATATGGTTTTACTTTAAATACAATAACAAAATGAATTGCATCTCTGTTAACCAGACATGCAGCTCATTTCCATCAGTGGAAAAGTCCAGACAGCACTCCACCACTCCAACCATTCAAAGTCTAACCTGAGGCTTATCAACTAAACTATCGAGCTTGTTGCTATAGCAACCTCATGAAGGCCACGGGTGCTCATCTTTGAGAATAGCAGCAAAACGACAAAGACAGCAACATCTTGTAATATCTGGGTATGATTTAGACACAAACAGAAGGTTAAAAGCCGATGCACCGATCTGTTGCCTCTCCACGGTGCTCATTTTCGCTCACGCACCTTTGCTGTCATGGCAACGGAGTCATGTAGTTCCTGTCAAATAGGAGGGCGGTGAAGAGCGAGGGGAGGACAAGAAGCAGAGGAAGATCCACGGAAGGAAGAGGAGGAGTGTCAAGGATGAAAGTGCCGGAGCTGTGAGAACAAAAGTGGAAAGGAGAATTCTCACTCCGTCAGTCAGACGAGAAAAAAGAAAGAAGATAATGGGCATAAAAAGACATGGCCATTTTGCTTTAACGGAGAATCGTCAAGTCTGTTTACCTGTTTCTGTTTGTAATAGAAACATCTGGTGTTTTTGTGCAGGTTTTCCTCACACGAGGCAGTAAATTGTGTATAAAGTGGTTACGCTGAACGTCTGTGGACACACTTTTGAAGACAACGAACAGTGACAAATGGGTGTAATAACAGCAGGCAGTCTCTTGAGGTTAGTTTTCCTCCCCTAATGGTTTGTGCCTGCAGAGATCAGAGCTCAGGAGACAAACAGAAAGAAGCACAAAACACGATGACAAATTGCATTTATATTTATTTCCAAATGAACAAAAAAACTGAAAATGACAACTCAGTCTTCCAATTTTAAAAACACTCAGTAAACTAGAATAATGTGCAGAAGAGGTTAGTTTTTGCTACTTCTTTCCCACCACTATGACATTTGTTTATATGGTACCACTTTACAAAAAGGCTCCCTTTATAGATGGCTAATAAATAGTTTATAGATGCATTATTAATTACTCTATAAACACTTTATAAATCATTAATAACTGCTTATTATGCATTAAGTTTCTTGTCAAATAGTGAGCAAATCTGCCACCTATGTATTTCACCTAGAGTTGTTATATTAAACATTTCAGACTAAGTTACTACCATGTAAGCACAATAAGCTTTTGTAAACCTAATTTTTTAGGCTATACTATTAGTCATAGATACTTATAATGCAGTGATAAAGTAGTATTATATGCTAAAAGAATAAATTACAAATGCGTATTGTGCTTACAAGGTAGTAACTTATGGTGGCCGTGAGGTGTAAATGAACAACATTTAAAAAAAAAAGGAATTATATTTGAAAAAACACAACAAAAACACAACAGTTGAAAAAACAGAATTACATTAAGCCAAAGCGGAAGCATACAAAGCGGAAGTGGCCAAAGCGTAAATAGCCAAAGCAGAAGTAGTGGAAAAAATGGAATTACATTTGAAAAAAAGAATTACATTAAACCAAAGCGTAAGTGGCCAAAGCAGAAGTGGCCAAAGCAGAAGTGGTCAAAGTGGAAGTGGCCAAAGTGGAAGTGGCAGAAGTGACCAAAGCGGAAGTAGCTAAAGCGGAAGTAGCCAAAGCGGAAGTAGCCAAAGCAGAAGTGGTGAAAAAATGGAATTATATTTGAAAAAATGAATTACATTAAGCCATACCGAGGTGACAGGTATTTTAGAGTAACAGGGTGGACAGTTGACTCAGGGAGTCAATTTCTTTTTAATAATTTATTAATATAAAAAATATTTTGATATTCTAAAATTCATTGGATGAGAACTACTATATATAGTACTATTAAAAAGTTGTTTAAAATGACTTTTTATTACTTATAATTGTAACTTCATTTCATGAAACGTGAAAGGGGACATGGCAGTAAAGCCAAGTTGCATTTAAAATTTGATTGAATTATTTTAAATAAATTAATCTTGTGTACATATGGTTGTGTTTTATGGTTGAGGTGAGTCAAACATATAAGATGAGATTAATAAAATAAATATTAGCCCACCTTAAAACAAAATATACCACATTATGGCATGGGGACTCAAAAGGCACCTAATTGTAGGAATGACTATACTGTCCATTGTGCTGTTGTTCTGGTTTATGTTGTAAATAAAATATAAAAAATAAAATAAATAAAACCCACAAAAAAAACCACCACTTAACCACCCCCTCTGGCTTAATGTATGGTAATTCAATTTTTTCAAATGTAATTCTGTTTTTTTTTCAAATATTGTTCATTTACACCTCAGGGCCACCGTAGTAACTTAGTGTGAAATGTAGATGAAATATATAGGTGAACAGATTTGACTCATTATTTAGCAAGAAACTGGTCAGTTTTGTCTCTCTGTCACCCTTAATTAATGCATAATAAGCAGTTAATGATTTATAAAGCATTTATAGAGGAATTAATAATGTATCTATAAACTATTTATTAGCCATCTATAAGGGGAGCCTTGTTGTAGAGTGGTACTGTTTTTATGCCTAAAAAATGATGTAAATTATTCGAGAACCGTCACATTACAGTTCAATCTCATCCCACTGACAATATAGATAGTATAAACACTTACAGTAATCTTTGTCATGTTCAACAATTCAATACAAATGTATTTTATAAAATAAAACCGGTGCAACCACAAACACGACACCAGTCTGGGTCCTTCAACATAAAATCCTTCAGATAGCTGTTGATTTCTTGGAGAAGTATGCAGATGTGCCCTTTGTGGGGTTGTTAAATTATTCCGACTGGGTCTCTTTAGACATTCATCTCTGAAAGACAAATTTGTTTCTTGGACCTAATCTCCAGTCTGGCCCTCCATCATTTTTACTGCCGTGTGTTTCCGCTTGCAGCAGGAGATGGAAAATGTTGCTGCTGGTCTGCAGAGAGGAAGGTGGTGGTACATTTTATCTGCTGCTAACAGCTGCGTTGCAGCCTGTAGGCAAGAGAGAAGAACAGAGAACTTTCCTTTACATCCTTTTTAAATGCCTGCATTGACCTTGTGATTTCTCCTAGTCTGTGTTTCTTCATTTTCTTATGTATCTGTCACTCTGCCACTGCAGTTTCAATTAATTAAAACGTATTTCTTCATGCTGCATCATGTTTGAAAAGCAAATTTTTGTTTGCTCCTTTCACAATAGAAGCTGAGCATTAAGAGCCATCAGTCTTCTCAGAAGCCCACCCCCCTACACACACACACACACGCATGCACGCACACACACACACACACCCTTGATCTCTGACCCTAACATCAGTCTGCTGTCTTGCTATGGAAGCACAGTGTGTATCAAACACCCTCCATCGATTGTCCCTCTCTTCTTGAAAAATCCATCCATCCATTTTCTTTACCCGCTTATTCCATTTTGGGTCACGGGGGTCGCCGGTGCCCATGTCCAGCAATCACTGTGCGAGGGGCGGGGTACACCCTGGACGGGTTGCAAGTCCATCACAGGGACACATAGAGACAAACGAGACAAACAACCATTCACTCTCTCACTCACACCTAGGGACAATTTAGAGTTACCAATCAGTCTAACATGCATGTTTCTGGTCTGTGGGAGGAAACCGGAGTACCCGGAGAAAACCCACGCATGCACAGAGAGAACATGCAAACTCCACCCAGAAAGGCCCCTGGACCGGGGTTTGAACCAAGGACCTGCTCGCTGAGAGGCAGCAGCTCTACCAGTTGCGCCACAGTGCTGCCCTTCTTGAAAAATGTCAATGTCAAAATAAAAGATCCGTTCATCCATTATCTTTTACCCGCTTCTTCCTTTTTGGGTTGCAGGGGTCACTGGTGCCCATATCCAGCAATCACTGGTGCCCATATCCAGCAGTCACTGTGTGAGAGGTGGGGGACACCCTGGACAGGTCCCCAGTCCATCACATGACCACACAAAGAGACAAACAACCCAAAATAAATGATGAATACCAAAACATATGATATTCAGATTCATATTAAAAACGCATTAAAACTTTAAATAGATGTAAATTCATAGGAAGTGAGTCTCTTTCATAAATTTAATTTATTTTGTTTGTATTTTTCCTGGGGCAGCACGATGGCACTGTTGGTAGAGATGCTTCCCCTCAGTGAGCAGGTTGCCATTTCAAATCCCGGCTGGGGGCTTTTCTGGGCGGAGTTTGCATGTGATCTCCGTGCATGCGTAGGTTTTCATTGGTTTCCTCCCACAGACCAAAAACATGCATGTTAGGCTGATTGGTGACTCTAAATTGTCTCTATGTGTGTGTGAGAGAGCGAATGGTTGTTTGTCTTGTTTGTCTCTGTGATGGACCGAGACCTGTCCAGGGTGTCCCCCGCCTCTCGCACAGGGAATGCTGGATATGGGCACAAGTGACCCCCGTGACCCAAAAAGGAAGAACTGGGTAAATATAATGGATGGATTTTTCCTTCGCTTTGGATTCATTTTCCTCTTTTTATACATTATAATCTTCAAAGTAAAATATTTTGTTTTATTCAAGTGTTATTTTATGCAATAACTTATATTTTGTTTGATTTATTTAAGTATTTTCTTTCAATTTTCTGCAACAAATTTTTCTAAATTTATTTCAGTATTTTTATGTTCATTGAATAAAATATTATTTTTTGTGCCTCTAATTTTTTTAATTAACCTCTCGTTCAATATTGCAGATTGATACAAAATTAAAGGACATTACATTATCGAATTCTGGCCTCTTCATTTCAAACACCTTGCTGCTATTGTCCCATTTACCTAGTTAAACAAATCTGTGATGCTTATTAGATCAGGGCTATTCAACAAAACTGCTTAAGGGGCCAGAGTTTCTGAACGCCAACAGATCGGGGGCCTGACATCCAACGAGTAAAAACATTATAAAAATAAACCAAAGTTTAGAATGATCTGTTACCTTTTAAAATTGTTTATTTTATTACATTGAATTGTAAATGCAATAACTAGAACCCAAAACCCAAACACAGAATTTTTTTTTTTATTTTTTTTTTTAAATGAAGTGGGCCGGATTGAAGTCACCGCGGGCCGGAAATAGCCAGATGGCCGCCAGTGGAATAGCCCTGTGTTAAATTAAATTTGAATGTAAATTGTAGACAAAAGCATTTCTCCCCGAAGCACATTAGAAAAAACGGAATGACATTTGAAAAAACAGAATTAAATTAAGCCGAACAGGATTTTTTTCAAAACTTTATTAACTTCACTTTTATTATTTATTTATTATTAATATTATTAGTAATTAACTTTGTTTTTCAAACGTGATTCCGTTATATTTTTCAAATGCAATTCCATTTTTTCAAATGTGATTTGGGCCACTTCCGCTTTGGCCAATTCCGCTTTGGCTTAATGTAATTCCGTTTTTTCAAATGTAATTCTATTTTTTCTAATGTGATTCCAGCCACTTCCTCTTTGGCCACTTCCGCTTTGGCTTAATGTAATTCTGTTTTTTCTAATGTGATTCCAGCCACTTCCTCTTTGGCCACTTCTGCTTTGGCCACTTCGGCGTAGGCTTAATGTAATTTCATTTTGTCAAATGTAATTCCATTTTTTTCAAATGAAATTCCAGCCACTTCCTCTTTGGCCACTTCCGCTTTGGCTTAATGTAATTCCGTTTTTTTTCAAAAGTAATTCTGTTTTTTCCTAATGTGATTCCAGCCACTTCCTCTTTGGCCACTTCCGCTTTGGCCACTTCGGTTTAGGCTTAATGTAATTCCATTTTTTCAAATGTAATTCCATTCTTTCCCAATGTGATTCGGACCACTTCCACTTCGGCCACTTCGGCTTTGGCTTAATGTAATTCTGTTTTTTTCTAATGTGATTCCATTTAGTCAAATGTAATTCTGTTTTGTCTAAAGTGATTCTGGCCACTTCCGCTTTGGCCATTTCCGCTTTGGCCACATGCAAATCTGTTTTTTCAAATGTACTTCTGTTTTTTCAAATGTTGTTCATTTACACCTCAGGGCCACCGTACTAACAGTGTTCACGTACAGAGCAGCCAATGAAAAACGCCTGACTGAAAATGAAGAGAAAACGTCTGCAGCCACCAAGGAAGGGGGCGCCTTTTGCTTCAGTGTTAAACAGGCTGTTTGCACGCTGCTGATGGGACACAGCAAGATGCACAAAAACAAAAGAAGCTTTTGCAACAGCTCACAGGAGACAAAGTATACATCAAGACTGCTCTGTTTAGATTTTATAGAGTACTCTGTTACAAAATCCAATATTCTCAGCCTGTGTGGGCAGAAACTGAACTGACAGACGAATTCCAGCTTACAGCTAGAAAGTTTCACTTTGGCTGAACAAATATACCCTCCCTTCCGCAGCTTGATCTTTGGGTTTAGGACAGTTAACCTGGATTAGGGGGAGCTGGTCCAAGCCAAGAACTCTAGAGATGAAACCAGCTGCTGCTCAGGGCTCAGAGGAAAAGCTTTTGATGCACAAACAAGCCTGAAAGTGAAGATATGTTGCTGTTTAAGACAGAGAGCGGTGATTTTTTGCATCTTCTTACGTTGTCAAAATGAAATGTTGCATACAACATTTCTTTGGCCTCTTTGCTGTCTTATGGCAATAAATTACCACAATGTTTTATATGCTTTGTTTAAAGATTAAACATCACATCTAGTCTGAGGAGAGTGCAGGATGAAACACACAAACCACAGCCTGGTGAGTCAGAGCCAACCATATTGATTTCTGCTCTTTTGCGTGTGTCAGTGAGTGGTAGCACAACCTACAGAAAATACGCACAGGATCATTAGGCTTCTGTTTTGGCTTCCCCCCGGAGACGAGAAGGACGGTTATCGACCAGTCGGCCACAACAGAGTCACTCGTTTCTATCGCATGACTCTTAGAAAATGTAAATTATGAAAGCGCTGTGAGATTAAAAAAAACATTTCCTTATATAACGTGGAGTGACCTTCATACATAACAACAAAGCAACTCATCACCAGGCTATACTGCGCCTTTACGTGCTTCTTTAAGACGGAAGATAAAATGTTGATCTTGTGTAACCAGAGTAATTTTCTCCATTCTGATTAGAATACTTTAGTTATTTATTACGATAGTATTTATTCCCCTTACATTGTATTTTTTTGTGGTTGAAATTAGGTTCCCAAGAAGTAATTTCTTAAAGAATTATTTATTGTTAATTATTTCATTAATTTCAAAAATTTTATTTGGAAAAAGTCCCCCTTTACTTGATTTTCTTAAGTAAAAAGATAACAAGCAAGAACAAACGCCATTCAATGTGTTTGTTCTCGCATGGTTTCATCATCACCTGACTGGTAGCAGTATGCAACCATCAGCAAGTCAGCTGGTGCTCATCAGGCAAGGTGGGAGAGGCTTTACAGTTGCTGCTGCAGGTAGGCTTCAAGTTGTTTGTAAGCCTCTATCTAATGCTATGTTTGCCACATCTGACTGATATGCCTCTCAACTCTTAGATGTGTATTTGTGGGGCAGACACCTTCTGCTGATCATGTGTTTTTAACCGTGGGAACTGGTGAGTGTTCT
>NC_056498.1:36358521-36375665 GCF_014905685.2 Nematolebias whitei
CTTCTGTGCAGCCTTCACCACTCTCTGCAAAGCTTTTCTTTCTGCAGCTGTGCAGCCTCCATGCCACACGTTGATGCTGGAGCACAGGATGCTCTCCACTGCACACCTGTAGAAGGACGTGAGGACTGAGCTTCCCAGACCAGCTTAGATAAACAATATTAAAATTAACGTTGTTCTGTTCATTTATAAATAACTAAGTGGATAAAGAAAAGCTGGTAAAGTAGCTGGACAGCTCACTTATTTGCAAAAATATGTAACTGGTAAATGGACTTATGGGACCTTTCTATCTTATCAAGATACTCAAAGCACTTTAATTCAAGTTTTAATTCAGTTTATTTATTTAGTGCCATATCACAACAAAGTTGTCTCAGGGCACTTTACAGAAACATTCACATACATAGAAAAGCCAATTAGTAAAGGTTTCTATCTAAGGAAGCCAGCAGACTTGTTGGATCTTCTTTACAATCTGTGCCCTCATTTGCCCGTTCATTATGCACGCTACTAGATCTGTACAAAGAAGAATCAGTGCTTTATCAAATTCATACACCGATGGGACACACATCGGAGGCAATGAGGGGTTCAGTGTCTTGCCCAGGGACACTTCAGCATGAGACTGCTGGTGGAATCGAACCCCGTAAAGAGGGTTTTTTTTTAAAGTTTTTTAATAAGCATTATTCTTAAAATATGTTTAACTCTCAGCATAATCTTCTTCAATTTACCAGACAGTTTTGTGTTTTAACCTTGAGTAAACACCAAATAAAGAATCCGATGCTAACCTCTCATAAAACACAGAGACCAGAAAACTTGGGCATAAATCATCTATGAAGCGTACATGAAAACGTCAAAGGAACGCAGCATGCTGAAGTAACTAATGAAATGATATGGTCCACTTTTCAGAGCATCAAACATTTATGATCTTCACGGGGGAGGTCAGAGTGCTTTTTGTCTGGTATCATGTTCAAGGACGTTGTAGGAGACAGTAACTGAATCCTTCATGAGATTCCCAAGAGAAGGACTGCAGCAAAACCAGTGATTCTCCTTTTTAGACAGTAGACTGTCCTGACTTAGAAAATGGGGATTTATTTTAATTTATTTTTAATATTTGAAACCTTTATTTTACCGGGAAGAAATCCGTTGAGATTATTAATTTATTTTACAAGGATGTCCTGGGCAATATGCAACATATACACAAGCAATTACAAGTACAGCAACACAGTCTTAAGAACAGTAACAGTAATATTGAAATATTTACAACAAAACATCTGATAATAAGACATAAACTACAATACAAGTTAAAAAATATCACAATTTAAGACATTTAAACATTACAGGTGCAAGATGTGATTAAAACCTCAGACAGTTTTTGTTTTAAACTAGATAAAGATATGAAAGACCTCAAATTAAGCTGCAGATCATTCCAAGACCATGGACCAAAATAAGACATACTCCTCTTTCCTGACTCTGTGCGCACAAAGGATTTTCTGCTGCATTTGCATCTCCTGTCTACACGCAGGGCTTTTGAAGAGAAACAATGGAAATAAAAGAAAAAACTTTTTCTAACATAAAGCATTTTTATGTGTGGACAGGAGAAATTTCTAGAAACTCCAATATAGAATTTGTGCGCCCTTAAAACCCAAACAAATGTGGTGTTATTTCCCCCCCCCCCTTGTTGTTGGATAAAAACATCCTCTATTCATCATGGGCAGTTAACATTCTATGAGGTGGACATTTAGCTACATAGTGGTGCAGCGTGTGTAATCCAGCATTTCTCTTAGATCGTGTGGACAGACAAAAAAATTAAAATGACCAACAATGTGCATGTTGGGCTGCCTTTAGGCCCAGGTCTCCATTGCAAAAGAGATCTGTGATCTCACTGGGACTTGCATGGTTATAAAAAGGTTAATAATACATAAATAATACAGAACAAATTCTGTAATTGGCTCCGAGAAAAGTAGCACAAGTCTCAAAAACCACACGAAAAGAAAATATCTATCATGATCCTGCCCCTCATGTCATGTTTCTGCTCCTGTCATCCTACCACGCCCACTCTCCATGTTCAGCTTACTCAGCGCTCATGTCCTACACCTGTCACTGTCCCATTTAAGATTAAAACTCTCACTCCCTGCCAGATTATCAAACTTCTTGTGATTGTAGATGTCCAGCGTTCCATTCATAGCCTTGTTTACCTGTCTGGTCTTGACTTCACGCCTGCTCCTTGGACTCCCCGTTTTGCCTGCTCCCTGTCTGTTCTGGATTTCCCTCTCTGACCTTGGTATCGACCCACTTTTCTGCTGACTACGCCTCACTGATTATGACTCTGACTTGGGTCTGGACCTCTGACGCCCTGTGTCTGACCCCTGCTTGTGCCTCAGGACCACACTCTTGGATCTCTCCCCTAACAACGCTCTGCTCAGCTCTACTTCACAGCAGCTCTTCACCCAGTGGCGGTGACATCTTCACCTCCAACTATCTCAGGTGGCCCCTCCCTCACCTGACTGTGAAGGTTAGTAGCTGTCTTTCTGTTCTGCTGATTATCGTGTAGTGAACCTGATCTGACCCTGATCTGACCCTGATGACCCCAAATCTATCAGATGGACAGGGACTGTTATTTCATTGATCTGAATACAGTCTGAGCCATCTGGTGACTTTCTTTCTTGAATTAATCAAGCAGAAAAGACAATTCTCTATGATCATCACTGTTTTACAAATGTTTGATAATCAAAATTGTGTTAGTTCACTCAAAGTTACAGGTTGAAGAGAACTACTCATTTTTATTTTTACATAAACAGTAAGTAATGATTTTTATTCCTCATTCAAAGAAGAAATCAGGTTAATATGCATTTCTTGATTTTCTGTCTGAAATGAGCCAAGTTTTGTAAGTATGTGAAAGGTCGGTTTTCGGTCAACTAAAATGTTTACCGAGAAAGATGTCATGTTTAAACTTTTGCAGAAGATTATAAGTGTGAGACTCCACGAAGTCTGAAGTCCTACAATAATCTTTCTGTTTGTTACTAAACAATCCTTGACTTTTAATAACATCTTACATCATAAACCACACCTCTACTCCTGGTCCATCGACCAATCAAAAGCTCTCAAATGAACCGGAAGTCGACCCATTTAAAATGTGGCAACTTCCCAGTTCATGTTAGAATTCCGGAGAATTCCAGAGAATTCCAGAGCCCGAGGAGATGAAGAACTCCAGAGTTGCTGGAGTTGAAAGATTCTGTTAGAGTCTGAGAAGTTCTGAAGAATGAAAGGAGTTCAGAGTTCTTGGGTGCAAACGCGTTCAGGATGATCCAGAGACGTTTTGGGATTATAACTTCTGTTTGAACAAACCACACACGACTATCTAAGGATTTCAGCTGCTCTCAACGGAGACGCTGAAAAAGTCTGGAGGATTCTCTATCGAGCTGATCTACGTCAACCAGGTAACGGTCTCCTCTTCGACTAAAGTGTACCGGAGGCAAGCTGAGATCTGAAGAAGCGTGCACGTTCTGGACAAACAGATTAATTCCCTCACATATCTCTCTGTAAGATAAATCTCCATTTCATCTTAAACTCTTCTCTCTCTTCTAAAATCAGTACAGATATCTTAGGAATATCTGAAGCAAAGTCCTCGATCACCTCCGAGTGATTCGAAGTTAATTTTTTGTGAAACTTGTCTGTTATTATTTTCATATTTTGCCAAATTAATGTAAATGTTTGATGTTAAACTTTGATTCTGAAAATAAATGACCGCATTCATTTTGATGGGTCAAAGATAAATAACGTCTCTCGTTACATTTCTGTTAAATTCAATGCACGACATTACACAGTCAGAAAGATGAGGAACTCGTGAATATTGTATGCATATATATCTCATATATTGTCATACTACAATCGACAGAAAAATTCAGTTTACTAGCCACCCTGTCTCTACAGATTGGCCCCACCATTGGACTCGGACCTCCACCAGCAGCATTTTCTCAATAAACTTTTTAACCATTCTTGTTGTCTGGCATCGTGCTTGAATCCTTAAACTAATTTCTTGTCAATATCATGCTATTAAACTTGGGCGAGTTAACAATAGAATACTAAAATAAACCCCTCAGTAACAAGATTAACACTAAAACTAAAATGCTTGTGTACTGGCTCAGATAAACGTTCCATAGTCAATGAAATAATTACATAAGTGGCTGATGGAAGCCAATTTCCAAAGCTAATGAAGCATGAGGCTCAGATATTATCACAAACGAGGAGCTGAAACCACAGCCCATCTGGACATTTCACAACTCTCTTCGCAGCTCCTTGTTCCCAGAAGTCACCACTGAAAAAGTCTGTGGTTTTTCAATAATCTTACATTTCCAGGCTGTGTACCCTTAGTTACTTTAAACTAAGTTAAACTAGTTACTCTAAGTTTAATTCTATAAAAGAGGGGGCACATGAAACGATAGATGAAAAGAGGGTAGAGATAAACAAATGAGCAGTCTTCTGTTTCCATGGTGATTAACGTTTTTTGCATCGTGCGTCTTCCTCTCTTGTTGAATACGTATGTGTGCATTCAGAGGTGTGCACACTAGTTTATCGCTTTATCTAAAGGTAAACAAGAATAATGCATTCAGCTCTCATCAGCATTTTAGAGTTGAGGTATGAAATTATCTTGGAAATGTTCACAGTAAAAACTAAAAAGCAAAGTTTGAGCTCACCATCATCAAAGCCAAATGTTTCCTGTTAGAAACACTTGATTCTTACAGGAAGTTGTGCTCAAAAGCTCAACAGAGCATATGGCTGATTTTAATAACACAGTCAAATGATAGATTAGACATTTTCAGCCATGTTTTCTAATTTTGTCCTGATCAGCAGCCTCTGCTTGCCCCCATCTGCTCACATCTCTGCATCTTAATGCCATGATAACGCCCTCTGTCCCCTGCCTCGCTCACTGCCCCTCCTACCCTGGTTCCTGTCATTATGTTCTTTTTAACCTGCTCATGTCATGTCTCAATTTTGTTCCTGTCATCCAGCCATACCCACTCTGTTCACTCACCACAATCAGCCTTCATGCCGTTCACCTGTCACCTGCTCTTCTTAAACCCAAGCTCTCACTCAGTTCATGCCAGATTATTATACCTCTCATGGTCACTGATATCCAGCCTTCTTGTTCTCGTTCCTATTCACGATTCATGCCTGACCCTCAAGCCTTGTCATTCAGATTATGACCTCACACCTGCTTCTTGGATTTATCTCTCTGCCTGTCGCTTGTCTGATTCCTCTCTGCCCATCTGACCCTGGTATCAACTATCCTTCTTTGTTCTCTGGATTTTTGGATTTTGGATTTCCCCTCTGGATTTGTTCTCAGACCTCTGCCTCCCCATGTATGACCACCGCCAGCATTTCTGGACCTGGTTCTTCGGATCTCTCTCCTTTTACTCTCCGCGGCCCTGCCCTGCAGCTGCGCTTCACCGAGTGAGGTGACATCATCCTGTTCTCTTCCTCCAGATGGCCCCCACCCCTTCCTGAGATGACTCTTTCTCCCTCATGCCTGTGAGGTCCTGTCACTTCAGTTGGACCCTGACTTTTCCAGCAGCTGCAAACCAATAAAACTGTTTTCTTGTTTTTACTCGTGTCTGGCTGATTTAGAACCCAAAAACCCTGATCCATGACAAATTTATCACACTTTGTTTACATATTTCATAGAATAATTTCACCAAAGCTCAAAAATTAAAATTTGTCTCGATTAAAATTTTACTGAAAATCTTTAAGCTCTCCTTAAATTATGGTTTTGCCCCTATAACATTTTCACCACACTCACATCAGCATGATCCCAATTTATATGGCTTTCCAAGCATGACTATCACAGACGATTGATGGATGAGCCGCACGACTGGCATGGAAATTTTATTTAAAATAAATTATCTTAATTTTTTTAGCACCTGCTGCACCTTTGTGCAGTCCATGCTGCAGGATAAGCTTCCTGCTGCAGCTGATCAGCTGTTTTCTGTGCAGAGGGGAAAAGTGGGCGTGGCCAAGAGCACTTGCAAGTGGCAAAGAGCAGCTGAGGAACAGAGCTGAAATCATGGCATTCTGTGCTCTTTTAGAGAGTTTAGAGTTAAGAAATATTGTTTAGAATATTGGAAGAGTGTGGGAAGGGTTTAAAACGTCTATATATATATATATATATATATATATATATATATATATATATACTAAAATAAACTACTACTTGCTACTTATATTGCCATTCCTACTTTGCAGTTTTTCACTTAATGCATGGCTTTTGGGTACTGATACCTCGCAATAAACGATGGACTACTGTACTGCACAAAAGTCAGGAGTTGTCAGGATGTGCAGCAAAACTGCTGTCATAGCCCTACAGAACCTCACTGACCTACACAAGGTGAGGTCAATTCAATTCAGTTTATTTATATAGCGCCAATTCACAACGAAGTTGTCAGAGCACTGAACAGAAACATGCACATGCATAGAAAAGCCAATTAGTAAAGTTCTCTATCTAAGGAAATCGGCAGACTCGTTGAATCTTCATTTCGTTGCAGTCTCCAATCCTGAGCAAGCACAATGGAGACAGTGGAAAGGAAAAACTCCCTTTTAACAGGAATAAATCTACAGCAGAACCAGGCTCAGGACAAGCGACCATCTGCTTTGACTGGTTGGGTTTGAGAAGACAGAAAGGAGAGACGAACAAACGTAGATGGTAGGTCCAGATATAGGTGCAGGTGTACCCCTATTGGAAGAAAAACAAAAACACATGTCAAGGATAGAAATAAATAATTACAAATGTAAAACAGGTTGAGCAGAGTAAGTGAAGAAAGTAGCATAGTGAAGAAATGTGGTCAGTTTGTCCTCCAGCAGTCTAAGCCTATAGCAGCATAACTACAGGATAGTTCAGGAAACCCAAGCCAACCCTAACTGTAGGATTTATCAAAAAGCAAAGTCTTAAGCCCAGTCTTATAACTGGACAATGTGTCAGCCTCACAGACAGAAACTGGAAGTTGATTCCACAAGAGAGGAGCTTGATAACTGAAAGATCTTCCTCCCATTCTGTTTTTGGAAACTCTAGGAACAGCAAGTAAACCTGCAGTCTGAGAGTGAACTGCTCTGTTGGGAAAATATGGAACAATAAGATCTGTAATATAAGATGGAGCCAAGTTGTTGAGGGCTTTGGACAAGCTCTGACTCAGAGGTCAGTGAACAAGGCCAGGCTGATTCTGGCAGATCCTGATCATCCACTCCATGGTGAGTTCAGGTTGGACACAGGTATCTGCTGCCCAGATGTAAAATGAACTCATTCATCCCTGTAGCGATCAGACTTCTCAATGAACAATGATGGTTTCTGTTGTTTTAATGTCAATGTCTTGTGTACTGTGGATGTTTTGTGTGTCTGACTGTGAAACTAATTGCCCCTTGGGATAATAAAGATTCTTAAACTTGAACTTAAAGCCCTGAGCCGTCCCTTAGATTGCCTCAAACGTTTGCCTCTTTTTATGTTGCTTTCCGAAGGTCTTGCACAGTTTTATTTTTGGGACATTGTCTGTGTTTTTCAGTTATTTTTTGATAAGGTTATTTTAAATTTTTTCAGATCTATGACTCATTAAATCATAAAAAGTCATCAAACTAAAAATGGAACAAAGCAAAAAACTTAGCAGAGAATCAATTATTAAAAAAAATGTTTCTTGTTTCCCCTTCCTTCCTTCCTTAACAATTTGTCAAAAAACATGGTATTAAATAGATGAACTGCTGCATAATAATGCATATCTTAAATCCTCCCTCTAGTTCTCTTGTTTAATTTTTATTTCTTTTTACCTATACTGAACAAAAAACACTTGTTTTTGCTTCCTTTTTTTTAGCTGAGCTCAAAGATCTAAGAATTTTTCTATGTACTGCACACAATAGGTATTTTTCTCTCAAATAATGTTCACAAATTTGTGTAAATCTGTGTTAATGAGCACTTTTTGCTGAGATGATCCACCCACCTCACAGGTGTGGCATTTCATGATGAAAATGATCAATGCCTTTCAATTAAAACTGAGTCAGCCCTTAGTCTGAGAGCTCTCTTAGTTATATTTAATTCCATAGTTTGAATATAAAAGCTGCTTTCCTCAAGTCTGTACTTATTAATCATCCTTCTTGTTAGCTATTACTCATAAATTGTTGTTTCATGTAATGGGTGACAGGGTTGAATTATTTATAGTGTGCATTTCTGGAATATCCCATTGAATGCACTTCATTTTTCATGCAGCACTCTGCAGTTTTTAATACAAAATAATGACACGCTCATTGATTTGTGGTTTGTAGGCAGAGTCCCAAACATTATGCTGTAAAACGTCCCACATCAGAGATCTGCAGTTTGTTGTCAATTTATGGGGAAAGAAATAGAGAAGCCTAAAACTACCAACGTCTAAATTAGATTTTCCTTTAGAGAAAAGGTTTTTATTCCAACTTGCTTCTATGGTGTTGGAGTAAGTTACTATAAAGCACACCGGCAACACATTAACACAGACAAACACAAACTGTTTGCTTTACTGTCCTCCCGTCCCTCCAGGCATGTTGTGTTTGTGCAGTTTTTAACTGGCTGCACTCACATAATGAACATTGAACATATGGTTGCTTATCCTAACCTGGTATTGATGTGCAGCAGCAGGCTGTGTTGATCTTCTTAATAAAACCAATACATTTATCGATCAAAGTCTAATTTCCCACAGCTTACCTGCTTCAATTCCTTCCTCTTATTTCACTTCTATCTTGTGTGTTTGTCCATCTGTAGATGTTTTTCTTTGCCCCATAAGATTTGATTTATGGAACAACCCAGTAAGTAAGGACACACAGAGGGTGGGGGATTTAGTTTATTGAAGCAAATAAAACATGGATGGAGTCGAGGAGTCAAAGGAAAACAAGAAAAGCAGGAAATAAACGAGTTGTCAGGACGTCTTGAATGGCACAGCAGCTTTCACCCTTAAAAATAAAGCTTTTGCGTCACCGTTAGCATGACTCAGAAGAGGAGAAATTATTACTTTTGTGGTGGTGTCTGATATGCCGTTATTGTTTTAACTTGATACATTTTGAGCTCGAAAATGCACTTGACTGCCAAAGTGTTAAACACAAGTACTGTGCAAGTACAAGATTAGCATCAAGTTGTTAAATATTGATTTAAAAGACGTGCGTCTCTATGTGGTCCTGTGATGTACTTGCGATCTGTTCAGGGTGTCCCCCACTTCTCGCACAGTGACTGCTGGAAATGGGCACCAGTGACCCCCACGAACCGAAAAGGATGGTAAAGATAAGGGATGGATGGATGCAAATGCTTCAAAGAACTTTAATTTAACTCAAACCGAAATAGACTTAAAGTAGATACTGTATGCATATTTTGCTCTAACATATTGAGCACAGGGGTCCTTCAAGGATGTGTACTCAGTCCTTCAGTCTTTATCGGGATGACACATGACTGCCAATTCAGAACAGACCGAATTACAGAATTTACTTTAATAGTTTTATGATTTTCTTTATTTTATTTTATTTTAGTGTTTGAAACACCATTTTCACATATTTTTATGATTGTGTCCTCTTATTTTCTATTGGTGTATAAGCTCATCTATATTGTAAACGAGGCCACTACCTCAACATACTCCTGAGTTTAAAACAAATAAATTACCTTGATGTCTTGAATTCTTTATGCAGCTTTGATTTAAAATACAATGTGTTTTTTTTAGGTTTACCTGACACATTAGGCATATTTCCACAGAGTATCGGTATCAGTATAACCAACACTAGCCTGCATTTTACCCGGTATCAGTATCGGACCAGAAATCCTGGTATCGAACAACACTATCGAGGTGTCACATTAAAGGCTCCCAAATGGGTCAAAAGTAAAAAAAGTAAAATTAAAATTGGGCGCTTGGGCATGTGTCGGCTCGGCCTGGTGTCTGCCTGGTGGGGCTCGGGTCCTCTGGCCCTGTCAGGCCTTGGCCTGGGTGGTGTGAGTCCTCGGTGCCCGGGCCTCGGTGCCTGGACCTGGACCTACATCGGTGCGGCGGGTGCCGACGGGGGCCTATGAGTTTGTCGCTGTTGGCCCCGGGGAGTCACTGTATGTGGTTGCTGGTGGGGATCTTCCGGTTCTCCCCTGTGGTCCGTTCTGGGGGGTGGGTGAGTGGTTCGTCCTGTGTGGGTGGCTCTGGGGGCTCCGCGGTCGGGGTCCCTCCTGGGGTCTTGGACTCTGGTCCCCCCTTTTTCATCTGCCTCTGGTCTTGGGGGTCGGGTCTCTGCTGCTTCACAGTTACTAATAAATGTTCTATTAGAGAAGCCTTATACACTTATGCATGCTCACAACCACACACAAATAGAAGCAGGGATGCTTATTTAGGCTTTATATGTAGATATATAGATATGTATGTGAGTGTATATTCATGTGTATGTATGTATGTATGTATATAGGCGTAGGTATGGGTATATATATTTATGGAAACTTACTGCAAAGCCATGAATATTTTAAGTTCTTTATACATATGTATTTTGTTGCTATGTTTTGTCATGTTCTTTGCAGGTGAACAGACAGTGGCCGGGTGTTTTGACGTGTGCTCTATTTGTATATATTTCTTATATTTTGGAGTCTTACTTTGTCTTTTCTTTCTTTCTATCCTATTGGAAAAAAAAAAAAAAAAAAAAAAACCCTACACTAGATAGTCACTATAATAAATATTTCATAATAATGGTGTGGAAAGGATGGCTGTAAGGGGAGAAGGGAGGCCATCAAGAAAAAAATAAAAATAAAAAAAATTGGGTGTCCTCATCGTTGAGGCAGCCCAGTGGCACAGTTGTTAGAGCTATACCTCAAAGCAAAAATGTTGCGGGTTCACCTCCTGGCTTTTCTGTGTGTAGCTTGCACACATGATCCAGGAAGCTCAGCAGGGAATTTACCAGTAGTTTGTCAGGAGTCCAAAGTGTTTATGAAGCTCACATCCATGAAACTGCAAAAAAAAATGACAGTTACTTTTTCAAGGCCAGAAAGTTAAAACTTGTTTTCTATAATTATAGTTGTTGTTTTTTTCAAATGCTCCCTTCTTCGAGGGTCACCACATCAATTGATTTGGCATTTAGTTTACACAGGATGCCGTTCTGATGCAACCACAGACCACCGAGCTACCACAGCTACATATGTGGAGAAGAGGGCTGCCATCTAGGGTGCCTGGGGGTTGCAGGGGCAGGGGGAGGCAGATGTGTATTCTTCACCTTTTCCACATTTTACAGTCAGCAGGGGGGATTTGAACCATCACAGGTTCACTTCTCCAACCTCTATGTCACCGCTCCTCCTAGTTCTCTACAATTATAGTAAAGCAAAGAAAAATCAGGTGTCATCCTCCTGTAAAACTTTTCTGTTTATGAAAGGTAAAACCGCCAAATATAACAAACATTTATCCATACGGTGTAATAAAATGTAGATGAGTAGCTCAAATGTACAACCAGGAGGTGGAGACGTCAAGAATGGGCTGAAAGAAGACCAAGTGATTGTGAAATGTGAAAACAAGGCAGGAAAAAAAACACCAGACTGTTCTGCTTTGCTGTAACCACAGCTGACAGCATTGAACTTTGTTCTTGTCTGCCAGAGGAGGCAGCGTGAATAAGTTTATAAGTCACTCCTTCCACTTGAACAGAGAAGGAACAGGGAGACGGGAGAGAAGGGATGACCCAGAAGGCGAGAAGCCGCAGAGCCACAAACACAGGAGTAAGAGAACAAAAAGAAACTTTAGGATTATCCTGGATTAGTGCAACCTGTTCACCCAATTTGTATTGAGGACGTCCTGCAGCTGCTTGTATGTGGATGGAAACCAAAACAGAGATGGAGAGCAGCAGGAGTCGTACCAGCTGCAGCCGACTTGTGTTGGACGGGCTGATGTTGTGCACCGGAGACATGGAGCACTTGGATAAGTACATGCAGGGTAGGAAAACTGCAATACCAAAAAAAAAAAAATTGTTAAAGTGAAAGGATTCCTAAAGTTTTCTCTAAATACAATGAATGATAAAAAGTTTGTGTGAAATTACAATAATCATTCATAACTTATATGCTATATGCTCCTCCTTCAGCACGAACCACTAAAACCTCATCGTCATTCCTTTAACAAAAACCCTGAACTGGCAGCCAAAGGATCCAACTGAGAAATATGTTCTGAGCAGTAAATTACCTTTCATAACATCTGGGATTATTTGGCTGTTTTCCTTGTTTCCCCAGACAAGTTGTTTGTGATGCAGCTGCTCGTGTGGGGACTGAGAGGGGTGAGCAGGGTGATTCTGGCCAACAGCCCATTGAGCGGTGCTCTCATCCTGGCCACGCTGTGTTGGGCGTCCCCCTGGCAGTGCCTGCTGGGAGTTCTGGGTGTCCTGGTCTCGACGCTTACAGCTGTCATCACTGGACAGGACAGGTGGAGTGATGAGAATGCACACAAAACTGCTCACACATGCAAAATAATAGGCAAAAGATGATTATAGAGCACATTTATGTTATTTGATTGATGACCTGATGCTGAAAAATCTTTTTTTTTTAACTCAACTTTGTGTTCATATGCTTAAAAAAATGGTCAAATAAATTATTTTAGAACATTTCCTAAATGTAACAAACTTAAGTCAGGTCCTTTGGACAGATAAGAAAAATAATAATAATGTTGTGGCCATTTATGTGGAATGTTTGTAAATCACAAGTTCCATCAATTTAGTTTTTCCTTGGTCAGTTAAAATATATTTTAGTTAACTTGGAATCAAAATCTGCAATTAATTTTTTATTATGGAATTGTTTAGATAACTTTGGTAGCTTTTGGACCCGCCCATTAATTAAAGGGATTAAGAACAAACCAGAGGGATGTGGTGGAAGGCTTTTGTTTGTCAAATGTCCTGTGTGATGATGGGAGGTTTTAGAATGATTTTTTGAACACTTTTTGAACTTTTAAAATGAGATTAAGTTAACTTTTGTTTTCATCCAATTTGTAAGAGATTTTTTAGTTATTGTTTTGTCCATTTTTTGGGGAAACAAACTAAATATATTTTTCAAACAATCAAGTTGGAAGTGCGTTCAAGAAACTGACCACATGTTGCCGCACACGGCCTTTCTTGGATTATTTTGGTTTGGAACTTAGAAGGCCACGACATTTAAGTTTAAAAAAATCATTTGGACCTGCTTGTAAATCAGAAAAGCTTGGAAGATGAGACGATTGGACTTGGATGATTGAAACTTCATGGAATAGACTTGGAGAAGACGCACGAAGTTTGTGAGTAAATGCAACACTTTGCTGGAATGAGCAGAGACACTGAGCTGCAATGTGAAATGTTTGTGTTGGACAATTTATCTGTTGGATCTACTGAAACGAATTTTTGTGTTGAAAATGAAGGAACGAGAACTTTTTGATTTAATTAAAAGGCGCAGAGCCAAACTCGGCGTTCTGACAAGAAAAAGAAATGACATTCATGCACTAATTGATGCTGGAGAATCGCAAACCTCCATAGATGAACATATGAAAACGTTTCGTAATTATTTAGCAGAGTTTATGGACTTACAATCTTCAGTTCAAAGACTGCTGAACGATGATGAAAAGGAAACCGATCACGACGACTGGTATGAACCTAAGCTGATCAGCTTTAAAGAGCTTTTGGATGAAATCGAAACTTGGATGAATGGTGACCCTAATGCACAGAAGGGCAAATATTCAGCATGTGACACTGAGTCAAAGGCATCTCATGACCCTGACGTTGGGCCAGATGATAGTGTCTCACAGACAGTACAACAAAAGATCAACAAAGTTTCTGAAAGATTATCTGGGACCACAGCTAAACCACTCAGCAAGGTCGCTAGTAAAGCGCCCAGTAATGTTAGTAAAGTTTCTAGTGCGCGGAGTAAAAGTTCCCGTGCAGCTTCAGTGGTGCTGATGGAAGCCGAGGTGGAAAGAGTCGCTCTGAAAGCTGAGGTGGACGCGCTGCAAGAAAAACGTGTACTTGAACTGGAAGAAGTTCAATTAAAATCAAAGGAAGAAGCATTGGCTTTAAGAACTACGTTGTAAAAGCGGATGCAAAAATACAAATTTACACTCTACCCAGGGTCAGAAAAGTCATAATTCCAGCGCTGAAGTTGAAAACAAGGATGCTTCAGATTCTGCAACGTCTACGGAGTTCATACCTGCTGCTACAGCTCAAAAGGCTCCAAGAAAATGGAAACCATTGTCAGCTCCTTCACCTGTGCCCAAAGCCCCAAGAGACACCTGTTAATGTAACATTAAAATTAAAACCAGAAGGGGAAAACCCAGGACACATTGCTTCTCAGGGTTATGTCCATAGCAGTGCTTTAACAGAGATCATGAAAAAGCAAAACGAAATCACCGAGATGCTGGTCAAACAGCAGAGACTTTCACTCCTTCCATCTGTAGAAATTCTTGTTTTTAGTGGTGACCCTTTGCATTTTAGATCCTTTCTTAAGGCATTTGAGCAAGGAATAGAAACGAAGATGGATAACATGCAGGATAGGCTTTATTATTTAGAGCAGTTTGCCACAGGACAGCCTAGAACTTTGGTTAGAAGTTGTATGCACGAGTCCACAAAATGCTTATGTGGAAGCAAAAAGACAGCTTGAGTGGAACTTTGGTAACAGAGCAAAAATAACATCTGCATTTATCGATAAGGCTCCGAACTGGTCAGTTTTAAAGTCTGATGATGCTGCAGCTTTAAGAGCTTATACATTCTTTTTAAGAAGCTGCTTCAACGCAGTGGATGAAGCTGGGTTTATTGACGAGCTTGAAAACTCAACCAATATGAGGATTCTTGTTCCAAAGTTGCCTTTTAGACTTCGTGATAAATGGCGAATAATTGTGGTTGACATAGAAGAGAAGTACGATCGTACAGCAAAGTTTAAAGATTTTCTTGATTTTCTGGAAAAACAAACAAGAGCTGATTTAGATCCTGTTTTTGGGGAGGGTCAAAACCCAAAAGAGATGGCTTTAAAATTATCAAAAGTTCCCTTTAAAACTAAAAGCAGCAGTTTTGCTACTTCTGTTGCTGTAGTGTCTAAACAGAACAATGACAAACAGCAATTGGAACAGGTTCAGTTTAGCCATGAAGATAAAAAGGTGGTTCAAACTCGGTGCTTGTTTTGTAACGGAAAGCATTCTTTGGAGAAATGTGACTCATTCCAGCAGAAACCCAACAAAGAAAATGTGACATTTCTTAAAACTAATGGTTTATGCTTTGGCTGCTTGCAGAAGGGGCATATGAGTAAGGATTGTCCACAGCGTTTGACATGCCTCAACTGTAATAAAAGTCACCCTACTGTTTTGCACAATGAACCAAAAGAACACCAGTGGCAAACAATTAAGACTGGATGTAAAGAATCACCAGCATCAAATGCTCATGTATCTTTGAATATTAGTAGCTATACTGGGGCCGAGTCTGATAAATGTGCTCTGTTAGTTGTTCCAGTAAAGGTAAATTTGAAAAAGGGAACAAAGGTTGTGGAGACTTATGCCTTTCTAGATCCAGGCAGCTCTGCAACATTTTGTACTGAGGCTTTGATGATGCATCTGGAAAGAAAGTTGAAATCCTGCTAAAAACCATGGGTCAGGAAAGGCCTGTAAGTAGCTATAGACTCTCTGGTTTGGAAGTAGCTGCTTTAAAACAAAATGAGTTAAGGTTGCCTGACGTGTATACTCAAAAATCCATTCCTGTCACTAAAGAAAACATCCCTAAAGAGGAAGGCTTAAGAAAATGGTCTTACTTAAAAGATGTTGAGTTGACACCAATAGATGCTGGCATTGGGCTGCTTATTGGTGTAAATTCTCCCAAAGCATTGGAACCTTGGAAAATAGTTAACAGTGAAGGTAATGGGCCTTATGCTGTGCTAACACGTATTGGTTGGGTTGTTAATGGTTCACTCAATCAGGGTAGTGAAGAACATGGACATTTTGCTGGTTCTATTCAGGTAAACCGTATTTCTATAAGCAGTTTGGAAGATATGCTGGTCAGTCAGTAATCAAGATGTTGTAGAGCACCAGTGTAATGAGCATGCTGAAATGTCTGTAGAAGATAAACAGTTCATGGACATCATGTCAAAGTCAGCTGTGCTTAAAGATGGTCACTATTACTTGAAATTACCTTTTCGTAATGCTGAAGTAAAAATGCCCAACAACAAACAAGTGGCCCAGCAGAGGGCGCAATGTCTGTTAACGATTTCATAAGGATCAGCTATTCTTTGAAGAATACAAAGAATTTATGCACAATGTTGGTGTGGAAGGGCATTCAGAAATAATACCACAAGATCAGGTGGAACATGAGGAAGGAAAGGTGTGGTATATACCTCATCATGGGGTCTACCGCCCCCGCAAGAAAACGCTGCGGGTTGTTTATGATTGTGCTGCAGTGTTTGCTGGAACATCACTGAACAAAGAGCTGTTACAAGGACCAGATTTGACTAGCACCTTACTAGTTGTGCTCATTCGCTTTCGGCAGGGTCCAGCAGCCCTTATGACAGACATTAAAGGGATGTTCCACCAAGTCAGAGTAGCTGGGGAACATGGAAATTACTTACGTTTTCTCTGGTGGCCAGACGGTGACATCACAAAAGAGCTTGTTGAGCATAGAATGTTGGTTCACATTTTTGGTGCAGTGTCCTCCCCCAGTTGTGCCACATATTGTCCTAAAGATTGCTTAGGACAACCAACTTACGTACCCAGAAGAGGTTGTAAATGCAATCAGGCACAGTTTCTATGTAGATGACTGTCTTAAGTCTGTTCAGTCTGTTGAGCAGGCCATCTCTCTTTATCAGCAGCTCACAGACGTGTGTGCAAAGGGGGGATTTAACATTCAGTGGCCTGCAGTGATGAAAGAAATACCTGCACATCTGGAAGCTGATCCAGAGGTTAAAGAGCAGGTCCTGATGCGTGTAGCTGTGCTGAAAGAAGTATGTCCCACTACTAAGCTGCTAATGTACTTTTCCAGTTGGACAAAGCTAAAAAGATGTGTAGCATGGATCCTGAAACTAAAAGAGTCTGCAAACAAAGAAAAAGAACTTGTTGGATGCACACTGTGGAAGTCAAATGTGTGCTAAACAGGACAATAACTTGGATGCTCATCTCACAACTGATCTGTCCACAGCTGAGGAAGCCATAGTGAGCTTTGTGCAAAGAAAA
>NC_056498.1:36390665-36452898 GCF_014905685.2 Nematolebias whitei
GAGAGAGAGAGAGAGAGAGAGAGAGAGATGGATGGATGGGGAGAGGGAGAGAGAGAGATGGATGGATGGGGAGAGGGAGAGAGAGAGATGGATATAGAGAGAGAGATCTTAAAGAGGGAATCATCTTTGCAGTCCTATCCAAGAACTGTTTTGTAAAGGAGCATCTGTCAACCTTCTTAACAGACATCATGCAAGACCTGAGGGCCAGAGGCGACTCTTAGATTTGTCACTCTTTGGGTTTCTGTCTGTTTCTTTGCCTGAGTCAGTTAGTAGAGCATTTCTTGTGCTTCTCATCTTGCCTGGTCTCCCTTTGTTGGGTTTGCATCACAATTTGTTTATTGAAGTTTTGGTGGTTTTATCTCATTATTTGGACCCTTAAACCACATGCTGTGACAGAACTATCTCCATCTTGTCCTTTAAATACTCACAACTATTCAGGTTTTTGCCTATTTCGAGATCGCAGAGGGTTCCAAACTTTCTTTGATGAGACAAAAAGCAGGTCCAAACTGATCAGACTGGGATAAAAATGTAATATTCAACAACTTACGATAATGTTGCAGTACATGCAGCAAAAAGCAGTTTTCTAAACTTCTTTCATCTAACGAATACATTGTTTTATTTATAAAACCTCGGAGTGTGAGCTCAGCCCTCTGCGAGGCTAATCTTAAATTACAGAATGAGTTGCCATCACCCAAGCTTCATGGAACGCAGAACTTCAGCATAATAGAAAGCGTAGTGATAACGGCAGGATCACAGCTCAGGTCTATCTGCCTTTCACACCAGCTCCACTTTGAACATTCAGGCGAACAGAGAAAGACAAGTGAGGTCTAATCACATCACCATCTGCTGCGAAAACTTCAACACGATGTCCAAAAATACCAAGATATGTGCACACGTGAGCAAAGATATGAGTCATACCATGAGAAACAAATGAGTGGGAGTAAGTTCGTACTTGTACACAGAAGGACAAACCTGGTGACACTAGTGGGGTTTGGGAAATATGCTCATGTACATCTGTGCTGGAGAAAAGCAACAATGTGCAGAGTGAGATTGTTAGAACATCAAGAAGAAGCAACCTGACGGAGAATTGAAGTTGAATGCACGAGTTCAAAATCTCTGTTCCAGTACATTCTTTCCTTTGTCTTCCATCAGTCCTAGTTGTGCGCACGCTGATGAAGCATGCACTCTATTGTGGTCCATTTTTCTTCCGTACGTTTTTCAGCGAGATTCTCGTCCCACAGTTTTTAAGCTGTTTCAACAAATCATAAATCAAAACGTTCAGCTCTTTCAGGACACTACTGCTATGACTTTTGGTATTGGTGCAACTTTAGCTTTTTGAAATATTTAGCCTTTTCTGCCATTTAAACCTCATTGAAAATGAATCAAGCTCATTTTACATCCTTCAGATCTTTAGATCTGTTTACAACCTTTTACTGCTCCTTTCACATTTTGTTCTGGTTCAGCTTCTTTCAGCTTCCTTGTGCAAATTTAAACTTTTTTTCAGCTAATTTCAGCTGTTTTTTGCTCCCTTCAGCTTATTTCTGCGTTTCAGCTTTTTCTGCTATTCTAGCTACTATATAGCTGTTTTTATTTTTATAGGTTTTTTAAGCACTTTGATAACAGGTTCTGTTTTAAATGTGCTCTATAAATAAAGTTGACTTGACTTGTGCTAATTTGAGCCTTTTCAGCTAATTCCACATTTTTTGTACTCATTTAAACTTTTTCAACCTAATTCAGCAAAAACGTGCTCTCTCCACTTCTGGTAATTTCAGCTTCTTTCTGATTTTTTGCTCCTTTTCAGCTGTTTTTTGTTAATTTCAGCTTTTTTCAGATAATTTGCCTTTTTTTTTTTGCGCTAATTTCTTCTTCTTTCAGCCTAATTGGCCGAATGTGTTCTTTTTGCATTCTTCTGCTAATTTAAGCTTATTCTTTCTTTTTCGCTACTTAAAAAAAACCTTTTAGCTAATTTCAACTGTTTTCAGATTTCAAATTTTGTGTGGTAATTTCTGCTAATTTCAGCCTTATTAACTTCTTTATGCTAATTTCAGCTTGTTATGCTTCTTTCAGCTTTTTCAGCTAGTTGCAGGTTTTTCTGCTTTTTCAGCTACTATTTAGCTGTTTTGTGCTAAATTTAGCTTTTTCAGCCAATTCCACAATTTTTTAGCTCAGTTCAGCTTCTTCTACTTCCTTCTGGTAGTTTCAGGTTCTTTGACTTTTTAGCTACTTTTCAGTAATTTTTTAGCTTCCGTAATTTCAGCCCCTTTTTTTTTTTTTTTTTTAGCATATTTCCTAATTTTTGTGCTCATTTCTGCTTTTTTAAATCTAATTCAGCAAATATGTGTTCTTTCTGCTTTCTTCCATTACTAACTTAGGCTTGTTCTTCCAGTTCAGCTAAATTTCAGCATATTTTAGCTGATTTCAGCTGTTTCTCAGCAAGATCTTCTCCAATAACAATTCACACAGCATTTTTGCAGAAACTTTAATTTCTCTAGTTTATTTTGTTTTATTTCATTCTGTGTTGTTGTTAGATTTTGTTTTCTCCTCTTTAAGAGGCCATTCCTCTGGATGAAATGATATCAGTAATAAAAAAAAAAGATAATTATTGGCGTTTAATGATGTGTAAAACATTTGTCGAGCTACTGTTTCTCATCTAAGGTTTAATCAGAGAAGTTTGTCTTTTTCTTGCTACATCTAAAATGTTGGGTTCCTCTTTTTCTGATTCTTTCAAAATTGTATCCTAATTGGATATTTAGCAGTACACTCGATTAGCCGTAAGTTAATGGCTTATTATTGAGTCGACTCTTCTTTGGCCATTAATTCATCTGGTGACAGGAAATTAGCAACACATGAGGTCCAGAGGCAGCAGAGGCAATCATGTTTTTTTTTTTACATCTGTGTGTTTGTTTGTCTATTAATAAAATATCTCATTAATCATTGAGATGGTTTTAATGAAACTGATAAAAACAGCTATTAACACATTTTTCAACATTAGGTTTGAAACGGAACAAGATGTAATGTTACAAGCTTCACAAACTTTGCCAGCCAGTTTTTTTTTAATTGTTACATATTTAAACATAAAGGAATGAATTCAATCGCAGCAATATGTAGATGATTGTGTTTACAGAGTCCGATGTTGCTCGTCTGTCTCTGCAAGGAGTTTCAAAACTTAAAGAAGCAACGGATCTGACTCAAATGATCCTATTTATTGTAACTACTCAGCAGAACGTACGCTTCATTTTGTATCACCCTGAAAATCTCAAAGATGTCACATTTATATGATTATATAAGTAAGATTCCTCTCTTATGGCATAAGCACAAGCTCAGTTTATACAAAAATAGCAGTCTATTTTAATCATTTGGTTCTAAATATTGCATGAGCTATTTTTGCTATAGTTTAAAAAAGCAACTTTTTATGTCTATCTTTAGTCATTTTGAGCCACGTCTCAGTTGGTTTCAGACAAAAACGTTCTGCGTTGAACTATTTTCTTGTCAAGAACAAAACCAAACCAGAACAAATGTATTTTAGCAGCAGGTTCTTTCTGGATCTGAGTTGTTCTTTATCTTTTTTTTAAATCAGTGAGGAATCAAAGTGTGTGTGACTCCAGTATTTTCTGTGCCATTAATCACACCATTGCAGCTCCTGAGAGGCAGGGCAGGGTGATCACAGCCCTCCTGACACTGAACAACATACACAGTATTACTCTTTGTGCCGGGGGACTGGATCTTTGGGATGAACCAGTCTTTGCCGTAATGGAACAACTTTTAAGTTCATGACAAAAACCAACGCAGACCTAGACCTGTTCCTGTTTTTAGTATTTTACACCGCTTTATGACATGGCTGTTTTTGTCTTTGTTTTTATTTCATTTCTTCTATTTACTTTTAATTTTATATGCTTCTTAAATGACTGTCTGTTAATGTGTGTACCTCTTGGGTTCTTTGTTTATAACAGGTCTCTCTTGTAAACGAGTCCTCGTGGCTCATTGAGACTAACCTGTACAAATAAAGGTTGAATGAATTTGCCATAATACATTTTGGGGTTGGTGGTGTCCCTCAAAAGGACGTCAAGGCTCTCGTTTCTACCTCCTCCATGTACAGGTTGGCAACAATAGGAGAAACTGGAGACCCCATAGCACACCCATGTTTCTGCCTATAATATTGCTCCCCATATGTGAAGTAGGTTGACTGCAGGCACAGTTTCAAGAGTTGACACAGTTGTTCTGTGGAAAGTGTGGTCCTGCTGCTCAGAGTGGTGTCTGATTTTAATCTTAAACTGACCACCTCTACTGCATCATCAACAGGAATGCACGTAAAGAGTGATGTGACATCAAAAGAGACCATTGTTTCATCAGTCTCCATGATGACATCCCTCACCTTATCCACAAAGTCCATGGTGTTCTGTATGTGGTGTTCTGAGCTGCCAACTAAAGGGATGAGTACCGACGCCGGATATTTGGAAACATTGTAAGTGACAGAGTTAATCATGCTAACGATAGGTCTTAAAGGTACACCTTGTTTGTGGATTTTAGGTAAACCATACAGACTAGGTGTGGCCTCCCCTGGGTACAGTCTGTGGTACAGAATACGGTCAATAGCCTTGTCTTGCTCCAAATGTTTCAGGCAATCTATCAACTTCTTCTTGTAACAACTTCCTGGATCTCTTCAGCAGATCATAAATGGTTAAGTCACTGAGTGTCATAACTTTCTCATGATAGTCTTTCTGGTTCAAAATCACTGTGCACCTTCCTTTGTCTGCTGGGAGGATGATGTTCTTGTCGTTGCTGAGAGAACCTCTCTGCTGATGTTGGAAGGTGGTGGTTTGGTGTTGCTGAGGCAGGCTGAAACTTTGTTCCTAAGTTTTTCTGCTTCAAACTTGTGATGACTGATTCTGTGGCTGTGATCATCTCCACCAGAGGAATTCTTCTTGGTGCAACCGCACAGTTCAGTTCCCTGGAAAGGATCTCTGTCTCCGGTTGGGTGAGCTGTCTTGTCAAACAAGTTCTTCCCCCACATCATGGCGCATGTGCCCATCTTCTGGTGTGTTGTTGGCCATTGAGTGTGTTGTTGTTGGTAGGAATGAGATAGGCTTGACTTGTTGCCAGTAAATTAAACTTCTGTAGTTGGGACTTGGACTTGACATGTTCATTTTCTGTGAAATCCATCACCTGCTGAAATGTGGTCTGACCTGGGCATGCTGATAATTTTAGCCTCTAAAGCCTCAATGGTCAAATTGGTCTGTCTCACCAGTTCATTGTAACTGTATTAGCATTAGCTTTAGCCCTTAGTATTTTTTCTCATAAATTAAGAGCCAGAGGTTAGCAATTTAGACAAAGAATGAATATGAGGTTTGGGACCTAAAAACAGGCAAACGTTTAGAGATGTGTGAATTCAGTACATCAAAAGCTAAGTGTGTTTCTGTCTATTGGTAAAACTCTCCTTCCTGCTCTGTTTTAATCAGAGGCAGAGTGAGAGAGACAGCACAGCATGGGTAAGACTGAGAGAAGGGAGGCACATGGAGCTCACCAGGCCCCAGCAGAGTCTGAGGCCATATTTAGAGCTGTCACTCACAGCACCGTGATAGGAATGACTCCCATGAGGGGGTACCAGAGGAGAAAATCAGGGGCTGAATGTAGGCCAAGGCCTCTCTACCTGCTGCTACCTTCATTTTGTAGGAAAATGCACAAAGCTGTGCTTCACAGTTGTAAGAGGAACAAGAGAACTGATGACAGGGAGTACCATAATAGAAGACTTTGGTTTGTTGGTTCTATTGTTTTGGGTATTCAGGATGCGAGTGCACAATCAGTCTTATTTTGCAGGTGTTTGTTTGTATCGTTAGTAAAATATCCCATGAGCCGCTGAATAAAATTTCCAGAGTTTAATCACTGGATGTACTTCTACAGCTGATTAACATTTGAAGTCGATCAGTATAAAGATGGGCGCCAAAAACAAACACGAAAATAACTCCAGCTCTGTTAATTTTACTGATGTTGAGCTAAAATGTGTGTAGTAGTTGCTGAACATGAGCTTCATGATTTTTTTCAAGAGCTAACACATTTCAATAGATCTCAAAATATTGCATGAGATGGCCAAAATACCATTTATGAGGTCTGACCAAAAAAAGCTAAAACTTTAACCTGGAAGGCGGTGGGTGATATGCATTCTTTCAAGAAATGTCACATTGTTAAATAATAATTTCAGCCCACTGAGGATGGACATTTAGCAACAAGAAGTAAAAATTTTCAGGTCTGTAAAGCAATAATCATATTGTGATGTACGTCATCTCATCTCAAAACAGAATGGAGCATTATAAAGTCAAAAACTCACATTTGTGATTTTAGCAGGATTTCTTCTCAAACTCCTCTCGTGTCAGACATTTTGTAGAGTCATATAAAGGCCTCAAATAAAACAACTAATCATGCACAGTTATAAGCATCAAATATTCATTCTGACTAATCTGACTTCATTATTTGTTAAAAATAGTCGTTACTGTGGAACTGCATGTCAGACTGTGTCTTAAATTAGGAGCAAATGTTCAAAAAAAGCTAATCTTTTTTTAACAATGCAGGAATATTTTACTAAACTAAGATGTAGAGCAACAAACTCAAAGCGTGTATGTAATTCCCTCATAGAATATCAACATTTTAAAATAAATAAATAAATAAGAAATTTGCTGGAACACAAATGGAAACAACCCAGGACACACTGATCTCGATTTGCCTGGGAACTCCTTGGGGGTCCTCCCAGAAGAGCTGGAAGAGGTGGCTGTGGAATGAGGTCTGGACCCCCCCCCCTGCTCAAGCTGCTGCCCCCGCGACCAGACTTTGGAATTGTGACGATTGCAAATACAGCCAGATATAAGGACCAATGAGAACAGAGACCAAAACTCAGAATCAGTTTACAGTGTTTATTTACAAGGTGAGATATAAGCAATAAGCCAGGGGAGAGGCTGGAACCCTGAGGAGCAGAGAGAAGGTTAGAGTCCAGGGTGTCGAGTGCGATATGATATTTTAGATCTCTTAAATTGGTGGTTGATGTCAGGCGTGGGGAGAGTAGACCCAAATATTTCCAGGTGGAAGAGGTGCAGGTGAAAGGCGAGTGGTAGGAAGGCATGGAGGCAGCTGATGAGGCGCGGATGAGCTTGAGATCCGCAGAGAAAGTTTCAGGAACACAAGACCTCAAAGGTAACTCACTGGAGGCGCGGAGAAAAAGCACAAGTCATTAATATTGAGCTTGTACCACAAATGGAAGGCTAGAACAAGACTACCGTTGGCAGGTAATGCTCCAGCGCTGAATAAGTGTCTTCTGGGGCCTCGTATACTCCTCATGCTCATCAAGTCTCAGGATCACAGGTGTCTAATTAGAGTCTGACTGTGGCCGAGCAGAACTCCCACAGGAATAAGTGGAAGGTGATGGATGGACAAATGGAAATGAGGCCATTTGTTGGGCAGTAATTGGTGAAACTACATGCTAATTAAGCATGCAGTATATTATAATGCTGAATGCTTGAAACAGTTCACTATAGCTCATGCAGGTAATGCTTCTAGTGTTAAATGAACTCATGATAATCCATTCATCTGCATCTACAAAAAGCAGATGCAGACGTATTTCCCTTAAAGGTATCAAAGGACACAATGATGGATTTCCCTCATTAATAAAGAGTAAAGGTTAAAATGCAACATCCTCCTCACCAGCGCTGAACAAAGAGGACGAAGGATTCCTATTGTACTCGTCTCCATCCGTTCCACAGACGGAGGAAAAATGCTGTGCATGATACGATAAAAGCCTCTGACTCATTCCATTAGAACAACAACATCTAACTGTGAGACTTGCACTCGCACGCATTAAAATGGACTGTAAAGATTTTAGCATCCTCTGAAGATTTCTTCCCACGTTGATATTAGTTTTTAATAAAACACTTTGGACGAACGGAGCAATGAAGCCAAGGGTTTTTAATGAAAGCACATTTAGAATAAGAAGAATGATGGAGAAGCTGGGGACTTTCAGCTGGAGTGGAGTGGAGAGACGGCGTGGTCCGACAGACTCACACCAGCAGGGGTGTGGTCCGTCTGCTCCAGAACCTGACTGCTAAACTGCCTCTCTCATCACCCGGTAATGACTTTTTAAAAAAAATCGCATCTGCCTGAGAGTCGAGTAATGGACAGAAGAGCTTCCAGACTTTTCTACAAAATCCTGCGGTTTTCATACAGGATGTCCAATCTGTTGTTTTTTTTTTTATTTATCATCCTTTGTCAGCATGTGAGGTCAAGGTTTTAAAGCTCTTATGGGTTTTAAAAAGATGTTTCCATATACGAAGGTTTGTAATAACTGAAAACTGCTGATGGCGCTGCTCTAAAATGCCACAAACGTCCATCCAGAGTAGCTTACGGTGCACATGTACATGTATGCGAGCCTGCGAATGTTCGAGGGCGGCGTTAATTTTTAATGAAGTTGCTGTTACTCAAGAGGTCAAACGTAGTTTCCGCAGCGTTTTTGAAACGGTCGATGGCAGCGGCTGAATGATTGTGAAACTATGACAAAAATGGACAAGTGGGCTTACAACCGAGGCGAAGGCTCCTCCTGATTTACTACGGTCCAACCTTCACCTGTGGTCATAAGGTTTGGATCGTGACCAAAAGGATCAGATGCAAGCAGCCGAATTGAGCTTCCTTTGCAGCGTGTCCGTGCTCAGACTGGGTGAGGAGCTCCATCATCCAGGAGGAGCTCGATGTAGAGCTGCTGCAATGTAGAAAGGAGTCAGTTGAGGTGGATCAGGTTAGGTTGGCTCATAGATGCCATAGAGGGACACTCTCCCCAGCTGTTCCGTCTGTTTTCCTGTGGTAAGTGTTGGAAAATGGAGAGTGTGGATTAGCGGTTAGCACAGTTGCCTCGCAGCAACAAGGTTCTTGTTCATTGTGTGTGGAGTTTGCATGTTCTCCTTGTGTCTGCGTGCGGTTTTCTCCGGTTTCCTCCCACAGTCCAAAAACATGTGGCCTCCTTTGAAAAAGGGATTTGTGATATTTTTGGTAAATTGATTTATAGTAAGTAAATGTCATCTCTAAGGTTTCTTAAGATGTAGAGCAGGGGTCTGCAACCTTTACATTCAACAGAGCCACTTCTGCACTTTCATTCACTAAATTAAATGTGTCCCGAGCCGTAAAACCTGCTACAATTATTATCAACTGGTGGCCCATGGGCCACTTCAAGGTTGTTAGAGGGGGGCTTTTCTAGCCAGTAGGCGTGAAATTATTAAACTAAAAACCACCAATTATTTTTAACATTTATTTATATTTTTACATTTTGAAACAAAAGACTGGATTCCATCCATCCATTATCTTTACCTGCTTCTTCCTTTTAGGGTCGCGGGGGTCACGGTGCCATTTTTTTTTTTTAAACCAAAACGATAAACTTGGCAGGCATATGGATTTTTTTTAGTTGTGGAATAACTGAGTATCCTCCTTTTGAAGAACCAAAGCAAAGTGAGTGTAATTTGCTTTGTGTATTAGTACTAGCATCCATGTATTTGCAAAGAAAATGAGAGTAAAGCTGCTAAAACTAGTAATTTTTTTTGTTGTGGGTATAAAATCCTATAAATTTCAGTTTTATGTTAATTTTGGTCAAAGCTAGAAAGAGCCATGTGGCTCCAGAGCCACAGGTTGCAGAGCCCTGGTATAGAGAGAGGAATATATCTTACTTGAGTATTTTTAAAACCTAAAATATTTCCAGGCTATCTTCGGCCTTACATTTATGTGAAATAAATTGGCCTTTGCAGCTGAACTCTGTGGCCAAACTCTCAATGACAGCATTGTGTTTTTAATGTTTTCTGTCAGCTGTGGGCTGAGACACAAAGCAGTCGGTGCTGGAGGCCATGAGGGAAAATGTCAGTGCTGAGCTCGATCTGTTAGCATGCACACAACACCCACACCCCCCCAGAGGTGAGGAACAGTCATGATGCTCACCTGCATCATCAGAAACCTGCAGCAGCATCACTGAGACTCGGTGATACTTTCATTACTAATACGCCGCGATCGTGAAAATCCCAGAATTCCTTTAGCTTATAGAAAGGGCAGCTGTACCATGGCAGTTTCTCCATGTTAGTCTGAATGCAGATGTGCAATTAGCAGCTGTTTCTGAAGGGATCCATCACGTTGTCAACACATGATTCGTTGAGCGTCTAATCAAATTCTCCAGCAGGGAAATCATTTTTCGTCCTTTTATCTGTGCTGACGTGAAGATCAAATATTTCCTCGTTAGGTTTCACGTGAATTGTGCTGCGCTGAGGTCAGCTGCAGAAAGGTTTGTGTCCAGCGCCCCCACATGGATAGATGTAGTACTGCATGCAAATAATAAAAAAATTTTAAAAAAAGGAACATCTGCATTTTAAATGACCTCATCTTCTTGCAGCTGGGACTCACTGATGCACACAGATTTTTTTTTTTCTTTTTGTGACTGTGTGTGTGTCACAGATTTATCCGTGACGGTGCGTCATGAGTCACTGTACTCGGGTCTGTCGGGGTTTAACGGGGCTCTGGCCTGCATGTCTGTTGGAGGACTCTTCTTCACCTTCAACTGGAGGACGCACCTCTTTGCTGTTGCAAGCGGTGACACAAATGCACTAACACTTGTACTCTCACTCGCTTTTACTCTGTCCCTGTTCTGTCATAACGTGACGTAAAATTTGTCAGGCCCAGTTTATAATCAGAGAAATGGTTTGATTGGGAAAACAAAATGCAGCGAGACTGCTGAATGACTGTCGACGCTTAATGAAGAATGAGTTCAAGGATTTTTAAAAAGCAGAATGAAAGGTACACGGAGCAAAACTGTGGCTAAAAGAAAAGGAAATAATCAAAACAAAGCATAATACGTACATGAGCAAAACCATAGCTAAAAGCTAAACTAATGTAGCTAAAATAAGCAAACTATGACGAGAGGGGAGTAGCTACAAGCTAAAATTTGCTAAACATCAGCTAAAGATTAAATTTATCAAACACTGACTGAAAGCTAAAATGAGCAAAACTGACTAAAACTTAAATTTAGCACAAAAGCTACAAATTAAATGTAGCAAACTACAGCTAAAACCTAAATTTAACCAAAGCATAGTAAAAATATAATTGATCAAATTGTAACCAAAAGCTACATTTATGTAAACTAGAACCAAAAGCCAAAACTAGGTAAGGAGTAGCTAAAAGCAAAACTTTGCAAAATAAAAGCTAAAGATTAAATTTAGCAATGAGTGGCTGAAAGCTAAAAGGAGCAGAAGAAGATGTTGGACAATGTTTTTGAAGGAACTGAAGATATATCAGTGTGACTTTAAATGGCGTTATGGTTGTTAATAAAGTTAGATGATTCAAAAAGTGCAAAAGTTGAACGTTTTAAAAGGTGTTGCACATTTTTCCTGTTCAAGTCCAACTGTTTAACTTAAGGTAAGATAAGGTAAGGTAAGATGGAACTTTATTGATTCCGCAGGAAATTGCTGTCAGAGTTTCAGTACAAAGGAACATACACAAGGAATCACAATTTATGAACGATGACGACAGTGCAGAGTGCGTGGAAGTAAATTTACTGCAAAAATGTGGGGGGAAGCTATAAAGAGGAAAACATATTAAGGATCTTCCCTCTGTAAGGATAACTGGACCTATATCTAATCTAACTTTCATCTCAAAACTTCTAGAGAAAATAGTTGCAGGTCAGTTGCGTGAACATCTACAAAGAAATAATCTGTTTGAAGAGTTTCAGTCAGGGTTTAGAGCTCATCATAGCACAGAAACAGCACTAGTCAAAGTCACTAATGATATTCTCATGGCCTCAGACAATGGACTTGTGTCTATACTGGTCCTGTTAGACCTCAGTGCTGCATTTGATACAGTTGATCACAATGTTTTACTACAGAGGCTTGAATATGATATTGGGATTACAGGAACGGCTCTGAAATGGTTTAAATCATATCTATCTGATAGATTTCAGTTTGTTGTATGAAGAAGATTTATTATTTACATTTACAAAGTTAGTCATGGAGTTCCTCAGGGCTCAGTGCTTGGGACAATACTCTTTACTTTATATATGCTTCCATTAGGGGGCCGAGATGTAGAGGCAGGGCAGCCGGCTTGGGACCCGAAAGTCCCAGGTTCGATCCCCAGTCACTGCACATCACATGGCGTCTCTGGGCAGCACGTCTCATCCCCAAAATGCCCCCCGTGCGCCTTCAATAGCTGCCTACTGCACCACCTGGTGGTGGATGGGTTAAATGCAGAGACTAATTTCGCCATTGTATGGAAACATACAGTGCTGACATTGTGATGACATTATTATTATTATTATTATTATTATTATTATTATTATTATTAGGTAAAGTTATTAAACAGCATGGGATACATTTTCATTGTTATGCTGATGACACACAATTATATTTGTCCATTAAACCCAATGAATCCAATCATCTACTTTGACTACAAGCATGTCTTAAAGACATAAAAACCTGCATGACCCTTAATTTTCTCCTGTTGAACACCGACAAGACTGAGGTTTTGGTTTTTGGACCTGAGCACCTTAGGAATTAATTTTTCAGTCTTTCTCCCTCCTTAGATGGCATTAATCTGTCCTCCAGCTCTAATGTTAAAAATCTTGGTGTTATTTTTGATCAGGACATGTCTTTTATCCCCCACATTAAAAACTTTACTAGAACCGCCTTCTTCCACCTGCGTAATATCACTAAAATTAGAAACATCTCATCTAAAAATGATGTAGAAAAACTGGTTCATGCATTTGTCACGTCTAGACTGGACTATTGTAATGGTTTATTATCTGGGTGTCCAAATACTTCTTTAAAACATCTTCAGTTGATCCAAAATGCTGCTGCCAGAGTCTTAACTGGAGTTAGTAGGAGAGATCATATTTCTCCAGTTTTAGCTTCTCTCCATTGGCTCCCTGTCAAGTCCAGAATAGAATTCAAAATCTTACTTCTAACCTACAAAGCTCTCAACAACCTAGCTCCATCTTATATTACAGATCTTATTGTTCCATATTTTCCTAACAGAGCACTTCGCTCTCAGACTGCAGGTTTACTTGTGGTTCCTAGAATTTACAAAAACCGAATGGGAGGCAGATCTTTTAGTTATCAATCAATCAACCTTTATTTATACAGGTAAATCCCATTGAGCCTCGAGGACTCATTTACAAGAGAGACCTGAAATTGAAAAAGTTAAATTGAAAAGTTATCAAGCTCCTCTTGTGGAACCAACTTCCAGTTTCTGTCTGTGAGGCTGACACATTGTCCAGTTTTAAAACTAGGCTTAAGACTTTCGTTTTTGCTAGATCCTATAGTTAGGGTCAGCTTGGATTTCCTGAACTGTCCCTTAGTCATGCTGCTATAGGCTTAGACTGCTAGAGGACAAACTGACCACAATTTTCACTCTACTACTGTCTTTATTTACTCTGCTCAACCTGTTTTGTATTTGTAATTGTTTTTTTCTATCCTTAACATGTGTTTTTTTGTCTTTCAGGTACACCTGGATCTATACCTGGACCTACCATTCTGTGTTCGTCTGTCTCTCCTTCCTGTCCTCTCAACCAGCCGGTCAAAGCAGATGGCCGCTTGTCCTGAGCCTGGTTCTGCTGGAGGTTTCTTCCTTTTAAAAGGGAGTTTTTCCTTTCCACTGTTGCCACTGTGCTTGCTCAGGATGGGAGACTGCAGCAAAGCCAAGATTCAACTTGTCTGCTGGATTCCTTAGATAGAGAACTTTACTAATTGGCTTTTATGTGAATGTTCCTGTAAAGTGCCCTGAGACAACTTTGTTGGGATTTGGAGCTATATAAATAAACTGAACTGAATTGAACTGCAGTGTGCAGTGATTAATAATACTGACTCTTTATAACTAGGGCGGCATGGTGGCACACTTGGTAGAGCTGCTGCCTCTCAGCAAGCAGGTCGTCGGTTCAAAATCCCAGCTGGGGACCTTTCAGAGTCAGAGCGTCAGAGAGATTTATTTCATACACATGAGGTGGGACGAAACTATGTACACAGGGTCCCAGTTACAACCAACAAAAACACAAATTGTAAAGAAAAATATTAGTAAGAACCGAGTCACGAACTAAGAATATACTACATTCACTAAACTAAGTATACACAAGACTAAGAATACACTAAGCACTAATAGTACAAAAACAAAGCGCCAAAACAACAGCAGCACCAACATGAGTCTGTGTGAGCAGATGAAGACTAACGAACACAGCAACATGAAATAATCAGCAGCATGAGATCAGCATCATAGATAGTCAGCAGCACATATCAACAGCCACGTGGCATTACAGCGATTTTTCACAGTAATTTTCAGTGATTTTTCCTGGTCAGAGATTCATGAGTCTAACAGCCTCAGGGTAGAAGCTGTTCCTCAGCCTTTCTGGGTGGAGTTTGCCTTTACTCTCCGTACATGCGTGGGTTTTCTCCCACAGACCAAAAACATGCATGTTAGACTGATTGGTAACTCTAAATTGTCCCTAGGTGTGAGTGAGAGAGTGAATGGTTGTTTGCCTCCATGTGTCCCTGAGATGGACTGGAGACATGTCCAGGGTGTCCCCCACCTCTCGCACAGTGATGGCTGGACATGGGCACCAGTCTGCGACCCGAAAAGGAAGAAGCAGACAAGATAATGGATGGATGGATGGATGGATGGATGGATGGTCTGTAAGTAAAAGTCATAAATCATAAAACTTCTTTTGATGTTTTTTTTTTACAGCACGTTTTCATTGTCTCTGTCCATGGTGCTGAAACCTTCAAACTGCAGTTTGTATCAGACAGAAAACTTAAGCCCACATTTCTTTATAGGCCTGAGCTTCATGTCTGTGGTTTATGGCTTTAAAACTTAATGTGCATTTGTGATTGAGATAATTTCCCTTTCATGTTCAGACTCTATAATGGGACCAGGCCCTTCCAATGAAAGGCTGCGCCTTCGTTCCTGTGAAACTTTAGTATTACTCTGGTGAAAAATAAGACAAATGTTCTTCTCCTCGAACGAGTTCAGCCCAGACAGTTTATGAGCCCTCTGTCAGCTGCTTTATATAGAAGGCCTCGTGTTTGTCTGAGCCCTGCAGTCGTTAAAATGTCCCCTCGACCCGGTTCACCACGGTGAATCATGAACTCGCCCTTCTGCTGAATTAACCAGACAGCTGAATCGAACCCTGTAAAGGTGGAAACATAGCCCAGGTTCTTTTTAAACCATGTGATGTCATAGATGTTTACAGTCACAATTAAAAGTTGTGAATTGAATTAAACATTAAAGGATTTAGACACAAAACCAACTTATTCAACCTGCATTTAGTTGTGTTTCTAGGCTTATTTCCTCGTTTTTCTAATAGATTTTGATTCTTTATTTTCCTGTTCTTCTCTTCCTTTGTTGTAAATAAATACAGTATAAGAAATTTGCCATTTTGCCAGTTTAATGCTTCATGCAAATGATCGGTCTAGACTAGTTTGCCATTGTCCCGTCTCTCCTTGGTTCTTAGTCATGAAGACAGAAATTGCAGCTGGACCATCGTGGACATTAAAGCTGACCGGTTTGACATGGAGCTAATTTGCTCACATTAAATAAATTGATTCTAAATGTAGCTCTAATTAGGAAAACAAAAGAGCAGCCTGTGTTCACTGAAAACCCAGAATGTTGGAAGTAATTCATCTTTTCTTTTCCGCTTGCAGCTTTTCTCTCTGCGTACGTTGACATCGCTCTGAGCAACTTGATGGGAACCGTAAGGGCGCACATTTTTAATTTCCTATTTTCAAGCCTTTTCTATGTTCATATTTATTTTTAGTTTAGTTTTGTAGACTGGTGGTGTTGCTATAACAGTTTGACTACACTTTAGCAGCTTCAAAAGAAGATGTGAACAGATGAGGGCTAACTAAAGGCAGGCAGGGGATCGGAGTGGGAAATGAAAAGAAAAATATGAACAGAGGGGTTTTGACAAAATATGGACGTCAGTGGTGATTATTGACCAAGATCGGGTGGAAGCAGAATAAACATCATCAAAATAAAACAGCAAAGGGTGAAATTGACTTTTCTAATCAAAACAAAATGAATAAAAAAAAAACATAGGTTTTGACAGAGTTATGCAGAAAATTACAGTGATGCTGTTTAACTGTTGTGTTGATTTTTAATGACTAATTCTAGCCAGTGTATTTTTGAATTCTCCCCAAATTGAGCTTTTTATTTATTCCACTTGAGAACATGCTTTAGATAAAACGATGCTTAAAAGCTTTGCACCCTTCCACCCACACACCACTACAATTTAGAGTTTCACTAAACGTAAATAATAATTTTCGAACTGTGACGGCAAAAAATGCAAAGTATTATTTCACCCTTTTAATTCCTTTTATCTATAACTTATCCAAATAATTTGGGCAGTTTGTATAATCTGGTCATTAAGCCCACACACTGAACTGTCCTATGTTTTATTACTTATAATGAAGTGTTTAAATAAATGATAAATTTTGCGTTTAAAAGACAACAAACAAAATGATGATGCTTCAACCAGCCACCTCACGCTCATTCGTTATTAAATGTCCTCTGTCCCTGCATAGGTGGGTCTCCCAGCATGCAGTTGGGCATCGACTCTAGTAGCCACACTGATGCTGCTGCTGAGCGGCAGCTTATCAGCGTACCGCATCCCCGTTGGTCAAGTGAAGGCCCCGGAATGCAACCTGTGCTCCCGCAGCCGATGGGAGGCCGGGAACACGGAAGAGAGGGAGAGCACCGATGTGTAGACGGAAGACACACAAATATACGGTATTTTACCTAACATGAACTCTTTTTATATAAATATGGTAAATATGGTTTATGGTAGTTGTAGGTTTTAAAGTGTGGCCCCTTTCTCAATATAAATATATGTGATCAAGTTATAACTGTTTGAAGATGCCAATCTTTAGTTTGTCCACAAGATGGCAGTGTAGGTTCAGTAATTACATTTCTTCTTCTTCTTCTTTTGGCTGCTCCGTTCTTCAGGGGTCACCACAGCGAACACACGAAGACCACCGAGCTACCACAGCCCTCTGCGTGGAGCAGAGATCTACCATCTAGGGCACTCGAGGGAGCAGATGGTGGGGGTTAAGAGCCTTGCTCAAGGACCCAGAGTGGGGCAAGTGAGGGTGGAGATGGGTGCTTCACCTTTCCCACCCACATTTTGATAAATAAATAATAATAAAGTGCTTTATGTTGTCATCAATGTATGTTCCCATACAAAGACGAAATTGGCTCTCTGCATTTAACCCATCGCACCTGGGATACACCCAGGTGGAGCAGTGGGCAGCTATGTAAACGCCCGGGGAGCAATTCGGGATTGGGTGTCCTGCTCAGAGACACCACGAGATGTGCAATGACCGGGGATCGAGCCTAGGGGTCCCGAGTCGGCTGCCCTGCCTCTGCACCATCTCGGCCCCATATTGTTGGTTCATGGAGTTGAACCGGCAACCTTCCGATCACAGGCCCACCTTCTCTGACCTCTGTACCACCACTCCCCAGGTTAAGTAATTAAACACTGAATTATTATTTCTAATAAAAAAAAAACATTTTCATATAAATAATTACTGATTTTATCATGATTCGTCACTCATTTTGACAAACTGAACCCAATAAATACCAAGGAACAGGCAGCTTAAAGGGGAAAAAGTTGTTTTATTAAGGATGAAAGTCAACAAGTTAGATCAAAAACATTGCTTTAAGATGACAGAATTCTTCAGTTACATTTTATTTTAATTGTCGTTGCCCTGCATAGACGTGCCGCACTGCACCCAGATTCATTGTAAACTCAAAGCTGACGTAGCTGTATGCAGGCAGACGGTTAGAACATGAAACTGTTTTCATAAAACAATTAACTGCTTCAGCCTTAAAAATAGGTTTTTATTTGTGATAAGATGTTGTGATTATTGTTAAAATTAAATCTAAATCAAAAGCTTTTGTCCTTTATGTCTACTTTTGTCACAGTGGTTCATGTTAACTGTGTGAATCCCTCTTTTCTAATACACACCTGCCTAAAATTACACACATTTAATCACAACACAGAGTAAAAATAAAATAAAAATAAATACAATCCTGCACCCCTCCACTGAAACTTTTTTTTTCTTTAAAAGTGCTTTTTGCATCGAACAAGTTTGGATTTTGCTTCACTTCATGCATTTCTATTTAAGTGTTTTATCTAAGTCAATGGTTCCCAACATTGGCCCCTGTGGAACACCACCATGCATGTTTCAGTTGTTTCCTGCTCCAACATGTCTGCCTCAGTGATTTCATTACTTCCTTAAGTTCTGCAGAAGCCTGTTATTCACTCATCCCCTCAAACCAGGTGCCTCAAAGCAGGGAAACGAGTAAAACATGCAGGATGGCGTTCCTCAAGGACCTGGGTTGGGAATCGCTGATTTAAGTGGGCTCCATGTTTGAGCTTTATCATTATTCATATCAACCTAAAACATCATTGAGGCTTTTAAAAATGAATTGTATAAAAGTGCCTTTCAGTCAGATCGAGAATATTTATACATTTAAAAAAAGAATCAAATATAAATACTTGCACAAACTGTACTTGTTTTTTGAAGTGAAATAAAAATAAATGAACATTCATGGTCCTAAATACTTTCAGTGAAAAAGTTTGTGAGTGCTGTTGTGCTTCATTTGATCAAGTTCGTGTGTGTGTTTTTGTGTGTTTGTGTTCATTTCAGGTTACCTTGTAGGGACCAATTTTACAAAAATCCTACATTGTGGGGCCTAACTGCTCCTTATGGGGACCAAAACCTGGTCCTCAAAAGGCCAAGTCTCGTTGAGGGGTTAGGGTTAGTCATGTACTAGTAATGGTTAGGTTTAGGGAAAGGGTCAATGCACAGTCCCCACAAAGTACATTTACAAGAACATGTGTGTGCGTGTGTGTGTGTCCGGTGTGTTTTAAACTCCATTCATGTTCGGAATAAAGGCAGAATGAAACAGTTTGGGGTTTTATCTCACACTCGGTCCTGTGTTCACCTCAAATAAACTGTTTTCATACGTTGGACATATTTCAGTGTCTGACAGCTGTGATCGTGAAGAGGAAATTGTTTCTGTTCAGTTCAACAGAACAAAATGTAAACTTTGATACACTGAGTGTTTGTACATCTGCTCCAGCTTTGTAGGATTCTTGGTCTCTAATGATGATTGGCATGCAAAAATGAGCATTTTTTCTTGTTCTTAAGCTTTTTACAGCTATGTTGGGTGATAAATATCCAATGACACATTTTGTGTTTCTAAGCGCATGCCTTTGAAATTCTAGTTGTTTGTCTAACAAGGTTGAGTCAGGTTTTCTGGACAGATTCTTCTTTGCTGAAACATTTTTTTTTCTTAGTCCAAAAGACTTCTTCAGTCTGAGGAGCTGCAACAAACTCAGTCTTATAAATAGCACCTTCTCATAGTGGAGCAACCAGCTTGCTGGTGACAGCCAAAACTAGCTGTTCACATGACATGAGGACCATCAGCCTAACAATTGATCATTAGTGCTCTGATGGCTGCTTGCTATTCACAGAGGGCTGAGTGATATTAGCAATAACAGCATTGTAAGAGGTGGACATCTGGACATGGAGGCCTCCACCCCTGTGTAATGATGGACGATTTCCCTTCACAAAGATGGCCTCTCAGACCAAAATGCCTCTGTATCAAGGATGTGAACATCTTCATCCCTGAAAGAGTGACCTCTGGCCTGCAGATGAGTGTAGACCGCAGAGTCCTGGCCTGATGATGTTGCTCTTCTGTGCTGGGCCATCCTTTTGGCCAGTGGCTGTTTAGTTTCCCCGATGTAAGACTGATCACCCTCCTGACACTGAACAGCATACACAACATTACTCTGTTTGTGCCAGGGGACTGGATCTTTGGGATGGACCAGTCGTAACGTTTTTTGGGGTTTAAAAGCCACTGGGACGTTGTTTAGAAAATAAACGTCTCAGTTTCTCTGAAACTCTCACAACATACAGAATGAGCACTGGTCTGGGTCTGGGTTCCTCCTTTTCACCTGATGGCTGACTGGAGTCCTGTTTTGTTGGAGTATCCCTCAGCCTCCAGGGCACTAAGGATCAGTTGTTAGGCTGATGGTCCTCCTTTTACACGTGAACAACTGGCAAACTGGTTGATCCACTATGAGAAGGTGCTGCTTATAAGACTGAGTTTATTGCTGCTCCTCAGACTGAAGAAGTCTTTTGGATAAAAGCCGAAACTTTTCAGAAAAGAAGAATCCGTTCAGATGACCTGACTCAACCTTGTAAGATTAAGCTACCTGGATTATTGAGCATGCATCAGGACATCTAGTTGTTTGTGTTTACATCATTGTCCATGTAGCCCTGCTCTGAAATATACGCACACACATGCATGTAAACAATCACTGGTTCTAAAAGAGAGTAAACATTGAAGCGAGGCCTGGGTTTGGTTTGGTGTTATGAAGATATCCAACACCGCCCTGGATGACGACGCAACAAATTTGGAAAACCATATTTATTGTGAAAGATTGCTGCACCTTTAGTACTCACCAAGTAGGTGCTTTCTACTGTCCTTGATTAACTCCTTGTCACCACCTTGTATACATAAGGATCAAGTATCTCACTGGGCTCCAACAGTTGATGACTGGCAGGTGAGAATCCTCAAAATATCTTTAAAACATTTATGCAGGTTTTAGGTTTATTTGCTCGAGTCACAAAGGTTTGCAGTCTTTTTGTTTGAGCAGGTTTTAGAACATTCTGTACTGTGGACATCTCCAACTCATCCCAAATCCGTCTCAGTTTAGTTTCTGTAGTTTAACACCTGCACAGGAGCTCTCTGAAAATGTGCCTATTTTCTTGCCACCTTGTCAAAAGTCGCAGTCCAGTGAGATAGTAGATTAAGCAGCACAGCCTTACAATGATACAATCGTCCACGCACCGTGCCTTGGACGCCGCTGTGCCCCAAGATGTGCTAGATCACACCACATTGGCACAACACTACTGAGCTAGGCCTGAACATGTTGGCAACAAGTGCTTCTAGTTTTGTGCTCAATGAACAATGAATGAGATTAGCTAAGGAGTTGGATGGATTGGTTGTTGCAGCCACATGATAAGACTGTGGCGTGATCTTATTGGTCGTAGTGAGTGACACGACAAGACGTGATGCCTGTAGCAGCCATCCCTCCCTGCGTTACACTGATAAACATGGAGGGGTTTCAGCTTGGTGTGGGCATGGTTGGGTAGTAGTCACAAGGTCATGCTAGTTGCAAATTCTGGAAGACCAAATCATGCCGCTGTGCCCGGGCCCCACAGTTGTCACCACACACCCCCACGCTCCACCCAGGAATCCAAAACTCTGCTAACACAATGACAAATCACCACAATCTCACTGCACAGCTATCATGATATATGACCATCCACTTTCTGACTGATTATTTTTACTCATCATTCAGTGTGAAAGGCAAAACGAACAAATTCAGCACCAAAAACTATTTGTCTTTTTTTTTTTACGAGAAAATATATATATAAAACAAAGCAAAGAGAGCAAAGCACAAGATCCACCAAAGAGGATTATTCATTCCCTCTAATCCAAAAATGAAACTATTGTTTGTATTGTGAAAACAATCAGCTCAACATAGACTTTTAAATAAAAAGACCCCCGATTGTCTTTACCTACACAAAGAAAAGGAAATAATATTAACCAGCACAAAACTCAGTAATTGTTTGTCTCGTTTGTCTCTATGTGTCCCTGTGATGGACTTGCGACCCGTCCAGGGTGTACCCCGCCCCTCGCACAGTGATTGCTGGACATGGGCACCGGCGACCCCCGTGACCCAAAATGGAATAAGCGGGTAAAGATAATGGATGGATAAACTCAGTAAATAAGACTTTCTATAAACAGTCCATTTTCAGTTTTGCCTGTAAACTGACCAGAACTCCTAAATATTAAGTAGTAAATTCAGCCGTCAGTTCTTTAAACCAGTGGTTCCCCAACCATGGTCCTTGAGGAACACCATCCTGCATGTTTTAGTTGTTTCTCTGCTCTACTTCAACAGATTCAGTGGTTTAATTACTTCAAGTTCAGCAGAAGCCTGTTTATCACCTTTTCATTGTACAAAGTAATCAGTTGTGTTGGAGCAGAGGAACAACTAAAACATGTTGGATGGTGTTCCTCAGGGACCAGGGTTGGGAACCACTGCTTTAAATACTCGCTCCAAAGCTTTTATTAATTTAATGACTGCAGATTAAAACAGGAGAAGTGCTGCTGCTTTTTGTAAAATGAATATTCAACCAACTCATGAAGATCATGAAGAACTTGGGGCTGAGAACAAATGTCTTTCCATCTTTTGCTTAGGTCTAGAAATAAAACAAACGGGGGTTGTGAGACTAAAACAAACCAGAAAAGTCTTTCTTATGGTTGAATGGTGCTGTGATTCTGGCTCTGGGTTATATTGCAAATTTTAAAAAAAAATAATTTTCTTCCACAGAAGTGTATAATCCAGCTTCTTGGATCTAATGCTCTGCTCCCAGTTCAATCATCTCTGTCATTTTCTTTAAAGCGTAAAGAAATCTTGTAAACCAGGTCAATAATCTAAAAAGAGGTGAGCACATTTCCTCTCCAAACGATTGAAATGTAACACTTATTTCATATTTTGAAAATTGCTCCGAAGCCTGGAGGCTCATCTTGATTTGTCCCTGAAAACCCTCAAACCTGCATGTTTTCCGAGCTCCCTTATCTCTGCTCCACTCTGGTCAGAACGTTGTGTTTGTAGAAGTGCCTCAGTGTTTCAGCTCTTCCAGTGCAACTTATAGCCCCTCCCATTCATGTACCGGTACTTGTTTTGTTACAATAGTGTTTTCTCGAACTGATAGATCTGTTTGTAATAAACACATGTAAGAAGCCAATCATTCTTCTGAACAAACACCAACTATTCAATTTTAGCTTATAGGAGCCTCAGTAAGGACTGAGATTTTATACCTCACCACCTTTGGTTGCCGCCTCCCTAATGAAAAAGAGACACTGAGAACTTTAATAGAAACGGCACCAGTCGTTGGATGTCTGAAGGGAGATGCACATCTGTGAAGGTGTGCGTTTGTGCGTTGAACACGTTCAGAGCAGCCTCCCCAGCACCACCCCCTCTCTGCTCCGGGCTTCTCCTCGCAGGATTTCCAGGAAGCCCAGCTTGGTTAGAAACTCCAACCTCTGATGGTCCGTGGGCTGCACCTCACAGAACACGCCCTGAGAACCTGCAGAACGATACACACGGAGCAGCAACAAACGCCCACGGCGGCTGGTTTCAGTGAAGGTGAGGGAAAAACATCACGTAAAAATGAACATATTCCATGTTATTCTCTTAAATAAAACTGAAAGAATTTTATAATGTCCACAGTAAAGGTGGCCCTTAATTAGAAAGGGCCATTCATTTTTTCATGACAATGTGAGGGCCAGTCTTTGAGCTTTATGATCATTATAACTGATCTGTTTAATTATTTTCTGTTATAAACTGTGTTGGCAACACCTCAGACTAAGATCTAGTTGATAAGTCTGAATTGTGTATAAACATCCAAGCTTAAATTTGGTATAAATGTTAATACCGTACCATACCAATTTATTTATAAAGCACTTTAAACAGTGACAAAGCACACCAAAGTGCTGTACAGGGACAAACAGAACAAGCACACAGCAACAGATTACATAACAGGACACCAAAAAGTAGAAACCAACAAAAACAATAATGGACAACAACAACAACAACAACAACAACAACAACAACAACAACAACAACAACCGCAACATGACCAACACAGTGTAATGTGTTAATGTTTTGCAGGCATCAGTCAAAGATGTAAAAAAAAAAAAAAAAGGGGCGTACTGTGAATTTTGTTAAGATTGGCAAGAAAATTATCATCAAGGATCTTTGTGTTCTCAAGGTACCAAAACATCAATTATTTTAATGTTGAAAAAGATTGCTAATGACGTATATTCACCACACTTGTTACATGAACTACAAAAGTAAAAACTGAAATTGAATAAGAATAAAATAGTCATTTTTGCTCTTGTTAAATTGGCTTGATTCCAATATTTGTAGGTTTTCTCAACGAGCAGTGTTCTGGGATACAAGTCTTTGCATTGTTATTTATCATACCAGCAAATAAAAACAGTAATATGTTGAATTGTGTATAACTCGATTAGGCCCGTCACGATAAACAAAACAATTAATCGCATGATAAATGAAAATTATCGACCTCATTTTCATTTATCGGCTTTTTCGTTTCTTCGTGTGTCACTTTCTATTAAAGACACTGGATGACAAAAACCTCAACTTTGGTGCTCTTCAATGACGCCTCCCTTTCTCTTTAAAATCCATTTTAACGATCCAAAACTGCAAATTTGGATCGTTAAAAGCAGCTAAGCTGAGAAGCTAAGCTACGAGCTAAGCTAACATGCCGACCTCTGTTAAAAAAAAAAAAAAAACTCAGTCTTGTCAAAGCTCCAAAATTCACAGTTGAAACTTGTGCTTTCATGTAAAAAGTTGTTTTTCTCTGCAAAAAGAAGATGAACTCGTTTACTGATTTTTTTTATTTTTTTATTAAAAGCTTTGTGTGAAATGCTATGCTAAAGAGCTCAAACCACACGGAGTGTCCACCATTTTGAAAACCGGAGAAAAGGAAAGAGAGACAGCCCATGTCACATCAAGGGGCCCCCCTCTCATTTTCCTTAAAGAGACATGCTGCTTGCTCCCTCACTAACCATCCTTTGGTTCAAACAGTCTTATACTGCCATCCGATGGTCGAAAAAGTTACTACACTCCAAACAAATTAAGCAGCATTTCTTTTTAAATTGGACAATAATTACTAATTATTGTTAAATTTCAAACAATATTATCGTTTATCGCAATAATTTCTGAGACAATTAATCGCCGAGCAAAAGTTGTTATCGTGACAGGCCTAAACTCAATAATGGTTGAATATTTTACAGGCTGGATATGGCCATGAAGCCGACAGCTGATGTTCACTGACCAACAAACACCCTGACATTAAAACCATATTTAGATTCAGATTCATTTATTAATTCTCTGCACAGAAGTGAAAGCGTTGACAACATGCAATGAAATTCTGGCTTTGCACATCCCCCAACACATCAATGTGTATGAGTGTGCACGACTAGTGGATAAAAACTCTGAAAGTCTGTGACTTCATACTTCTGATGGCAGAGGTGTGAGCAGTTTGTTTTGGGGGTGTTTGCTGTCCTTGATGACGTTCTTGGCCCTCCTGCTCACCCTGCTGCTCAGCAATGGGAAAGCTACTCCAGCAATGAACTGAACAAACTGCATTAGCTGTTTTTATTAGAACTAAATTTTCTACTGTGTTTGCATCTCTCATCCACATTTTCCTTCATCCGTCTCACTTTATCCTAACGTTGTTGCTATCAAACTTTGATTGGCAATATCAGAAAGGAAACTAAACAATATAACAGAAAAAAACAAGTTACAACAGTTTGGGGTAAATCTTTACAGGGGATGATCTTCCTCTGTATATGTTAGTGTGGACAATCTTGCCACCAAGTGGTGTGGCAGAGTTTCAGTGTTTTGCGGAAACCCTTAGGAATAAGATTTGTGTTTTTAAGTGGAGAAAAATAAATTCTGTTCAGATATCAGTACTGTAGAGAGGTGGTATAATAATAACCTTATTTCACCAATCCAAACACATAAAAAGTGCACACAGACAGTCTGAGCTTACCGTTGGCCTTGAGCGCTGTGAAGAGGGCGGTGATCAGGGTTCGGCTGACGCTGACGTCCACCAGCTCAGGCAGGGCGTCCAGTCGCAGCTGAGAGGGGAAGTGATAAAGGAGCGAGTCTGGGTACTCCCCCTGGTCCTCCTCCATTAACCGGATTAAGTCCTGTTCAAAGGAAAGCAGACGTTCAGGTTTTCTGGCAACGTTGTGAAGAAAGTCTGTTGTTAAATGCACCTCATGAGAGGCACTTGACGAGTCCTGAACAAACTCATTAAATCAGGGTACGGAGTGATAATCTTATGAGGACCGACAAGATACAGATGAATCCCGATCGCTAAACTTTAGATAGGCAGCATTACATTCCTGTTTACCCTATGTGGGTCTGTGGTGTAGACATGTACTCTGTCACTGTCAATCAAAAATACTTTTTTTTTTTTAATTGGAACTCAAACAAGAAGTTGTTTTTTTTTCTTCCAACTTTTAAAACAAGCTACAGGAAATAGGTTAATTCTAAGTGTCACGATGCCGGACAGGACAAGGGGAAAAAAAAAGAAAAAACAATTTATTTAGGGAGTTAACACATGTCATTCACACATGCTTTGTCACTCAACAACAACAACATCAGGCAGCGTGCACAGTGACTCATTGAACAGGAAGCTCACGCATCCACAGATGTCCGTCTCTGACCGCATCTTTTGCTTCCCACCAGTTCCGTTTGTTTGTTCATTGGCTCTGTGTCAAATTCAGAATTGAATTCAAAATCTTTTTTTGTTTGTTTGTTTGTTTACCTTGTCCTGTCCAACATTGAGACACTCAGAATTATTGTCCGAGTGTCAAAGTGATGCCCAACAGATTTACTTTCACAAGCATTATGGCTGGCCTTAATGCTTCACTTGATACTGTTTATAAAATTTTATTAGAATTTGCTTTGGGTTTGTTTCAGATGTAATTGACACGAGGATGAAAAAACAAAGAAGAAAACAAAACAGAAAAATGAGAGAAGGGTTAAAAGGTAAAGAAGTAGAGGAGAGAGACAGGGATAAAGAGAACACAAATCATCATTGAAGCCTGACTAGACCTGCGGAAAGAGAAAAAAAAACAAAATCGAGAACCCACAACAAAAAAACATATATAATTATACTTATAAAATCATTAGAAAGTATTTTATATGGTACATGGTAAAACATGTATTTAGTGGCCACCACAACTCAATTGAGTGTGTATCTGATAAACACCTGAATCTAAACACCTGTGTGAGCATGCTGCACAGTTTCTCCTTAACAATGTTCGATAGTGGATGTGGGGACCCACAGACCCCTCCCCACAGGACATGATGGTAACACAGGGAAGACCGGAGCCACAGACACACAGTGGCCCCCAAGCCCGGAACCCCGGGAGAAGCAGAGGGAAGCCCCGGGCGATGCCCCTCCAGAGTAGATCCGGCCATGGACACAGAGCCCCGTGTCCCAAGGTCATACCACCCCCCATCAGAGACCCGACAGAGCCAGGGCACCCAGGCCCCGGCAGGCAGCCACCAGAGCAGGCCCGCATACACCCCACCACCCAGCCCCAGCTGCTGAGAGCCGCCAATGCACCGGTGGCTGGGGGGCCACCACTGGAGGGGAGTGCAACATGGGGAAGTAGACCCCACATTAAATTGGGGGGGGGGGGGGGATTGATCCAAAAGAGGGGACCACCTAAAACCCAACCCGAGACATAAACAGGCACACACAGACAGCCCAACACCCCAACACCCCCACCCACCCGACAGTGACCGCAAGCCGGTCCCTGGCCGGGGGCCAGAGCAGCAATGAGCAGCAGCTGGGGAAGGCTGGCCCAGCTCACCAAAGACCAAATATCTTACTTCTATCATACAAAGCCCTCAACAACCTAGCTCCATCATCTATTGCAGATCTTATTGTTCCATATTTTCTAACAGAACACTTCGCTCTCAGACTGCAGGTTTACTTGCAGTTCCTAGAGTTTCCAAAAGCAGAATGGGAGGAAGATCTTAGTTTTCAGGCTCCTCTTTTGTGGAATCAACTTCCAGTTTCTGTCCATGAGGCTGACACACTGTCCAGTTTTAAGTTTAAGTCTTTCCTTTTTGATAAATCCTGTAGTTAGGGTTGGCCTGGGTTTCCTGAGCTATCCCTTAGTTATGCTGCTATAGGCTTAGACTACTGGAGGACAAATTAACCATATTTCCTCACTCTGCTGCTGTCTTTACTTACTTTACTCTGCCTGTTTTGTATTTGTAATTATTTATATCTTAACATGTTTATTTGTCTTTCCTCCTGTAGAAAGTACACCAGGACCTGCCATTCTATGTTTGTCCGTTTTCTCCTTCCCGTCCTCTGAGACAGCAGCCGGTCAAAGCAGATGGCAGCTCAACCTGAGCCAGGTTCTGCTGGAGGTTTCTTCCTGTTAAAGGGAGTTTTTCCTTTCCACTGTTGCCTTTGTGCTCTCTCAGGGTGGGAGACTGTGATGAAGTGAAGATTCAACAAGTCTGCTGGCTTCCTTACATAGAGAACTTTACTTATTGGCTTTTCTATGTATGGGGATGTTTCTGTTCAGTGCCCTGAGACGACTTCTGTTGTGACTTGGTGCTATGTAAATAAACTGAATTGAATTGAATTTGATTCTTCGTCTGAGAAAAGCTAAAACACTGGGAGAGCATCATGTTACAAAAGAAACCGTTAACTGTTGCAATGGAAGGTGTTTTACCACAACGACACATTATATCTCACTTGGAGAAAACTGCTTACAGTAAACTGCTTACGCTTGAATTCTGTACAGACATGACCATGAAGTACAGCTCAAATGCGTGCACGTGCTGTAGTGCGTCATCGTATTTGAGCGTGCTTGTGTCATTTGTTTTGTTTTCTTGTGTTCACCACCATCTGCCCTGCTGGTAATTATTCTTTGAATGCTAGAGCCCAGCTGGTGTGACAGCAGCTACAGATAAGTGTGCATAGCATCGCCGGACGCCTCGTTCAGATCTGAACATGCATGCAGGACGCTTTAAAATGACTCAGCAGTCTGGGTCAGACACAGATGGTTTGTGAGCTCGTTTTGCTGTGTCGTGCTATTGTATTCACCTGCGAGTTGGTGAGGGTGTTGTTCCCTTTGGGTGGGTACTTGTCTCTCATGGCAGGTATCCAGGTGGCCTGGCACCGCTTGGCGAAGGAGCCGACGTCCAAGATGCCCAGCACGCAGCCACAAACACCGAGCTCGTCTTCCAGGACGAAGCTGTACTCTGGGCTCAGCGCCAGACACGGGCCAAGACATCTAGAAGATGAAAGAGTGTGTCATCGCAGACAGGATCGCACATCCGTCAGATAACAGAGACATCCATCCAGTCTCAAAGACTAACCTGTCTCCAATGACATCTGGATGAGCCATGCTGGACTCCTGGCCTCCCTGAGTTCTCAGGTGAAGCTGGCGGACCATCCGATACAGCTCCACCTGCAAATACATAGTTAAAAAGGTTAGTGCTGTACATTTCTTTACAGGATAGTAAAAGTGAACTTGCATTTTACTAGCCCTGAACCAGGTTCTCTGAAATTATTCATTTTATTTGTTTATTTTAATTAGGACAATGCATATTCAATTCAACCTTTATTTATACATGCTAGCCTCGAGCCACGGGGACTCATTTACAAGAGGGACCTGTTCCAGACAGAACATCTAAAGTACAGACAACAATAACAATAAACAATAATAACAATAAACTACAGTAAAAATGCAGTTAAAATAGGAGTAGTATACAAAACAATAAATCAGGGTGCCATAAAACAGGGTGAAATACTAAAAACAAGAACACATTTGCTTTGATTTTTCTATTGACAGTATCAAATGTTTGAAACCCCTTAAAGAAATCAAGGTGGACCACTTTAGTTCTTGTTGCAAGGTGTTCCAGGTGCAGGAGTTGAGTAGGAAAAGGCTTTTTTGCCAAGTTCAGTCCGCAGTGAGGGAACGCTGCAGGTAATGATGGACTGAGAGCGTATGTCAGGGTCAGAGTCAGAGATTCTTTATTGTCATTCGCACCTCATGTGGTGGAGTGAAATTATGTACACAGGGTCCCAATTACATCCAACAATAAAATGTAAAAGAAAAACAGTGATAACATCTAAGATATGAACTGAGAAAAACAAACTAAAAATACACTAAGCACTAATAGTGTAAAAACATTACGTCGAACAGCAGTACGAACATGAACATGAGTCTGTGTGAGCAGATGAGCACGCATGAACCCATCGACATGAAACAGATCAGCAGCAACATGAAACAGATCAGCAGCAACATGATGTGATTTTTCACAATGATTGTCCTGGTTAGATAATCATGAGTCTAACAGCCTCAGGGTAGAAACTGTTCCTCAGTCTAGTGGTTCTACACTTAATGCTCCTCAACTTCCTTCCTGAGGGGAGCGGGGCAAAAAAAGTGTGTGTGCTGGGTGAGTGGGATCCTTCATGATGCAGGTGGCCCTCTTCCTGCATCTAGATGTCTGGTGAAGGCTGCATAGAAGTCTGTTGGAGTCGGTCTCCCAACCATCACACTCTACCACCACATGTTGTAACTGCACTGATGGCGTGACATGTGGGAGGAGATATAAGAAAGTAGCAGGCCAAGGAGGGATTTATATCAATTATATTATTATATTAAATCAACATGTTAGCAGTAAGCGTCAATATATGATGGAGTTACAACAGCTAATGTTCATCCGTTGTCCTAAGGCAGCTAAGAACAAGAAATATCCCACAAAACAAAGAGCAGAGAATAATGCAAACACCACCTATACAACACATAACACAACATGAAATTGCAATAAAGATATGATGCCATAAGAAAATAGACAAAGTAATCTACATGAGTGCACCTCTGGGTGGCTTTCAGCCAATGTTTCAAAGAGTTTTTAAAGCTGGATTAGGTGCTAGACTTCCTGATATAAATTGGCAGTGTGTCCATGACTGCGTGCCTCTGATGGACATCATCATTTTTCCTAATTTAGTCCTGCGCCGCTGTATATTACAATCTCCTCTGGTCAGTGCTCTTGTGTTTTCTGTATTACTTGTTGTTTGTTTATTTTCTAACTTATAAAATACATTAAAGGAGGAGGAGCAAGTCCATTTAAAACTTTCAAAATCAGGCAAGCATCCATAAAAATCTGATAGCTATCAAAATTCAGAATGTTATACTTATGTTACAATACTGTAAAAGCTTTTTGTCCAACATTTTCAGTGTTTTCTTAAAAAAGAGACTTTAGGGGCTTCAAAATGGCCTCTGAAGTGTGAAACCATGTAGTATAACAATAGGCTATATGGCTGAATATCATGGCATGCATGTAATTTGCTGATTCTGTTGTCAGAGAAGATTATGTTTTAAGTTTAACAGATTAAGTTTAATTATAAGTGAAATTATCTTTACATGCTGCTTGAAATTTAGATTGGAATCAAAAATTACTCCAAGGTATTTAATTTGTTCAACCACATCTAATGTCTTTCCGTTCACTAACACATATGGTTGCTCATTATCTGCTGGCAGCCGAGAGAGAAACATACAGACTGTTTTTTTAATGTTAAGATGTAGACAAGAGTCCTGGAGCCAGTGAGACAACAGCATCATGGCACCAGAACGTACTGCAGCAGCTTCATTTTTTTTGTTTTTTCATGAACATACAGTACAGTATCATCCACATATAATTGCATTTTTAAAGTCTTGCAGACATTGGATAAATCAACATATAGGCTAAATAAAGTTGGGCCCAGTATTGAGCCTTGTGGGATTCCAAGTGAGCAGGTAAGAAAGGTAGATCGTGAGTTTTCTATTTGTGCTGCTTGTTTTCTGTCAGACAGATACTTTCATCCAGCAGAAGGCACTATTAGAGAAATTAAACTTATTATTCCTGAGTTTGTGGATTACCACTGCCTTACAGCAACTACAGTCATATAATTTATGTAAACTATTTTATAAACCAGTATCCCCATTGATTTGAGTCTATTATGTATGAAAATATATTTTAAGTGTATGTGCATATGGGTTTTAATAGGGATTATGAGCTATTGTGCCAAGTTATAAATGGGCATTTTTCCACTGATTCAGTAAATCTAATAGTCAGATGTCCCAGCTTTTCACCAGACAAACGCAACATTACCTTTGTGAATCTGGAGCAGTAAGAAAGTCTCAAATGTCACCCAACATTTTTCAGTCAGGTCATCTGGACAGTTTTTTTTTTTTTTTGTGCTGAAATGTTTCGCCTTTGATCCTGAAGGCTTCAACAGTCAAGGAAACACAACAAAACTGATTCTTCCCCCAACAACTTACTCCAAAGTGGAACAAACCAGTTCTGCTTGTGATAAGATGGTCTCTTTGGTACGCCCCCTCCTCCATTGCCGGCCCTCTTCCTTGTTGACAGTCATGTCAAACTGGTTGAAAACAACAAAGTCTATGCTCAATAATCAGTAATTGTATACCTGGATTATTGAGCATGGACTTTGTTGTTCTCAAAAGTCACATTCACAGGCAGCTGATCCGTGCGCCGGTGTTGACTGATTCATCCACAACAGGTGGTTTGTGGAATTAGTATGCGCAGAATGTTCCTACTTGTGCAAATTGAAATGTGTACATTTGAAAAACTGACTGCGCTTTTGTAAAACTTGTGATACACTTGTGGATCTTATCTTGTCTGACTATTTTTGAAAGTGAACGAGACGTCACCTACCTTGTCTTTGTTGTGATACGGCCTGATGTTGTAGAGGCGAGAGGTAGGGAAGAGAGGAGGGGGATGAGTGAAGAGTTCGCTGCTGTTGCCTATTGGGAGGAGCACCTTCGAAACATATTCACAAACACACACATCAGGTTGATCTAAGCACTGCATTTGACAGAGCGGATTAAGAATTTAGGAATAACGGCAAGCCGAAATACATTAAACATATCTATGACAAATAGTATTTTACATAGATTACCTGCACTTCCCCGGACACTCCCCCTTTGAACACCCACGGCTCTGAGTCCACCCCCGACACGTCCACTCCGGTGGTTTTCCCGCACCCTAACAAAGATGAGAGCAAAACATCCTTTCTGTCACATAATTAGGCTCGATATAGTAAATAGTATATACAAATGTATGAAAGTTTTAATTTATACAACTCTTTGTGATGTTAGCTGAAATTAAAAATGTTCAGGGTTTTACCTCTGGTTCCATTTTCATAGCCCCATATTCAACACTACATGAGGTAGTGTGGAAAATGATTGACTCATTGTTTCAGTTTGAACTTTTTTCAGGAGAGAAAAGTTCAATCCCACTCACAGTGGAAGCAGTTCCTCCAGGAGCCGAGGTTTGAGCTGTCGCCCAGCACCCGTCCATCTGAAGGAGACACAAAAAAAGTCCTCCAAACATCAAAACAACTGAACTTTTACCATCTTTTCAAATACATGTACCGCAATTTCTGGTCTATAAGCCGCTACTTTTTTCACAAGCTTTGAACGCCGCAGCTTTTACAATGCTGTGGCTAATTTATGGATTGATGTTTTATTTTATTTATTTATGTTTTTGACAGGCTAATGATGCCAAAAATATTTAGCTTTATCATATGCGGGTGCTCACATAGCTGCCCAATACATCACACACGTCCTCAGACTCTTTTTCGTCAACAAAAAAGAGACTGAGGGCGTGTGTGATGAAGTTTTTCTGAGGCTGTTCAACTCTGACACTGAAGAAGATGACTTTAGTGGTTTTAGTGCACAGGAGGAAGATGAACATAGTGATCAGTGACTTTTCCTGGTAGGCTACTGTAATTTATTTTAACGAGCCATGTTAAAGGCAATGTTAAAAAAAAAAAACCACAACATTTACTCTATGCATTTGTATACGTTACCCGTATGTATTTAATTAAAAGTTTAGAAAATCTTTCTGTGTAAATATCTCATGTGAACACCCGCGGCTTATACACAAGCATGGCTTATATGTGTACAAATTTGTTTGTTTGTTTGTTTTTTTATTGTGCGTGGCTAATAGTCAGGTGCACCCTATAGTCCAAAAATTACAGTACTAAAAAATGGTGAGACTTGTTCTATGGTATTCAATGCTGCTTAGACAGAATAATTAAATCATATAGACAAACATCCATCCATCCATCCATCCATCCATCCATCCATTATCTTTACCCGCTTATTCCATTTTGGGTCACGGGGGTCGCTGGTGCCCATGTCCAGCAATCACTGTGCGAGGGGCGGGGTACACCCTGGACGGGTTGCAAGTCCATCACAGGGACACATAGAGACAAACGAGACAAACAACCATTCACTCTCTCACTCACACCTAGGGACAATTTAGAGTTACCAATCAGCCTAACATGCATGTTTTTGGACTGTGGGAGGAAACTGGAGTACCTGGAGAAAACCCACACATGCACGGAGAGAACATGCAAACTCCACCCAGAAGGCCCCTGGATTTATTGACCACCAGTCTGTGTTATTACCCAGCCAGGAAATGAAGGCCTTTGCCACCAGAGCGGTGTTCCTCAGGTCCCACACATAAGGGTAGAGGTCATAGAGCACAGCCCTGTTGACTCCGCCCACCACGCTGCAGTGGAGCTGTGCGATTTCTTCACACAGAGACAGGAACCTGGAGGCCCGTCCTCGCCACTCATCAACCTGAGAACGTTATTAGATACACATCAGTTGCATTCTGCATTTCATATTGTTCAAAAACTAAAATCTTACAGACCTTCTGGGGTTGCGTCTTCTTGCCAGTGGTGCTGACCAGGTGGCAGTTTGTTTTTAGCCAGGTCAGGTCCTGCAGCAGCTTCTGGGCTGAAGGGCCGTGCTCGTGGGGGAGATAATGAAGACCAACCAGCAGCCGGACCTGGGCTTCGCTCAGAAGACCCTTCCCACCGCAGAGCCCCCGACCTTGGGCCTTCTGTGCACGGCCTCCACCTGTGGGCGCCCCTGACCTGGACACAGGAGGTTGCTGACTGGACTGCTGTGTCCTCTCTTTTTCACCCTCTCTTTCCCTTTTGCCCATAGGCGGAGAGGATGGAGGGGAGCTGGAGTTCAAGGGGAAGACTGGAAGTTTGGCTACAGCAGAGGTTGCTCTGAAGGTGGAGCGACAGCTGGACCTGTCGGGAGTTTTGGAGCGCGATGACACAACAGAGACTCGCTGATCGGCTCGTGAGTTTTGACGACCTTTGATAAGAGATTAAAATGTAACAATTTTAGTGTGGGAACCTTTCAACACACCAAAACATGTCCATCCATCCATCCATTATCTTTTACCCACTTCTTCCATTTTGGGTCACGGGGGTCGCCGGTGCCCATGTCCAGCAATCACTGTGCGAGGGGCGGGGTACACCCTGGACAGGTCGCAAGTCCATCACAGGGCCACATAGAGACAAACAAGACAAACAACCATTCACTCTCTCACTCACACCTAGGGACAATTTAGAGTTACCAATCAGCCTAACATGCATGTTTTTTGGTCTGAGGGAGGAAACCGGAGTACCTGGAGAAAAACCATGCATGCATGGAGAGAACATGCAAACTCCACCCAGAAAGGCACCTGGACCAGGATTTGAACCAGGGACCTTCATGCTGAGAGGCAGCAGCTCTACCAGTTGCACCACTGTGCTGCCCACCAAAACATGTCATGATATTTTTTTAATCAAAATATTTTTATTAATTTTTTGTTATTTTGAACATACAAAACACAAAGAACATAAAACAAAAACCCCCCTCCCACACAGGATCAGTCACAATTACATGGGCAGGCACTGACAAGTTAAGGCTTCCACGTGTCCCAAAATGTTTTAACAGAACCTTTCAGGGTATATCTTTTTTTTCTAGATGGATATGATACATGACTACTCTTAATCAATGTACATATGCTGGGGGGTGTGGGTCCTTCCAATATACACTCTTCTGTCCAGGAGAGAGCCAAAAGCAATCACATCCTTCTCGTACTTGCTGAAGGACGTGTTAACATGGGCCACCCCAAACAGTGATGGGTGTAGTTTTCCCACATAGCCCAGAGAAGGTGTCAAAAATTGATCGCCAAAAAGTCTGCAGATTGGGACAGATCCAGAATGTATGCAGGAGTGTAGCTGGAGTTAGTTTACAATGATTACATGCAGAGTCCAGGTTGGCTTTGATTTTGGACAGCTTTTCTTTGGACCAGTGCAGCCGGTGTACATTATGTTATTTTTAATTGTGTTTTCTACCTGCTTGTAGAGGCTGATTGAGTTCTTCCATCCAGTCATGGAGTGCAGCAGTCAGAGCTCCATCAGGACAGTACTCAAGCTCCTCATCTACAACAGAAATAACATTTCAGTATAACAGTTATAAAGATCATTTTAATCTAAAAAAAAAAAGTTAACCTTTTAATGATCAGACTCCTGTATTCAAGATAAATAGCTTCTGCAGCAAACTTTTGTGAAATGAATTAATTTCCCTTTAACTTCCACCCATTTATTATTAAAGTCAGCTTTTTTTCTTTTCTCTTTGATCCTCCACCTTTTGTCTACTTTACAAATTTGAACTTTTCCTTGAAAAAATGGCTGAAAACTGGTGCAACAGTTCAATGCAGTATTTAATAAAACTTTCAATACTGCTTGTTTGTAGGACAGCACATGGTGCTTTAATTTCTATATACATATTTATTTAAGTCTATTTCTGCCTGGTGGTCAAAATAGTACCAGTTGCTAAGCAACATTGGCTCCTTTTTTCTCCAAGAAGTAAAGGAAGTAACAATGCCTTGATGTGGTCTGATCAAGTTCATACTACTTTATTAACCAGTACATTTCCTGTGCATGCTCCTCCTTCCATTCCCTCACCTTTCATTTCCTCCTTCCCTGTTCGGTACCACGTTCCCAGTGTGTGCAGTGGGATGTAATTAGCTTCAAACTCGCAGTTGGGGTTGAGCAACAGGCCCCTCAGGTGGCTCCTAATCTTAGGGTCTCGACCTTTGAAAGGCCCCAGGAAGAGACGCCTGGAATCATAATCGTTGGCGTGCAGGTTGTCCCAGATTAATGGGGATCGCTGGAGGACAGACTCCACCTCAGCGAGGCAGTCTAAAGACAGTTTTCTGGAAATGACTTTGCTGCCTGTTTGGAAAGAGTGAACAATGAAAAAAAGAAGATGAAGATCTGAAATAGGGATTAAATGGATTATGGTGACCTTGTATCAGGTCAAGGCACGTTCAGAAACTAAATCTCTGTATCGTTGTGTTCAATTCATTCAAAAATAGCTTTGTCCCAGTAAAGTGTAGCGTGTAGCAGTCAGTTCAGTTCTAAAAACATTAAGATGTGTTATGAGCTACTAAAGAAAATAAATCATAGAATCGTCTACAGGGTGCATTCTATTTGCTTTACTTCTATGTTTTACAATAATGTCAATTTTCCTCAGCAAAATTATACTAATGCCCGATCCACCAGTCATAGCAAAGTACAACCAGTCCCATAGATCTGCAGGAGGAAACTGAAAGCAACATCAAAATGGGGGAGTTAGTCCCTAAAATGGACTTGACCTCCATTGCAAGGAACTGGTTTGACTTTTCCCTAAATGCAAAGGCAAAACAACCATTTTATTCCAAGGTTTGCACGTAATATGGCAACATACTGAACATTTTCAACCACTTGGAGAGACTGCATTAGTAGATCAGCCACAGCCAGTAGAGACATCAAATAACTACTTTGTAGACCCAAAAAATAAACCTCTTTGACAGTCAATTGATGAAGGGAATTTTGTTTTGTGCTAAACAAGTGAAAGGGATTTTGAAATAAGAAATGTCTTCCTGTTTACCATACACAATTCCCAGCGACTTTCAATTGAAGGTCTTCACAATCACGTGAAGCCAAATTGTTTCATTCCTTCTGTTTTACGACCACCTGGTATTTTTTTTTTTTTAACTATATCTATTATTTCATAAAGCATAAAAAGTAAATCATCTATTGCTGATGCATGGCATTTGGGGATCATTTATTCATCCATCCATTCTCTTCCGCTTGTTCCGAAGTCGGGTCGTGGGAGCAGCAGCTTGAGCAGGGAGGCCCAGACATCTCTTTCCACAGCCACCTCTTCCAGCTCTTCTGGGAGGATCCCAAGGTGTTCCCAGGCCAACCGAGAGACGTAGTCTCTCCAGCATGTTCTGGGTCTTCCCCGGTGTCTCCTCCCAATTGGACATGCCTGAAGCACCTCCTAGAGAGGCGCAGGGAGCATCCTTACCAGACGCCCGAACCACCTCAACTGGCTCCTCTTCATGTAGAGGAGAAGCGGTCCTGCTCCGAGTCTCTCCTGGATAACTGAACTTCTCACCCTGTCTCTAAGGGAGAGCAGCTACCCTGTGGAGGAAACTCGTTTCAACTGCCTGTATCCATGATCTCATTCTTTCGGTCACTGCCCAGAGTTTGTGACCATAGATGAGGGTAGGAATGTAGACTGACCCATTAACAGAGAGCTTTGCCTTACAGCTCAGCTCCCTCTTCACCACAATGGACCAGTACAGAGTCCGCAATAATGTAGATGTTGCACCAATCCATCTGTCAATCTCATTCTTCCCTCACTCATGAACAAACCCCTGAGATACTTGAACTCCTCTACTTGAGGCAGAACCTCGCCCTCGACCTGAAGAGAGCAATCCACTTTCCTATTGAGGACCACGTCCTCAGATTTGGGGAGCATTTACAAAATAAATAAAAAAACGGGAAAAAAACAAAAACAAATCAAGAACAGTCACCAAGAAACAAACCCAACTGTAGATTTTGTGAACCTTTTCACCACTAATCTGAAAAGTTTTACCTGAACCAGTCCTTTGATCTATGCTCGTTCATAGTTGCTACATCACTGAAGCATTAATAAAGCAAAGTGCTGAGAGAGAACAGAACTTTTCCCTGAAGACGCAGCAAAAAGAATGTTTGCATATTTTCTGCAGCAATGCTACTGTGTGATTTAGGTCTGTCAGCTGGGTGTTTTTGCAAAGGCATAGAAAGTCCTTTACCTTTACAAAACATGTTGAAGTAACAACAACAGTGTAATGTTAGCAACTTAGAGTTTACTGCCCCCCTTCCACAGTTCCTCCTTGGCCCCACTTTACCCTTCTCAGGCCGGTTCCGTGTTCTTTTCCACAGGGCCTTCTTCCTGGAACCAGCCTGTTCTTTCAGTACCTTCTTCTCTGCGGTTCCATTGAGGCCAAGCGGGACCCTAAAACGTGACGTCAGTGCACTATCGATCACTGATTGGTCAGGGGGCGGAGTCATAGGTCGGAGGCAGAGTTTCAGAATCTTCCACCGCAACCCGATCTGCCGTTTTCTTTTTAACCCGCCTTTAGAAACAACTCGAATCTGGAGGAACGTATTTTGGAGTATGTTGAAGGTATAAAACAAACAATAATGTCACAACCGTGGTCAAATGCTGAAGTTCAGGCGTTTTTGTGTTTGCTGGCCGAAGAAAAAGTTCAGAGCGAGCTAGATGGAGCGACACGTAACGCGAAGGTCTTTAAAAAGGTGTCGGTGCGTTGATAATAATGATCTGCACACTAAAGGGGCACTAATGGGCACCATGTAAATGGAAAATGAAGTGATCCGACATGTACTGGCCCAATAAGGGTCAATAAGGGCCGAGCAGAGCATGACCTATGAAAAAGAAGCCTTGGTGGCTAAAACAGATTACAGATCTCAAGAAACTAAATCAACATAAACAATACCAGGTTTGTTTAACAGTTGGATAAAACTGCAAGGCTGCAAATCACAGTGTGACATAACTTCCTCATGTCTTTGTCAGCACTCCACTAATACAAACAAACACAACAGAGGTGACTGATAATTAAAATATGCACATTGAATGTAGTTTTAACTGCAGGATCTGACTCCCATGGAGCAACTTTAGGTGTAAGACTATAGAGCGAAGCAATAACACTGAATAAATTAACTGAAAGTGAGTGGGTGAGGGTGTACATGTCTCTTTTGAACTTCCATCTGCATGTGGGTGGAGGTGCACCTAAATTACTGCCTGCGTTGTGGAGGAGGTAGTGCACAGACAACTTTGCATGTGTGCATGATGAGTGCGTTTGTGAATGCTTTTATTAGACAAGGAATTGGATATAAAATCAAAAAAAAAAAAACGGCAGGTCCCTTTGTACTGAACAAATAGCGCCCTGTTGGGAGAAAGACATTGTTGGTATTTTGGTTTTACCTGTCCATATTACTGTTATATTGGGCAGGAGGTCCTCTCCAATGGTTTGCAGGTAGTGAGACTTGGACACACTGGGAGAGCACAAAGAACCGCAGTACTCTACAGTGAGAAAGAAGGACAAGAAAACAGTGTTTTATGCTATAAAAACACCTGATGGTACTTTGCTAAGTCTGGATTTTAGGCCTACCTGTTGGGCAAAAAAGGAAGACATCTGGTTCCCCCAAGAACTGATAAATCTCATTGGTTACTGTGACCTGAGCGTGGGCGAACGAGGCGAAGGCCTCGCTGTCGGCCTGACACATGGAGTGATCGATGTCGTCAAAGAGAATGGCGAATGCTTGACAACCCTGGTCTGAGACCTGAAAGAGGGTGCAAGCGGAGGTTTTATATGAGAAACTGAACAAAGGAGTTTTCTAAGGTATCTGAATTCAGAACAGAATTCAAAATCCTACTTCTAACCTACAAAGCTCTCATCAACTTAGCTCCATCTTATATTACAGATCTTATTGTTCCATGTATCCCTAACAGAACACTTTGTTCTCTGACTGCAGGTTTACTTGTGGTTCCTAGCGTTGCCAAAAGCAGCCTAGTTCTGAGTTACTAGTTCAGAGCCTGGTTCTGTTGGAGGTTTCTTCCTGTCAAAAATGAGGTTTTTCTTTCCACTGTTGCCTTTGTGCTTGCTCAGGATGGAAGACTGCGTCAAAGTGAAGATTCAACGCGTCTGCTGCTTCCTTAGACAGAGAACTTTACTAATTGACTTTTGTATGTATGTGAATGTTTCTGTTCAGTACACTGAGACAAGTTCTGTTGCGATTTGGTGCTATATAAATAAACTGAATGGAATTGCCTGCACATATTACCTGTTTCAACTTGCGTTTAAGCAGCGTCAGGTCACAGGAAGAAGAGAAGACGATGTCCTGACCAGGAGACAGAGCGTAAACGAACCTCAGGCCTCTGAACTGGGCCTCTGCTATGAGCGTGCGCAGCTGAGCTGAGAGGACAGAAGGTGCAAAAGGAAAAAGTTGAAATTAGATTATTTAAGAACTAGACAAAACTCATACATAAAATGGTTTATCATGAAGGAAAGATGATTTAAAATGATTATTTGTGACTGGATGGCAACAGCTTGGAGAGTCCTATAAATGTAACTAACAAAGTGACATTCTGATGGACGGATGCATTTACCTTCCTCTTCGGGAGAATAGACTTCTCTCCACAGCAGTCTGTGTTTAAGGTCGTCCTTTGGACCATACAGGTAGGTGTTCAACCCCCAGCGCTGCATCCTACAGGAGAGGAGGGAAACATGTTATTAAAATACAACTTTAAGTGACATAATCTGTCCTTTTGGTCTGTTTTCTTTATGTTTCTCTTGTCTTTATTTCCTTCTCTGCTCCTTGTTAGACTCTGTTCCTAGTGGTGTCTTCCTCTTGTGGTCTGTCCCAGCTATTTCTCCCTCATGTAATTAGCTTCTGCTACCACCTGTTGTCTCTTACAGCTGTTTATCATCTGTCTGTCGTTAGTGTATGTAAATCTGCGTCTCCTGTTCTTTGTTATCTGGGGAAGGCTTCGTCTCCTTTAGTTTCCTCTCATGGTTCATGTAAGTTGTTGCTGCCCTTTTGTTTGTTTTCATTAAATAACTTTTGCTTTTAAACCTGAGTCCTCCGAGTCCTCACTGGGTTTTGGGTTCAACCATCACCAGATCGTTACATTAAATGCTTCATTTGCTCAAACTTAAAGGTTTAGGCAAAAGAAAAATTAAATTAATGACTCCATTCTTAGTTCACGTGAGGGTAATTGGATGGTTAGGATGAATTTGGTGAGTGGATCATCTGTTTTGACTTTCAATGCAATGGCTGTTTTGCTAAAAATATCTATCCCTCACTGACTTCTTTTATAAATTCAATGTGCAACTTGGCTGTGCTTCATCCATTAGTTTCTGTTCCATATTTTGCATCTTGTATTTGTCAGATAGGATTGCGTCCAGCGACAGTTTAGGAGCTGATGGTGAGGAGAGGACAGGAAGAAAGATAAAAACGGCAACAAACTGGAAGCAAACTGATCCGCTGTATTGATTGTGATGAAACAAGGCCGCGTCGGTTACAGGAAACAAGCTTCTGAATTATAAATAGAGCATAGTACTAGGAGTGGAGGGATGTCTGAACCAGAAACCATTCGCATGCACATCCACAGACATGAATGTTTCTGTCTTTTGACTTGTTTTCTTCTTTGTTGCTCATTTGTAGGAGGGCCATATTCCCACTTTGCCACTGTTTCACTTCCTGGACAGATGGCATGTGAGTTATCTCCACAAAGCAGCAACCTACACACCCACAAACCCACAACCGTGCACACACAAATTTGGACGCCATGGACAGCATTATTCATGCCAAACTTATGCAACGCTCAGCTATTGTGCTGCACCCCACACTAGAGTCCAAAAACAAACTTTCTAATAATAAATCTGGAGCCCACACACTCAGCAGATGCTCATAGATTGGATTTTTTTTTTTTTGTTGTTGTGTGTCTGTTTAAACCAGATTCCTGATGATGTAAAGAATACAGCACAGATTATAAAGAACAATGGCTGTTTCATGCAATATTTAACCTACCGTATTTTTCGCTTTATAAGTCACACTTTTTTGTATAAATTTGCAAGTCCTGCGACTTATACACCGAAGCAACTAATATACTTTTTTTCCCTCCATAGTTATAACAACTTTTGGCTGAGAACTGAGCGTTTTCATTCATTCTGACATGGAAAATATTGAACACTACCATTTTCAGCCACTAGAGGGCCCTCGAACAACATGGCAAGCCAAGTGTCTCATTCGTAGGTAAAAGTGGCTATTAATGAGACACTTGGCTTGCCATACAGGCCACCGTCGTCTCTCTCCGGAACTCCTGGAGCAAACGTGAAATCAGCTGCATTTCGCCACGCCGCCCAGGTGAAATGCAGCTGATTTGACCATTAAAGTGCATTTAAAAGTTCAACTGAGACACGCCTTTACTATAATGTCAAGCAAACAAATAATTGTTTTTAGGTGGTTAGCTTGTTAACTTGTGAAGAAATGCACAGCGAGTCCTTCCTCTGCGTGCTCCCGCAGCCTTGAATCAGCTTTTGAAATGCAGCTGATTTGACCATTAAAGTGCATTTATTAAGGAAAAGTTCAACTGATACAAACCTTTAATATAATTTTGAGCAAACAAATAATTGTTTTTAAGTGTTAAGCTTGTTAAATTCTTGCTAAAGTCCCCCCGTGTACGCTCCTGCGACCGCCATTTGGCAGCCAATCGATTTTTTTTTTTTTTGGCACACCGGCCCACATTTTCAGGTTATCAGCGGTGACGTGTAACTGATGAGATTTATATGGCGAAGTGATGTATTTATGCTTTTTTCCACTTTATTAGACATATTTGGCCTGAGGCGACTTATGGCGCAAAGTACGGTACTTAAAACGAACTTTTTTTCGTGTGTCATAATTGGAAAAAAACAAAAACACAGTGCAAGAATGGTTTGGTTGGATTTGAACATAGTTTATTAAGAAGCAGAAGCAAGCAGAGGTACACACTGCATTAAAACTTTGTCCCAGCTTTAAACAGGGATTTAAGTTTTAATCCTTCTAGATAAGTGTGTGGCATTAAGAATTAATTAGTTCACTTCCAGCTACGAAGAACTTGAGTGTGCATGAGAAAGGAACGCTGTGTCCTTCGTTCGTACATTTAAAGTATGTTTGAGTGATTTCTTCCTTATGTGCTTGTTTGTTTTTTAAATAAAATAAGACTAAATATGCTTTTCAAAATGCCGCTTGTGCGTTGAGCTGAGTCATAAAGAGCGAGACAGTTTTTATGCTTTGAAGAAGATTTTTTTGGCACATGCAGGAAGGCGTGATATTTTGGCCACGACTCAAAATACCCTGCAGGCTTGTTTAAAATTACTTTTAGAGCAACAATGCTCTCTTTATTACATGTTTAACTTTAAAAAAAAGTTATCCTCGTATATTTTTTCAATATTTCTATGTTGTGATGGTTTTGAATGGTACTGATCAACACTTGAACAGAGTAGAGATGTAATTTACATGTAAATAAATTAAAGAATCCAACAAAAAAAACTTCATGCTCATTAATCTTGATTAAATGTTATCAAATAATACATAATTTTAAATTATTTAGCACCTGCTGCAGGTTTGTGCAGCTGACAGCTTCAGAAAAAGCTTCCTCCTGCAACTCTTTGCAGCCCACACTGCAGGATAAGCTTCCTCCTGCAGCCGATCAGCTGTTCTCTATGCAGAGTGGAGAAGTGGGCGTGGCCAAGACTGCTTGCAGGTGGCTGAGTGCAGCTGGATGCAAAGAGCTGAAGTCATGACATTCTGTGCTCTTTTTAGAGCGTTTAGAAACTTTGTTTAGAATATTGCAAGTGTGTGTGTGTGTATATGTATATATAAAATAAACTCCTACTTACTACTATTCCTACTTGGCTTTTTTCCACTTATCGCGGGGTTTCAGGGTATGGATCTCACGCGATAAACAAGGGACTACTGCATCCTAAAATAATTTAACGAGGCTTGAATTGAAGAAAGCTTGAGACAAAGATAAATTTAATAATGCAACAGTAAAAAAGTGATGTGCTTTCGATAATGAAGCCCAAGAGAAGCATGTATAATGAGAAGAGGACTGGGCCTAAAATAGAACCTTGAGGTACCTCACAATTAATTTGGGGCACACTTTCCTAAATGGAAGCTGATCTCACAGGTACAACTTGAACCATTCAAGGGCTGCACGGTTTGGTGCGAACACTTTAACACGTCAAATTCAATAGGCTGCTGGAGCGAGCTGCAAGTGAGAGAGATTCTTGTGAGGATCTCAAAAGTGATCTCCCTCACTCACATACCAGCTTGTTTCTGGATGTCAGTGAATCATCAGTTCACAATGTTCATGCATTACAAAAACAGAAACAAGTGGCCTGTGACCAGGTTTACAATAGAATACACACAGTCACATCTATATGTACACTTTACGTACTCAGAAGTACATACAGGCTAGCAAACATACACTACAAAGACTCAATTTGAAATAAACTTTTTAGTCCAAGACATATGTACTAAACAGAACACAGCTATGTAGTGAAAAAGTGTGCACGTGAGGTTGAAGTGGAATGCCAAGGGAAACGTTTGCATGCAGGACTTCTTGTTCCCAAATATGGAAAGGGAGTCTTTTGAATCATAAAATTGTGGTTCCGTTTCAGAGCATTTTGCTGATGGGAAATGTGTGTGAGCCAAAGTTCTGAACAGGAAACATCGTCAGGGACAGCCCAACCCAGAAAATTCCTCATTAAGAGTATATGTAACATGAGCTGAGAACAGAAAAACTGATTTTATGGCACATGAAGGAGGTATAAAAGTAACAAGGAAATTGTATGAAGTTGAGTTCTCTGAAAAGCTATAAGACTGTTCGGGTCGGTATTTCTTGCTTCAATAAAACCCCAGTTTGCTGTCACATCAAAATCCAGTCTTCTACTTTTTGTTTAACGAGTATTTGTTGTTAGAAGTATGAGCCACTTCAATTTCTGTGATGGGAGATGGCAGGCTCACCATTGGAAGAGAACTTTCCTCTGATCCATGGACCAGGGCCGACCATAGAAACCTGGAGAAAAAACACATTTAAATGAGCGCAAATAAGCAACATTACCTATATACTGAAAATAATCAATTCACACCTTTCTGGTAACAGACAGATTTATAAACTCTAATAGGAAATATTGACCATGTATTAAATCTTACAGTTTAATGTTTCATTGCTGGTTTAAGTATAAAATAATGGTTAATAAGCCATTTAACAGAGTCTAATCAGCCATCAGGAAAATGGAACAGATACACAATGGCAGGTCGAGAACCACATGTTAAGATACAAATAGTATCAAGTGAAAACTATTTAATTTTAACAATTAATTTTAAGAAATTAGGTCAATTTGTCCACCACTAGTCTAAGTTTAAGGCAGTAGAACAAGCCAACCCTAACTATTCAGAAATACTTTGTTAATCCCAAAGGGAAATTAAGTGTTGTCGTAGCTCATTATCCCAGTTTCATTCGAGAGTTGCTATAGATGCTGATCGCTGTGGGCAGGAAGGATCTCCTGCAGCGAATCTGAAGAATCTGGCCACAGATACCGATCAGTCCACCCGGACAGATCCTGCGGGCCTCTCGGTCCTCCGGGGCAGCAGGACTGACCAAAAGCCCAGAATTCCTCCCTGAGAGATGGCCACTCCTCGCAGCAGTCTGCCGAGATCCTCGTCGCCACGAACAGACAGCTGAAGGTGCCGGGGGATTATCCCGGTCCTCCCATTGTCACGAGTCAAGTTTCCCACCAGCTCCAGGATCTCGGTGGTCAGGTACTCGAGCACCGCCACCAGGTTGACGGGAATTCATCCACAGCACCTCCTTTTCAACTCATTTGGGATTTGGGGCTGTAGTTGAGGTATTTGAGCTTTTGAGATGTTAATCAGCTGCTCCTGATTGTTAAAAAAAAAAAAAAACTGGTTGCCATGGTTACACGTCATAACAAATACTGAAAAGTAAAAAGGTTTCAGTAAAAATCATTCCAGCTGCACAGCATCCGATACCAGAGGAAACAGTCATCCGAAAAGAGCGATTTACATCCAGAAAAAGAGGAATTAAAGTTTTCAAAAGCAGTAACCCAGAATGAATTCAACAGAGCTGCTCCAACATGCAGCCACCTTGAGTGGCGCAATTCCAGAAGTAATTGATAATGGGATTTATGAAAAAGGAAAGTCTTAAGGCCAGTCTTAAAACTGGACAATGTGTCAGCCTCACGGACAGAAACTGAAGAGAGGAGCCTGACAACTGAAATATCTTTCTCCCATTCTGCTTTTGGAAGCCGCAAGTAAGCCTGCAGTTTGCGATGTGCTCTGTTAGGAAAATGTAAAACATAAGACTAAAATAAGCTGCAACGGTGAGCTGTGGTTAGTGTTTTAGTGGCATAATAAAAACTAAATTTTGGGATTCTACTGGATTAGGTTTAGGAATTTATTTATCACAGTTTGGCAAAATAACAGCCCCCAAACATCATTTTGCATATGACCATCACAAATCTTCAAGCAGGACTGTAGTTAATTAAAGTTAGTCGTTTTTTGTTGTTATTCTATATTTGGGGCAGCACGATGGCTCAGAGCTGTTGCTTCCGTCGCAGGATCATGTCCCGGCCGGGGGGTCTATCTGTGTGTGGAGTTTGCGTGTTCTCTCTGTGCATTCTCCGGGTACTCCGGTTTCCTCCCACAGACCAAAAACATGCATGTTAGGCTGATTGGTAACTCTAAATTGTCCCTAGGTGTGAGTGAGAGCGTGAATGGTTGTTTGTCTCGTTTGTCTCTATGTGTCCCTGTGATGGACTGGAGACATGTCCAGGGTGTGGGTATGTCCTGCTGGGTAAGGGCACCAGTGACTCCCACGACCAGAAAAGGAAGAAGCGGGTAAAGATAATATGGATGAATTTTCTATTTGTATATTTTTAGGGAGTATTATAAAGGCTGCTGCTTTTATCCCCAATCTGATCAGGTGCAGTGTCCGTTTGGATCAATAGCAGCTGGGGGGTAGAAGCAGGAGCTGAGATCTTCCAGTGGCTCCTTGGCCACATCTCACTGCATTTGCAGGCTCAACTTATCTGCATGCACTCTCTCCCAACACATTTTCTATTTTTAGAAATGGGAGCGTCTCCAGTGTCCCTCTGGGTCCTTGGTGTTTTTGAATAAGTCTGCAGTTTGTGTGTGCAAGTATCCGACTACAGTAAGCGGGTCAGGCTGAGGAGTGAATTAAACACCAACAAACCAAATACTTTTATGTGCAAATAAGGATTTTATTTTTTTACAATTGTATTAGTTTTGTGTGCACGTGTGTGTTGCATCTACAGCCATAACAAATGACCCCTTCTGGAGATGACTTTGAGAAACCAACATGTTGGAGGAAATATAGCATCTAGTGAAAACTATTTCACTGAGATTTTAAGAGTTTGGACGGTTAAAAGAATTAATCAAGAGGCAAAATTAGCAACAAAGTTCATATTTAAGCATAGTGTTGTTGTGAACTGGGTCCAAGAGAGGTTTGATTAGAAGAAATTACAAAAAATATAAAAATAAAACATACATATTTCTTCAACATATGAACTCAACAAAGTTTGAGGTTATGAGTTTTAAAAATCAGCAGTAGCAACTAAAACAGTTAGTAAAATAATTTCAGGCAAAGAACAGTCATAAAATAATGAATTAAACAAAACAATATCAATTATAAGATCCCACAGCATCAAAGGCTTATATGTTTAAAATATATTAACTTTAGTATTCAGGTGAAAATATTTTATTAGATTTAGTAAACATGGAAAAACAAAGTCTAGGTTTGAGGTTTATTATCTAATCTTGAATCTTGTTTTATGTCAATAATTAGAAAACTGCCATTTTTCATGAAAAAAAAAAAGTTTAATCACTGCAAACTTAAAAAGCACAATTAAATTAAATTAAAAAATAAAGTTATTAAAACTTAGATATCAGAAAAAAGTAAATAAATTCCATAAATGATGCTGTACTCAAGCTATGATTGTAGTACAAATATTTTTTTCGTTTACTTTAATTTACTTATAACAAATTTGCTTCATACATTTCTTTGACCTGCTCCAAGTTACAAACTGTTTGTCTCTGGTTTTTTTTTTAAACAAATATCAGATTATGCTCTAATAAATCAACAAATAAGCAATTAGTTAATGTTTTTTTTTTTAGAAAGACCTTAGTTTTGTTATAAAAACTCAAAAAATCCTGAAGAATTTTCAAAACTTAAGTCGTATAAAATAAAACTCAAACTAATCTTTAAGATTATCTGCTTGAATGCGGATTAGGTGAAAACTAAGAAGAAATGTTTAATTTAAAGTTGCTCAGTTTATAGAAGTGAACTCATAACTGCATTCATATCATTTGATGATTTTACTCAACTTAAAAGTTTATGTAAACTTTCTAGAGATGGGATTTACGGTTCTTTGAACGGAGCCGGATCTTGTGGATCCATTCCTTTTAACTCAGTTCAATTCAGTTTATTCATAAAGCGCCAAGTCACAACAGAAGTGGTCTCGGGGCACTAAACAGAAACATCCGTATAAAAATAATAATTTAACATTAATTATCTGAGGAGCAGCTTTGAGTTTAACTCCATCACAGACTCTCATCTTGAGCGAGCATGAAGGCGACAGTGGAAAGGAAAAACTCCCTCGTGATGAAGAAACCTTTAGCAGAACCAGCCTCGGGATAAGTGGCCATCTGCGTCGACCAGTAGGAACAGATACACAATGGCAGGTCAAGAATCACGTTAAGATAGAAATAGTATCAAATGAAAACTATTCAATTTTAACAATTCATTTAAGGAAATGAGGTCAGTTTGTCCTCCAGTAGTCTAAGCCTATAGCAGCATAACAAGCCAACCCTAACTATAGGATTTATCAAAAAGGAAAGTCTTAAAACTGGACAAAGTGTCAGCCTCATGGACAGAAACTGGAAGTTGGTTCCACAAGAGAGGAGCCTGATAACTGAAAAATCTTCCTCCCATTCTACTTTTGGAAACTCTAGGAACCACGAGTAAACCCGCAGTCTGAGAGCGAAGCGCTCTGTTAGAAAAATATGGAACAATAAGATCTCAAATATAAGATGGAGCTAGGCTGTTGAGGGCTTTGTAGGTTAGGAGTAAGAGTTTGAATTAAATTCTGGATTTGACACGGAGCCACTCTCCTACTAACTCCAGTTAAGATTCAAAGAGCTGATCAGTTTTGAACGATTAGTCAGGCGGCTCGGCCTGAACGGAGTACGTCATACGTACAGCTGATGTACGACACGCAGCCGGACCACATGAGCTGTCACTACTCAAACCCACTCCGTCCTCCTGAGCGCATGTTCACCATATCCAGCAAGTGCTGCACTCCTCCCCTTTGCCACGGAAAAGCAAAGAAGGAGCACGTGTGTCTGTGTCACATGAGGAGGAGAAAAAGAGTGGCTCTTTGTCTGCGCCTCCGCTCCCGTCGTTCGTTTTAAAGAGTCGTTCCAAAGATTTGGATCGTCCATGAGCGTCACATCTCAAACTTTCACTAACGCAATAAACTCAAAGGGTTCGCAGGACTTGGTTCCCCAAAATGATGCATGTCGAACTAACATCAGGTGTGATTAGAAACGAAGTAGGTCACTAAATATCATCATCATCTACCTTTTGCAACATAAACACACACTTGTTTCAGTTGCACCTTGCATGATCTTAATCACCAACATTATTCTCCTCATCATCACCTTTTTACTAATCACATCTCCAAAGTTGAGACTTTCTGTTATCATTCTTATCACCTAAATAACAGACTTCCCACAGCATCTCCATAACATCTGTATGTGTCATGCCAGACCTCAGTCTCCATTTTGTAACATCATATATATATATTTTAATTCCTATAACTCTCATTTGTTTTAGTATATTCAGCCTAGTCTTTTTATTTTGAGCAGATAAGCTCCAAACATCTTCCTCCATCAACCAGACAGCATCCCAGTGTTTCCCACCGCCTGCTGCTTGGCTGACTCCCTCTCCATCATCTCCATCCGAGCCTCATAAATAAATTCATCAACCCCCTCCACGCCCAGCAGACAGTAAGGAGCAAAACGGGTTTTTAATACAGCTTAGTTAAGAATTAGTGTCCTGAAGGCAAAATAATACATAATAAAAATAGATCACATGACCAGCTGGGAGGTCATTAATGAAGTCGGCTTCTCTCACCTTCCACCACCCCACAAAGAAACTGCTTCTCCTCCTCCATGCTGCCCCACCTCCGCTTCCTGTCGACCTCCGACGAGACAGGGAGGAAGCTCTCCCCGTCCTCCTGCTCAGATTCCGGGGATTTTCTTCATGCTTCTCCTCGATTCGCGTCCCCTCTTCCTCTCCTCCTCCTCCTCCACGACGCTTCTCGCTGATGCTCCCGTGCTGCGTTCAGGTGCGCACGGAAAGCTCGCAGCGGCAGATTATGACGTCAACTTGCAGGTGTGAAAGCGACAATCAAAAAGGAGACGTGTCAAAATGCATTTAGTGTAAATCTGATCTACTTGTTTTCAGAACCTGGGCTTATGATATTTAATTTAGATATAGTAAGTTTTAGTTTAAATTTATTTAGTTCCACTGAGTCACAAGGACTCATTTTCGTGAGAAGCCTGTTTGGGAGCAGATGGTGGGGTGAACGGTCTTGCTCAAGGGCCCAGAGTGGGGCAAACGAGGGTGGAGGCAGGTGTAGGTGTTTCACCTTTTCCACACACATTTTGATGTTGTCGGTCCAGGGAGTTGAATCAGCGACTTCCGATCACAGACCCACCTTCTCTATCCTCTGCACCACCAGTCCCCATTTCCCCCCAAGTTTCTTTTGGTTGCTCCCTTCTTCAGGGGTCACCACAGCGAGCGAACTCGCATGAAAGATTTGGCAATCTTTCATTTGTTTTACACCGGATGTCCTTCCTGATGCAGCCTGGGCTTGAACCTGCAACCTCAGGATTACAAGACCACTGCACTGACCACCAAGCTTTGCAGCCCAATCTAATCTAATTTAAATATGAGAGTGTACATACATTTTAAAAAGTAATACAAACTCTCTTTTAGAGCATTGTGAACCAAATACCATAAATCCATCCTTTATCTTCCTCTTGTTCCGAAGTCAGGTCGCAAATATCATAAATGTTGTGCAAATATTGTTTTAAATTTCACCCAAAATCTTTAAAAATGTAGTCTTTTGACACAAATATCACATTTTTGTTTCTGAGACATTTCGTCCTTCATCCAAAGGACTTCTTCAGTCTGAGGAGCCACAAAAAAACTGGAGTCCCACTAATACTACACTCCCATAGTTGAGTTTCCACTATGGGAATGTGCTATTTGTGGGACTCCATGTTGTTTGTGGCTCCTCAGACTGAAGAAGTCCTTTGGATGAAGGACGAAACGTCTCAGAAAAAAAAAAAGAGAAACCGCCAGATGACCGGACTGAACATTGTTGGTTTAGCTATGAAGTGGTCATTAGCTAAAATTTAGCTTTATAATTCTAAATAAACACTTATTTTTAGTTTATAGCACAAAATAGCACAGAGAAAAGAAAAGGAATTATTTTTATATAAAAATGCACCTGCAGTGTTGGAACATTCACTGTGACTGATTTTTCCTGAAACCCTGAAGGCAGCATCTACCTCCATTCTTATTCTTCTAAGTGGCCTCCAGGATGTAAGAATGAGGATGTGTAAATGTTTATTTTACATTTTAATGTTCAAACTGAGTAGCTTTTTTTATTTCTGTTTTTCTTCTATTGAGTCTGCTGTATAATCTTTAAAATAATGAGATGGATTAAAATAATCCAGATGTTATATGAACATTTTTCATTCAACCTTTATTTACGCAGGTTATCCCATTGAGCCTCGGGGACTCGTTTGTGAACAGCAGTCTTCAGCTCTTTCCACAGATTCTCGATTGGATTCAGGTCTGAACTTTGACTTGGCCATTCCAACACCTGGATACGTTTATTTGTGAACCATTCCATTGTAGATGTGGCTTTATGTTTTAGATCATTGTCTTGTTGGAAGATAAATCTCCGTCCCAGTCTCAGGTCTCTTGCAGACTCAAACAGGTTTTCTTCCAGAATGGTCCTGTATTTGGCCCCATCCATCTTCCCATCAATTCTAACCATCTTCCCTGTCCCTGCTGATGAAAAGCAGGCCCAAACCATGATGCTGCCACCACCATGTTTGACAGTGGGGATGGTGTGTTCAGGGTGATGAGCTGTGTTGTTTTTACGCCAAACATATCGTTTTGCATTGTGGCCAAACAGTTGGATTTTGGTTTCATGTGACCAGAGCACCTTCTTCCACATGTTTGGTGTCTCCCAGGTGTCAAACTTTAAACAACTTTTTATGGATATCTTTGAGAAATGTCTTTCTTCTTGCCACTCTTCCATAAAGGCCAGATTTGTGCAGTGTACGACTGATTGTTGTCCTATGGACAGACTCTCCCACCTCAGCTGTAGATCTCTGCAGTTCATCCAGAGTGATCATGGGCCTCTTGGCTGCATCTCTGATCAGTCTTCTCCTTGTTCCAGATGAAAGTTTAGAGGGACGTCCGGGTCTTGGTAGATTTGCAGTGGTCTGATACTCCTTCCATTTCAATATGATTGCTTGCACAGTGCTCCTTGGGATGTTTAAAGCTTGGGAAATCTTTTTGTATCCAAATCCGGCTTTAAACTTCTCCACAACAGTATCTCGAACCTGCCTGGTGTGTTCCTTGGTCTTCATGATGCTCTCTGCACTTTGAACAGAACCCTGAGACTATCACAGAGCAGGTGCATTTATACGGAGACTTGATTACACACAGGTGGATTCTATTTATCATCATCAGTCATTTGGGACAACATTGGATCATTCATAGATCCTCACTGAACTTCTGGAGTGAGTTTGCTGCACTGAAAGTAAAGGGGCCCAATAATATTGCACACCCCACTTTTCAGTTTTTTATTTGTTAAAAAAGTTTGACACATCCAATAAATTTTATTCCACTTCACGATTGTGTCCCACTTGTTGTTGATTCTTCACAAAAAATTAAAATTTTATATCTTTATGTTTGAAGCCTGAAATGTGGCAAAAGGTTGAAAAGTTCAAGGGAGATGAAAACTTTCACAAGTCACTGTAAGCTTATTTCCATCCCATAAGAATTTTATTTTATTTTTTCAAATAAGTAAAGGAAGAAGTGGATAGATTGAAATAGAAAACAGGTTGTATGATTGCTCTTTTTCTGTTTCAGCTCCTCCAAACCCAGAAGGGTTCAGACCATGAGCACAAAATGAGACCAGCATCACTCTGAAGTGGAACACAGTGAACATCAGCGTCACCTTTGTTCTCCAGTTTAACAACGCAGAGACAAACGTCAGTTCACCAACTGGAAACGGAGCTGTAGCTCACACAGTCTCGTCTCTCACTGCTGGAACTGAATACACCTTCATCCTCTTCTCTGTGTTTGAGAACGTCAGAAGCGGCGGAGTCATCATCGCTGCAGCTACTGGTAAGATATTCGAGATAAATATTTATTCTGACTGTTTGGGTATTTAAAACAAGCAATACTTGATGGTTATTCGCTTATGGGTTTTTGTTTTCTTGTTCATAGAAATAAAATGAAATCAGTGACATCTATGTTTGTTTTCTAAATCTGTAAACATGACAGTCAAAGATTAATCTTAACATTATTTTTCCATGCAAACAAACACCGTCTTGCCAAAATCATCAAGTATCTGTTTCATTGCAGGTTGATCACACAGTACACTTTGTTTTTCCTGATTTTCTCTATTATTTTGGGCTAGTATGTGTTTCTACTTGTTTATTTTTTAAACTAAAACTTTGATGCAATTCTTACTGTCCGTATAAAAAGCAATTCATTACTTTATTAAACAATAAAAAAATGATAAATAACAACAATCCGTATTTTGTTATATAATTATATCCTGTAGAAAATAATATATTTTTTGGCTTCTAACACTGTTTTTTTACAACTGCAATAATAACAACATTCTTATTAACTGATATTAATATAAATATAGATTAAAAGTTTTTATTTTTATTTTAGATAATAGCTGAGTGTATATTTATATGCATTTCCCTTATTTTCTCAATATAATATTTTTATTTGGGTTAACAGGTCGTATTCTTCGTTTGAAAATTAGATTACGGTCTTCAGCTAAGTTGTCCGTAGTAAATTTAGAGAATGTGCTGACAGAGGTGAGACAGATTTATGTTTTCTGTTTATTTGTCATGTTGTCTGCGCTGGTGTGCTTCTCTTTTTGACTCAAATAATGTAAGACTTGTTTTGTGTGACTTGTCTTCATTTCTTTAAAGTCAGTTCTGCAGAACAGTTGGGCTACAACCAGACATGTATTCTTTTAACTTCACGGAGCCATGAAACCTAAAGAGGAATAAAAAGAATGGATCTTTTATGCAGTGAAAGCAGAGGTGCCACCAAAGAGGGGTCAGGGTGGGGGGGTAAGGGGTGAGGCATTGACCACCCATATAAATTTCCTGACATCCTCCCTCCACCTCACAATGTGGCAAGAAATCTTATTCTCCTGTAACCAATGTTTTTGTTTGGTGTGGACTTTTAATTTCTCCTAACTTCTTCTTATCCTTCTTCTTTCAACTTTTCCCTCTTCAGGGGTCATCACAACAAGTCATCCTCCTTCATTTCACACTGTCCTCTGCATCCTCTATCTATCTAACTGCATCCATATATCTCCTCTTTGGCCATACTCTGTCTTTTTCCTGGCAGCTGCATTTCTAACATCCTTCTACCAGTATATCCACTGTCCGTCCTCTGGACATGTCCAAACCATCTCAGTTTGGCTCCTCTAACTTTATCTCCCAGTTGTTCAACATGTGCTGTACCTCTGATGATCTCATTCCTAAACTTATCCATCCTTGTCACTCCTAATGAGAACCTTAGCATCTTCATTTCTGCCACTTCCAGTTCTTTCTCCTGTCTTTTTGTCAGTGCCTCTGTCTCCAGACCATACAACATAGCTGGTCTCACCGCTGTCTTGTAAACTTTTCCTTTGAATTTTGCTGACACCCTTTTGTTACAAATCACTCCTGAAACTTTTCTCCAACCACTCCATCCTGCCTGGACTCTCTTTTTCACCTCTTTACCACATTCCCCATTTTCCTAGACAGTGGGCCCAAAGTACTTGAAGTCCTGCACCTTTGTGACCTCTGCTCCTTGTAGCCTCACTGTTCCACCGGCCTCTCGCTCATTCACACACATGCGGCTGACTTTCATTCCTCTTCTTTCAAGTGCATACCCCCACCTCTCGAAGTTCTCTTCCACCTGTTCCCTGTTCTCACCACAGACCACGTCGTCTGCAAACATCATAGTCCACGGGGATTCCTGGCTGACCTCATCTGTTAGTCAGTCCATCACCAGAGCAAACAAGAAGGGGCTCAGAGCCGATCCTTGATGCACTCCCACCTCCACCTTGAAGCTCTGTCACTCCTACAGCACATCTCACCACTGTCCTGCTGTCCTCATACATGTCCTGTACCAGTTTAACATACTTCTCTGCCACTCCGGATTTCCTCATGCAATACCACACCTCCTCCCTGTGCACCCTGTTATATGCTTCATCTAAATCCACAAAGACACAATGGAGTTCTTTTGGACCCTCTCTGTACTTCTCTGTCATAATTTTCAAAGTAAAGTTGGCATCTGTGGTGGTCTTTCTTGGCATGAAACCATACTGCATCCATATAGTTCCTCGTTGTCTTTTTCTGTCAGCTGCTTTTCTAACAACCTTCTACCTTTATAAACATATTGGTATATGTTTATAATGATAATTTCTACTAGCTAAAACAGATTAATATAACAAAAACAAGAGTTTCTGGATGAAATAGCTGGAAAAAAATACCTCTTAAATGCTACTCTCCTCAAATTAATGCACAATGTCTAAGTATCCATCCATCCATCCATCCATTTTCTTCCGCTTATCCGGGGTCGGGTCGCTGGGGTAGCAGCCTAAGTAGGGAGGCCCAGACTTCCCTCTCCCCAGCCACTTGGGCCAGCTCTTCCGGGGGAATCCCGAGGCGTTCCCAGGCCAGCCGAGAAACATAGTCCCTCCAGCGTGTCCTGGGTCTTCCTCTGGGCCTCCTTCGGGTGGGACGTGTCCGGAACACCTCACCAGGGAGGCGTCCAGAAGGCATCCTAAACAGATGCCTGAGCCACCTCAACTGGCTCCTCTCGACGTGGAGAAGCAGCGGCTCTACTCTGAGTCCCTCCCGGATGATCGAGCTTCTCAATGTCTAAGTAATCAGATCAAAATGTTATGGGTTCTAAAACCAATAATTGAGCTGTGGCTCTGCCATTGTCAACTTGTTACTGTAAAATAAAAAAAATACTCAAAAGTATTTTAAAACAGAAAAATTAATCAAATGTTCACCTGTCTCTATTGACATGGTTTACAGTCTATGGTGTTAAACTGAGAATAAAATGGATGATTTAATACTGGCTGTTTTAGCAGTTTATAGACATCAACCTGTTTTATACTGATACTAAAACATGTGCTCTCAGGACATCATTACCTGCAGCGTTCCCTCAGTGCGGACCGAACTTGGCAACAAAGGCTTTTCTTACTCAGCTCCTGTGGTCTGTATAACACCTTGCAACAGGAACTGAAGCGGTCCACCTTGATTTCTTTAAAGGGTTTCAATCATGGCAATAGAAAATCAAAGCAAATATGTTCTTTTATTAGTATTTCACCCTGTTTTATGGCACCCTGATTTATTGTTTTGAACACTACTTTTATTTTAACTGCTTTTTTTTTTTTTTTTACTGTACTTCATTGTAATCGTTGTCTACTGTTTTGTTGTTTGTACTTTATATGTTCTGTCTGGAACTGGTCTCTCTTGCAAATGAGTCCCTGTGGCTAAACGAGGCTAGCCTGGATAAATAAGAGTTTGAATGAATGATACTTTTTGGCTTTTTAAGTTGTTCCTCGATCAGCCATGTTACGCTTTCTCAAACACAAACCACAGGAACTGATTACCCTGTCTTTGAACTTACCAGCTTTGGTAACATAAAACCCAAGAATGTGGTTTGCCAGGAAATTTCTTGCTTTCAACCAACAGCTAAAATGACTAACATTTCTGTACAGTACAAAATGCAAACATTCCTGTTAATTTTATTATTTATTAACCTTAATTTAATCAGGCACATTTCATTGAGATCACAGATCTCTTTTGCAAGGGGAGGCCTGTGCCTGAAGGCAGCCTAACATGCATGTTTTTGGTCTGTGAGAAGAAACCGGAGTACCCGGAGAAAACCCATGCAAGCACGAGAAGAGCATGCAAACTCCACACAGAAAGACCCCAGGTCCAACCGGTAATTGAGCCCAGGACCTTCTTGCTGTGAGGCAACAGTGCTAACCACTGATCCGTCATGCTGCTGTCAGATTAAACAAGAGAAATGTCAAGAACACTTGATTTGTCTGGGCAAAATGTCTCAAAAAACTATTTTGTTTCAGTCTGAGAAACTTTACAGACGTAAACTTGAAACCATTTTGCCACGTTTAATTTCTCCTTTCATTTTCTCCTTAGAATGTACGTATTTGTTGCGTAACAGTTTTTCACTGAAACTTGAGCTAGTTTGTCTGGTTTGATAAACATGAGTTCATGAGATGATGATTATGGTGTGTTTTTATCTTTTATTCTGCAGCTTACTGAGTAGAATAGAGAACAAAAGTTTAATTTGTATCCTGCCACCCTTGGATGCTAAATGTTGGATAAAAATATCATCTATTCATCTTTCTTACTCAAAGAAGCCACACTCGAGGACACGAGAAGATGTTTGAACCGTTTTTACTTGCAAGGACAGACTTTCAGTTACTGACATAATTTGTGGTTTAATGTTGAACTTACGTGCAGGAAGGTAATGGGAGACTCATAAGTAATTAAGTTTATTATTTAATTAAGCAAAACAAAATGTTGACGGGGCAGCACGTTGGCGCAACTGGTAGAGCTGCTGCCTCTCAGCGAGAAGGTCCTTGGTTCAAACCCCGGTCCAGGGGCCTTTCTGGGTGGAGTTTGCATGTTCTCTCCGTGCATGCGTGGGTTTTCTCCGGGTGCTCCGGTTTCCTCCCACAGACCAAAAACATGCATGTTAGGCTGATTGGTAACTCTAAATTGTCCCTAGGTGTGAGTGAGAGAGTGAATGGTTGTTTGTCTCGTTTGTCTCTATGTGTCCCTGTGATGGACTTGCGACCCGTCCAGGGTGTACCCCGCCCCTCGCACAGTGATTGCTGGACATGGGCACCAGCGACCCCCGTGACCCAAAATGGAATAAACGGGTAAAGATAATGGATGGATGAAAATGTTGACGGGGCAGCAAAAAATTACTTAAAGGGAAGAGACAGACTGCGCAGACACAGACCATGAAACCATTGAAGGATAATGCCTGGACACAGGAGGAGTGATGCAAACTTTATGCAGACACTGACGAGACAGAAATGAGAAACACCTGGGGTGAATGAGATTACAGACAGGAGAGACAGGAGGTGAACACAAGCAGGAGGAAACACTGAGGGCTGAATGAAACACGAGGAAACAGGAAAAACTTGACAAAACTCAGAAACCCTACAGTTACAGGTTTACACAGGTGCATAGACTTTTACATCATGGATCCAAGTCACGAGAATCTGCACCGGGCAGTGTGTGAGGTTTGTTTTTATATACAGTAGTTCCTTGATTACCGTGGGGGTTACAATTCAGACACCACCTCTATAGGTGAAAAACCACAAAGTAGGAATGCTATATGTAATTTTGTATTTATATTTGTCACTAAACTACTGGAAAAAAATTAGTTGAGTCTCAGTTAAAATGCTTCCTGGAGGATCACGCTATTCCAGAGCTATTCCAATCTGGCATTAAACTTCTCCACAGCACTGAAACTGCTCTATTGAAGGTTTTTAGCCACATCTTCCTATCCACAGATGCAGGTGACTTTGTGCTCCTTGTCTTACTGGACCTTACATCCGCCTTTGACACCATCGACTATGAGATCCTCATTGCTAGGTTAGAGCAGTGGGTGTGCATCACAGGGTCAGCCCTCAAATGGTTTAACAAGATAACAAGAAAACAAAAATCACTGTAATGTCACTTTATTGTTGATATGTGCTGCTGACTATCCATGTTGCTGATCATATGCTGCTGATTTGTTTCAAGCTGCTGTGTTCATTCGTGTTCATCGGCTCACACAGACTCATGTTCGTGCTGCTGTTCGGCGTATTGTTTGTGCACTATTAGTGTTTAGTGTATTCTTCGTTTAACGTATTTCTTAGTTCATATCTTAGATTTTATTACTGTTTTTATTTACAATTCATACTTTTGTTGGATGTAACTGGGACCCTGTGTATACAGTATAGTTCCACCACATGTACCGAATGTGGTGCTAACAACAAATAAAAAAACTTTCACTTATGTTCTTGTTTAGGGTCTGATTCTTTTAACATAGCTGGATGTATACAACCATAATCTGATTTTGTTTTCAGGTTCTCAACCTGCACACTGCTTTTCTTTTAGATATTCTATTTCTCAGATTCACAGACTTCTCAGATTTTTCTCATTCCACCAGAGCACTGAAGGGACTTCCATGTCTCTGAGCTTAATACCAGCACGCATAAAAAAATCAAGACAGAAGAACGTGGTTTGGCTGAATAGTTCTCAGTTTACAGGAAACAAGCAAACTAATGAACCTTTTTGAAAACCATCTCTGCAATATTAATTAAACAGCAAGATTTCTTTTATGAACACTGACTTCAAACTTTTTTTGTACGTTAGCAGCAGTAATGAATAAGAAACTGTTTTTGTCAAAACCATAAACTCAGATTTTATCTTTCATGATTCAAGGAAAGTTTGTCACATTACTGTTAGATGCGAAATTTGACATGAACCTGTTCAACCGAACTGCTGGCTTAACCAGTTTGTCGAGTTTGATAAACAGCAATTAAAAAGTAAAGTTTTACAAATATGTTTCTTTGCATATATATATATATATATATACAGTATATACATAGTGTATATAATATATATTTTTAGGTGTACTGCATTTCTTTTATAAACATGAGACCAAAATGCTGGCAGCACAACTGTATAAAATGTTTCTCAAATCCAGACCCACAGCCTTAATTTTTATAATATTGGAGGACAATTAGCTATTATGGGAATGAGTGGCCCAGTGTTGTGTTTAGCTGTCTGTTAGCAAAATATCTTATAAGCCACTAGAAGGACTTTAATGAAACTTAATTTTATTGATTAAACTGGACTTGCGACCTGTCCAGGTAGTCCTCTGCCTCTTGCACATTGATAGCTATGGGCACCAGTTACCCCCGTAACCAAAACAAGAAAATGGTGGTAAAGCTAATGTAAGGATAGATGGTTTTGGAGACAACTTGATTCACAGTTAAGTGACCAAAAAGGCAACACTTCTGTCAGATTTTTAGATATTAAATTCAATTTTAGCATGAGTCTTGTTGAGAGCCATCCCTTACACATACTCTGTTCAGTAGTGTCTCATGAGAGATCTTTGTTTTAAACTTTGCCGTGCGAGGAGGTGGGTATTCTAGGAATGTTACTTTCATTATTGTAGAGTTGACTTCCGTTCTGTGGAACAGAAAACATATAGCTGAAGAAAATAAATTAATTAGTTTTTACACTAGCTACTTCTTTCACATAAAACTGCAGCTGATGTTCAACCAGTCTGTGGTAGCCAGTGTCCTCTTCTGTGCTGTTGTGTGTTGGGGAGGCGGCATAAGGAGGAGAGATGCAGGGCGGCATGACAGGCTGGTGAGGAAGGCTGGCTCTGTGTTTGGGAACAGAGCTGGAGTCCCTTACATCGGTGGCAGAGAAAAGGGCCCTCAGTAAGCTTCTATCCATTGTGGACAATGCTGACCATTCTCTGTACGGCACCATCATGAAGCAGAGGAGCTCCTTCAGTGGTAGACTGCTGTCCCAGTCCTGCTCCACAGACAGATTCAGGCAGTCCTTTGTCCCTCAAGTCATCAGAATGTTCAACTCCTCACCGTACAGTACTTTTTTTTTCCCATTTACTCTTTATTTATACAGGTAGTCTCATTGAGTCACGAGAACTAGAGACCTGTTTTTGGGGACAAATGATGGGGGTGAAGGGCCTTGCTCAGGGGCCCAGAGTGGGGCAAATGAGGGTGGAGGCAGGTGTGGGTGTTTCACCTTTTCCACCCACATTTTGATGTTGACGATACCAGGTGTTGAACCTGTGACTTTCCAATCACAGGCCCGTCTTCTCTAACCTCTGTGCCACCACTCCCCACTACTATTTTTTACTAGTACAAATAGAGCCTTGTAACTCTGCAGTACCCCGGACACTTGTATGTGTATGTACATATACAAATGTATATACAGTACATGTATAGGTATGCTTAGATGTTTATGTATGTATATATGAATAAGTTAATCATGAATGTAGTACTCCATACCACCTGGTGCATGTGCATATTGTCTTTTTCCAAATTTGTGTATTCTGATTCTTTTCTTGAATATTTCATATGTTGGTTTTTTTTCTGTATAACTAGAAAATACTTCTGGATGCCTCAAATTTCCACCTGGTTTTAATAAAGTATCTATCTATCTATCTATCTATCTATCTATCTATCTATCTATCTATCTATCTATCTATCTATCTATCTATCTATCTATCTATCTATCTATCTATCTATCTATCTATCTATCTATCTATCTATCTA
>NC_056498.1:36467898-36477622 GCF_014905685.2 Nematolebias whitei
TTTTTTTTTTTTTTGGTCCACGGTCCTTATTTAAAAGGTCAGACATTCTTGTCGTATTATTCTTTCTTATTGTGTCTTTAAAAAAAAAAACATATACAGTATGTTAACAACAACAAAAGAAGTTGAAGGCATCCAGACACTGATGAACAGTGACTGAAAGTGTCATCTAACTGCAAGGTTTAAGGTGGAATCTCAAAATACCTGAGCACTCTTCCCTTAAATCTCAGTCCGTATAATCTGTCCATGTTCATTTATTCATCAAACATTAATGGCTTTCATGCTGCATCCGGTTCTCCTTGTGCCTCACTGTGTTTCTTTAAGGCTTTTTGTCATCATCCTCCAGTTTTTTAAGCTTTGCTGCCACAGCAACTTTTTATTTTTTGTTTTATAATGAAATTTTTTTTTTTTCTGAGCCCACCGTGCCATCCTTGGGGTGACCCTTGAAACCATGACAGCTTGACTGACATCGATCACTTCCACTGCTTTCTTATCAGTCATGGAATATAATCCAAGTATTAATAATCTTCTTTCAGGCAACACTGAGTTTCTTAAACCAGACAAATCGTGAGACATTATTTGTAGGACGGGAGAAAAATACCAAAAATTCTGTGCAGTCTCATCCAATGCAGGATACCTGGTCGCCTTACTACAATTTATTCTGATGCTGTCGGTTATTTCTCTGTAAATGTGCATGTCTAATAATTGGAACAGCATCATTTATGCTTTTAATCGGTGAATTTACAGGTACCGTCGATGGCATAGCATCTTTTCAACTGGTCACTGAAGCAAAGACCTGGACAGATGCTCAAAGTTATTGCAGACAGAAATACATTGATATCGCCAGGTACAGTTAACGCTCTCATAAACTGTGACATTACATGATGCATTCACCCACATAAGTTTTAAAGCTGTCTGCAAATGTATTTAGTTTAATTAAATAGTTATATAGCAATCAATAAATTATTTGACTACAAGTTTTATTTTTTGGGGACTGCCTAGAAAGGTAGCTACCTATTATTACCCACCTGAAAAGTGTTTTGCTCTTCTTTCTACTTTAATGTGACCCGAACCACAATGTGTACTCCCACAAATGTTATATTAAAAAGCCTGGCTCAGCACCATGATACTTCTATTGGCATTTAGAGTTACCATGGCGACATAATTCTTGAACAAATAACTCAGCTATTTTACAAGGTATTGAGCTGAAATTTGGTGGTAGCTGAGAGCAACGCCCAATAAATTCTGAATTAAAATAAAACATTCAAGATGGCCACCAAAGCAATATTTAAATGGCTTTAACTCAGCTAGTTTGACACATATAGATCTGAAATTGGGTGTGGTTATAGCTGGGATCGTTCAAGACGGCCACCATTGCTTAAAATAAAAAAATTATTATAACGCATTCATTTATTATTATTATTATTATTTCTTTTTGCCATATTGAGCTGAAATTTGATACGGTGGTAGCTGAGAGCAAAGCCCAACACTCATTACACACGTTTGTTTATTTATTGTTAGGCTGGATGTTAATGTGCTTCTCTTTTTAAACAGTGTAAGAAATCAGGCAGAAAATGATCAAATCAGCAACTTAATACAATATACAAGTGTTTGGATTGGACTGCATCGGAGCTTGTGGTCTGATGGGAGCTTCTCTCAGTTTCAACACTGGGCAGCTGGTCAGCCAGACAATGTTGCAGACAAATGTGCAGCTACAGAGATGACTGTCTCAGGAGAATGGTTTAATGAAGACTGTACCTTGAGTTTACCATTCATCTGTTACATCGGAGGTAATGTATCTAATTTAATATTTCACATAAGGCTTATTGTGTTTGCATTCATTACCTGTGATTGGATCCAGAGTTGGGAGGCCTTGGCATCTCTTTCTGCAGCAGCCTCTTCCAACTCTTCTGGGTGGATTCTAAGGCATCTCACTTGGACATGATATGAACACTGCTTAAGCAAGGCTTTACCAAATGCCGACACCACCTAAACTGGCTCATCTCAATGTGGAGAAGCAGCGTCTCTTCTTCAAGTCTCTCTTAGATAATTGAACTTCTCATCCTATGTTTAAGGGACAGACCAGGTGTGGAGAAAACTGATTTTGGCCGCCTCTATACACCACCCAGAATTTGTGACTGTAGGTGAGAGTAACATTGATCAATCAGTAAAGAAAGAACATCGCCTTGCAGCTCAGCTCCCTCTTCACCATAATAACAAGTATTATAGTATAATAACCAACAATAACATTTTTTTTAACAAATGGCAACTAAAAGGACCGTCAAAAAAACAAAAACAACTATGTAGAAAACTAAAAACAGGAACATGTCTGCATTGGTTCTTGCCAGAAACAACACATGTTTAAAGCCACTTAGAGAGCTCAAGGTCGAGAGCTTCAGATCTTTTTGCAAGATATTCCAGGAAACTGGAACGGAAAAGGAGAAGTCTCTTTTGCCTAGTTCAGTCCTCACTGAGGGGACACTGCAGGTAATAATGTCCTGAGAGCGCACGCTGTAGCTGCACTCACGCAAAGACATGTAGGAGGAGATGTATGAAGGCAGCAGACCAAGAAATGATTTAAAGATGAAAATGTACCAGTGAGCGAGTCTGCGTGAAGTTAATGATGTCCAGTTAACAAGTGAATACTAGTTGCAGTGATGGGTGCAGTAGTTACAGCCAGTTATGAATCTAAGCAGCATTCAGCATCTGCAGGGTGCTTCTAGGAGCATTCATTTAAATAATGTCACCATAGTCAATGGAGGGAGGAAAATCGCAGTTACAAGACGTTTCCTAGCATTCAGAGTTAGACAGGATCTATTTCTGATAAAGGAACCCAGTTTTACTTTGTTTCTTTACAAAGTTTTCGAAACGGGGCTTCAAAGACAGATGCGAATCAACCAAGATACCCAAGTATTTGTAAGAATCGACAAACTCAGTAGGAACTTCATTTGAAGATAAAATAGAAGGAAAGAATGCTGACATCGACTTCTTGTTTGAAAACAACATCCCTTTCATTTTGTCAGTGTTTAGCACAAGTTTGAGACAGAACAAATCTGACTGGATGATGTTGAAGCAGACTGTAAAAGCTGAAAACCTTAGCAACTGTTTTAAACAACTGTCATCAGCTTAGAAATGTAAGAATGCATTAGGGATGGACAGTCCTACATTACCTATGTAGATTGTGAAAAGGGTGGGTCCTAAGATTGAATCTTGTGGTACACCATTGTTAACAGTAAGAGAACTGGAAGAAGTACCATTATGTTCAACATATTGTCACCGATCTGAAAGATAATTAGAGAACCAACCAATGGTATGATCTAAGAAACTAATTTCTGAGAGCTTATACCATACCATCCATCCATCCATCCATTTTCTTTACCCGCTTATTCCATTTTGGGTCATGGGGGTCGCTGATGCCCATGTCCAGCAATCACTGTGCGAGGGGCGGGGTACACCCTGGACGGGTCGCAAGTCCATTACAGGGACACATAGAGACAAATGAGACAAACAACCATTCACTCTCTCACTCACACCTAGGGACAATTTAGAGTTACCAATCAGCCTAACATGCATGTTTTTGGACTGTGGGAGGAAACCGGAGTACCCGGAGAAAACCCACGCATGCACGGAGAGAACATGCAAACTCCACCCAGAAAGGCCCCTGGACTGGGGTTTGAACCAAGGACCTGCTCGCTGAGAGGCAGCAGCTCTACCAGTTGCGCCACCGTGCTGCCCCTCATACCATACCATACCATTTTATTTATAGAGCACTTAAAACAGCGACAAGGCCAACCAAAGTGCTGCACAGACAGAACAACAGGTAACACACAAAGCAAAATACAAAATGAAGTAAATCAGAATATAGACAAAAAACAATGCAGATAATGATGACAAACCAGTGTGGAGCGTACAGGGTCAAAACACAGATCATCTGGTGTTGAAAGCCACCGAATAGTAGTGGGTTTTTAAACGGGACTTGAAATCTGAGAGAGAGGGGGCCTGTCTGACAAGCAGAGGTAACTCGTTCCAGAGTCTTGGTCCTGCTACAGAGAAGGCCCTGTCACCTCTGCGCTTAAGACGAGTTCCTGGAACTGTGAGGAGCAACTGGTCCACTGACCTCAGGGAACGTGGTGGGACATACGGTTGTAGCAGATCAGAGAGATGGGGGGGCGAAACTGTTCAGCGATTTGTAGGCATACAGGAGTATTTTGAAATGGATTCGAAAGTGAACCGGTAACCAGTGCAGTGAGGCCAAAACTGGAGTAATGTGCTCTCTTTTGCCTGTACTGGTTAAAAATTGGGCTGCTGCCTTCTGGACAAGTTGTAGTCGTGCTATGGAGGTCTGACTGATACCAAACAGGAGTGAATTGCAGTAATCAAGCCTAGATGTAATGAATGCATGTATTACTGTCTCCAGGTTCTTTTTGGACAATATGGGCTTCAGTTTAGACAGCCGCCTCAGTTGGAAGAAACATGATTTAACAATCATGTTTACATGATTGCTAAGTTTCAGGGAAGGGTCCATTATCACTCCCAGATTAGTGACTCTTTGTTTTTCTAACAGGGTTAGAGCGGAGAGGTCGATGCAGTGGTTTGTGATTGTGTCGTTGGGAGGGAACAACATGACTTCAGACTTCTTTTCATTGAAAGTTAAGAAATTTAAAGCCATCCGGTCCCTGATGTCAGCCAGGCAGTAGAGCAGCGGTTGAATAGAGCATGTACCATTGTGTCTTAGGGGGAAGTAGATTTGACAGTCATTGGCATAGAAGTGGAAGGGCATGTTGTGTTTCCGGAAAATAGCACCAAGCGGCAGCAGGTATAAAGAGAATAGGAGGGGACCCAGGATGGACCACTGCGGAACCCCCCATTTAAGCTCTGCAGCTGCAGAACTAAAATCCTTGATGAAGACACAAAAGGATCTGTCAGTGAGGTAAGATCTGAACCAATTGAGGGCTGATCCTGTGACGCCCACCCACTGCTCTAACCTAGCAATGAGGGTCTCATGGTCGATGGTGTCAATGGCGGCTGTGAGGTCCAACAGTACAAGCAGCACAGAATCACCGATATCAGTGGTTAAGAAAATGTCATTAAAGACCTTCAGCAGGGCAGTTTCAGTGCTATGGAGAGGTTTAAAGCCAGATTGGAATAGCTCTAAGATGGCGTGACCCTCCAGGAAGCACTTCACTGGGACTCGAGTATTTTCTCCAGTAGTTTAGAAACAAATGTGAGTTTGGAGACTGGCCGGAAGTTGGAAACGAGTGAGGGGTCAAGGTTTGGTTCTTTCAGGAGAGGCTGGACGGCAGCATGTTTAAAGGTTTTTGGCACCATGCCAGTGGATAAACTACTGTTTACTATAGTAAGAATGGACGGACCTAGAGTAGGAAAAACCTCCTTTAGTAGTCGAGGGGGGACCACATCAAAGGGGGAACCAGAAGGTTTCAAGCTGCACATGACCTGATCTAGAGAAGATAGAGTGATGGGTTCAAAATGGTCAAATAGAGCTACAGATTGAGGTGGGATGGATGGGTCATGAGTTGGAGGGGAAATGAGAGCCGGGTGGTCGCAATTTTTTCCAAAAAGAAATGTAAGAAGTTCTCGCACAGCTCAGTCGAGGCTTCCAGAGGTGATGGTTCAGTGAGATGGAGAACAGAGTTTAGGGCAGAGAAGAGGCCACGTGGGTTGTGAGAGTTTGAGGTAATTATATCAGAGAAGTATTTGGATTTAGCAGCTTTCACTGCTTTCTGATAACTGCGCCAACTCTCTTTAAGTATTTGAAAAGAGACCTGCAGCCTGTCTTTCCTCCACTTGCGCTCCGCCCTCCTGCACTGCTGCCTAACGGCCTTGGTGACGTCATGATTTTCTAGTTTTAACAGGCGCAACATGATCCAGAGTCTTTAAGCAGACAGAGTTGAACTGGGATGTCAGCTGTGGTGGTGAGAAACACTGGGGGCTGAATTATCATTTCAGAGTTATAAACATCTGTGAAACGTGCGGCAGTGAAGTGGTTAATGGTCCGGCTGCGACGTTCAGGAATGCACGACTTACTGTAGGAGTTAGATGGGGGAGGGGGAACTCAAACCGGATGTGGTCTGAAAAAACATTATCACCAATTTCAAGATTACTAACAGTCACATCACGTGTTAAAACAAGGTCCAGTGTGTGTCCGCGGCGCTCTTGGGTGGGACCGTTTACATGCTGAGTTAGATTAAATGAGTCCAATAAATCTAAAAAGTCCTTAACCAAGGGGTACTCAGGACAGCACACGTGCAAATTAAAGTCCACAATAATGAAAACATGATTATATTTTGGTGTGATTTCAGACAAGAATTCAGAAAACTCATTTATGAAATCCTTAGATCGAGGTGGGCGGGAGACCAGTGCAAATAACGTCGGAGGCGAGTGGCTGAGTTCAAAGACGCTCAGCTCAAAGCTGGCGTGGGAAACTGGGATGGACAGTTTACAGTCAAAAGTTGGTTTGAATATTGTTAATAATCCACCACCGCGCCGGCCTGATGTGCCGCGGTGCGTTAAAACACAGGCAGTTCGGTGGCAATAATTCCATCAAGGCTGGACTCACTCGGAGACATCCAAGTCTCTGTGATGCAAAAAACGTCCAACTCGTACTCTAGAAAGTAGTCCCTGAGGATAAAAGTTTTGTTGGTAACAGATCTTGCATTGACCAAACACATCCGGATACTGTTCAAAGTGGAGCCAGCAGCGGTGGAGTTAGCGCGCATCAGTAGCCTCAGGTTTTCAGTAACAGCCCGTCCGGGTCGGTCCGAGATGCGCACCGGCTGACAACTCCCGTTGTTTACCTGGTCCGGGCACGCGGGAAGCTAAGTTTATAGTGCTCTGTAAAATTGTGGAATAAGAGTATTTTGTGATCTTTATATCATATTTTATTATTTTTTTAAAGCAATACTCTTTAAGAATTGGAAAACCTCATCTTATGAGTGCGTATTTGAACGCTGGAGAAACTCTTGACTTCCTGAATTGTCTGAATGTTTTGGAGTCTGCTCAAGAATTCATGTCGTCACAAAAGTTAATGACTAACAAAAGTGAAAGAAAACTTTGAGGCTTTAAAACTATTTCTTGTAAAAATGATTCACGGCAGTCTTTATCTTAAAGGTGCTCGAGTAAAACAGGTTGGAGCACAAATTCCCATCTTTGGAGATAAGCTACGCCCGTCAGGAAGAATTGTCAAACCGCAATTACTGTAAATGTCAAAGACGCACAAGCGCACAGAACAGTGTGTGGATGGAACCCGAAGGAGTGCATTCAGATAAAATAAGAAATTAAATCTGTGCTGTTTACCGAATATGAAAATGTTTTCTGAATAAGTCAGATTAAAGTTAGATTTTTTTTAGAAGTTATATTAATATTATTAAGTTGTGCAATTTTTATACAATTGAAATCGTGATTTTTTTTTTCTTTGTGCTCACAGGTACTCTTAAATTTTCAAGGATTTTGTTATGCAGTTTCAACGTATCGAGGGTTAATTAGTACAAGATTGATAGAGATAATGGTAAAATTAGTGACTGATTTTGTAACTAATCATATGAGAAGAATTGTGTTTAGTTTAGTTTAGTTCAGTATCTATAGAGTAAATGAAGGTTATATTAATCTCAACAGAAGAAACAATATTGTGCACCAGATTTAGCCAACGGCTTATTTCTATTTTGTAGTTCCCATGGCAGATAAATACAAGATATAAAAACAGATTAAAACGATTGAACATAAATGTAGTTGGAACAATAAAATGCAAGCAAATCACAAAAACAATAAAAACTAGTTGACAGAAATACAGAGTTAAAATACTTGAATCCAATTTTTAAAATGATTCCTTTTATATAAATCATGCAAAGGTTCATATAAAACATTTTCAAACTGTATGATTGTAAATAAAATATATTTGTTAATGTTGATATTACTGTTTGTTTCAAAGTAAATAATGAGTTTTTTTCTATTCTTTAGCAGCCATGAATAAAAATGTAGATTTTCTGAAAGTTTAATTTCATTTAGTGAGTCTGCTCTCCCATCATGCACTTGAAGGGATCAATATCATCTGATCTGAACAAAGTTCTACTAATTAATATTCTGTATGGTGGAGGCGCCATGTTGTGGACACATTTAAAGACAAGGGGGACCCCTGAATATATGTTAAATTATCAAATCTCACATTTTTATATCTAGTAAACCAATTGTAATAGTTATTCTGTAATCATTTTTAATTAAGTACTTTGGCAACTTAATTAAAAAGTGATTGGACTAATTTTAAATTGTATGGTTTGCTTAAGAATAACAGGACATGAAACAATAGATCCAAGACAATATGATTCAATTTAAACATACCATTGCTGCTTTCTAGTTAAATCATTTTTGGTCTACAAATAGCTGTATTATGTTTTTATTAGTTTCTTGATCTGTTTCTAACCCAAGCACTGAACCCAAAATCACTTCTTACCACATAGCTTTCTGTACAGTGTACAATTTTTGGACCATCAGTGCAAGTTGATGAAAAAATCCATCAGATATGCATCCATGTAACAGTATACTTAACATTCATTGTGATGCAAAAAAAAAAAATTTAAATTGTCCATTGAAGATATTTAAGTATTTTGTTTGACTATGATGTTTGCAGATGACATTGTGATCTGTATGAGAGATGGGAGCAGGTGGAAGAGAACTTAGAGAGGTGGATGTATACACTTGAAAAGAGAGGAATGAAAGTCAGTCGCAGTAAGACAGAATGCATGTGTGTGAATGAGAGGGAGATGGCTGGAACAAGGAGCAGAGGTCACAAAGGAGCAGGACTTCAAGTACTTGGAGTCCACTGTCCAGCAAAACGAGTAATGTGATAAAGATTAGATAGATTTCCATTTTGGATGAGAAAGACTGAGGGATAGGGATTTTTATGATTTATATTTTTAGAGCTGATTTTTGGTTTATTTAATTTGAGCCGTGGGCGAGTTGACACTGTTTCAATGGGGGTGTGGGTGGGTAACAGAGAAGCAGCAGAGAGGTGTGGAGGACTACAACTCTGCTTCCTGGACTGGACCCTGGGTTGTCAATAATTTGGGGGATCAACAAAATCAGCCATATTTCTAGAAAGAAGAGCGGCTCCGTCCAAAGTGGGATGGATGCCATCTCTCCGCATCAGGCCAGGTTTTCCCCAGAAAGAACTCCAGTTATCTATGTAGCCCACGTCGTTGTCAGAACACCACCTGGACACCCAGCAGTTAAACAACGACATACGGCTAAACATGTCATCGCTGGTCAGGTTGGGGAGGGGGCCGGAGAAAACTACGGAGTCCGACATGGTTTTAGCAAAGTCACATACCGAAGTAACATTAATTTTAGTGACCTCCGATTGGCGTAACCGGGTGTCATTACCGCTGACATGAATAACAATCTTACCGTATTTAGCCTTAGTCAGCAGTTTCAGATAAGATTCTATGTCGCCCGCTCTGGCCCCTGGAATTCATTTAACTATGGCAGCTGGAGTCCCTAAAGCCACGTTTCAAACTATGGAGCTTCCAATAACCAGGGTCTGCTTCTCAGCGGGTGTGTCACTGAGCGAGGAAAATCAATTAGAAACGTGAACGGGTTGGTGGTGAACGGGTTGGTGGTGAACGAGTTGGTGGTGAGCGGGTTGGTGGTGAACGGGTTGGTGGTGAACGGGTTGGTGGTGAACGGGTTGGTGGTGAACGGGTTGGTGGTGAACGGG
>NC_056498.1:36477632-36478610 GCF_014905685.2 Nematolebias whitei
GGTTGGTGGTGAACGGGTTGGTGGTGAACGGGTTGGTGGTGAACGGGGGGCTTAGCCTTAGCACTACGCTTGCTCCGGACCGTCACCCAGCCGGCCTGGGGTCCCGGAAAGTCCTATGTGAAGGATACCTAATATTTTTGTTTTCACTTTGGAGATTGTTCAATCCTAAATTGTTTGTTTTAGTCATTTTATATATTTTTTAAAAAGGGGCAGGAGTTATAAGAATTTTCTTCTCCTTTCTGCACCCTATTTATTCAATGTTTTTTATTTAATGCTTTTTGTTTGTTTGTTTGTTTCTTTTAAATAAATGAATAAATGAAAATGAAACCAACAGCGATCATCAATAGTGGGATAGATTGATTGCTTTTAACAGGAAGAAACTCAGCAAATGCAGGTTCAGGACTGGGGCTGTCTGCCTCAGCTGGTTAGGGTTTGAAAGAACAGGAAAGAGACACAAACAGAGGAGGTTCTTTCCACGTAAGGTTTCTATAGAAAGAAGACAAACACAAACACATTGTTGATAGAAATAATAACAAATGCAAACAGAGCGAGTAGAAAAAGCAAAGACAGCAGCAGAGTGAGGAAATGTGATCATTTGTCCTCCAGCAGTCTAAACTTATAGCAGTATAACTAAGGGATGACTCAGGAAACCCAAGCTAACCCTAACTATAGGACTTATCAAATGTACAGTCTTGAAACTAGTGGTAAAATAGACAGTGTCAGCCTCACATAAAGAAACTAAGTTGGTTCCACAAGTGAGGAGCCTTTAAAAGTTAGACTTTAAATTCTATTGTTTGTGTTACTAATCTTGCATTTACCTTTAGGAAGAGGTAGAGGTCAGGGATGCTAATAATTCTCAAAGCAAAACAAAATTATCCATTTTAAAATGTTCTTTCCCTCCTTTTGTCTCAGCTCCTACAGAAAACTTCACTGCATCAGAACAAAATGAGACCAGCATCACTCTGCAGTGGAATAAAC
>NC_056498.1:36478620-36485124 GCF_014905685.2 Nematolebias whitei
TGTTTGAGAACGTCAGAAGCAGCGGAGTCAACATCACTGCAGCTACTGGTAAAATAAAGCACTTTAATGTCATGATATGATGATCTTTTAAAGTTATTTTTACTATAAACTGCCAACTCATGGGAATTGTAAATATAAATATACCAAATATATCCCAAGCACATTAATCTAAAAGTAGTCACACAAGCATACAGCAGTATTTGTATGGGTGCAGTGAGGTTCACAAACACATCCAGTGTGTTTTTGTTTCTTTTTAAATTGCAATAAAATAAATATTTTGTCAATTATTTAAAAAAAAAAAAAGTGATTTTTTTTTTTCTAAATAAAGAGTTTTAAAAAGCATTCAAATCATTTAAATTTAACATTTTTATTTGAGGTAAAATAGCTCAAATAGATGGATAATTTAGTGTGGAAAAAACATTTTAATATAGTATTTTCAGGCCGTTAAATAAGGTGCTCGTTTTTTCCCCTAAGGAACATGAATTGTCATAAAATTAACAGACAGTTTAAGGGTTAATGTGGACTTACAGCAGTAGTGCACAGACTCTGGTTCCAAAAAGACAATATGGCAGCTTCCATAAACCACTTTGTGCTGAGTCCAGCTCCCAGTAATGACAAAAGGCGGGTACAATTAGTCTACTACGCCTATGATTTGAATTAATTCATTCTTTGAACATTCTTTGATTCATTCTTCATATAATTCAATACAGAAATTGTTAAATACTTTAATCAACAACAAAATAGTTATGTTTTACACAAAATACTGTATTTATTTGTTTTCTTTTATTGGCTCTTCGGCACGTTGGTTGAACAATCATCATTAATTCTGCTTTAAATTTTCTGTTTCAGCTCCTCTGAATGCCAACAGTTTCAGACCATTAGCACAAAATGAGACCAGCATCACTCTGCAGTGGAACACAGTGAACAACAACGTCAGATTTGTTCTCTGGTTCAACAACACAGAGACAAACATCAGTTCATCAACTGGAGCTGGACCAGTAACTCACACAGTCTCATCTCTCGCTGCTGCAACTGAATACACTTTCATCCTCTTCTCTGTGTTTGAGAACATCAGAAGCAGTGGAGTCAACATCACTGCAGCTACTGGTAAGATTAAGCACTTTAATGTCATGAAGCAAAAGCTTTGTTTTTTTTATTTTTAAGATTTTTACTATAAATTGCAAACTCATGAGAACTGTAGACAGGCAAATATACTTCAAGCACATCTGTCTCAAAAGTAGTTACACAAGCATACAACAGTATTAGTATGGGTACAACAAGGTTCACAAATCCATGCATCACTCCATCCATCCGTCTTCTACCACTTTTCCATTAACGGGTCGTGGAGGCAACATCTTCAGGAGAGAAACCCAGACATCCCACTCCACAGCAACATTTTTCCGCACGTTCTGTGGCACCCCGAGGCATTCCAAGCCCAGAGAAGATATACAATCCCTCCAGCAACTTCCGAATCTTCCCTGGAGCCTCCTACAAGTGGGATTTGCTCAGAAAACCCCTGGAGGTTTACCAGGAGGCATCCTAATTAGGTGCTCAAACCACCTCAACTGACTCCTTTTAATGAGGAAGAGCAGAAGCTCCACTCCGAACAGGGACAATAATCCAGGCTGGGAATTAGATACCATCCCACGCCACCACCACTCGATTAATGCAAACCTCCAAAACCGAGTTGATTTTACTACAGGTCTCTCTTGAATAATAAGTCTCCTCATGACTCAATGAGACTAACCTGTATAAATAAACGTTGAAATAACATTACGCGCACTTTGAACACCATATGACACCAAGTGTGTACTTGTTTAGCAATGCTGTGGCCATTGACTTCAGAAGCATTTGTAATGAGGAGGAGGGAGGACACACTGGTGGGAGGGTCTGTGGGGTCTTCCTCCCCCCCAAAATTTTGAATAAATTAGATGCCATTTCCTGCATTCTGGTGTATTTTAACGGGTTGTTTAACATTTATCTACATAAGTAAACATTTGATTCAATAAATATTTTAGAGTTAATGGCACAACACAAAGTAGCCTGACCAACAGCTCTCCTTGTGTGAACAGAACACGCTCCTCTTCTCTCACGCATCCTAGCCACAGTTCAAGAAACGCAGTAAAGCATAAATTAAGTTTTAGGTGGAAAAAAATACTAGCCAACATGAAACGATAATAATAATCACTCCTTCATACCAATGGCCTAGCATAAAGCAATATGATCAGTAGCTTAAAAGGCCTAATTAAAACTCCAGTGGGCTAGGTCTGCTGTAACATTACCCAGTTGTAGAGTCAAGAGACAAACATGTAGCATTAACACAGTATGAACAACATTCAGGATTTTTTTCTATAAGAACATTATCAAATATTTTACGTGAATGGTAAAATCACTCCGCCCATTAGGAAATGTAACCCAGGGGGACCTAACTTTGGACGAACAAACAAGATAGCTGTAATGGTGGCGGTAGCGAATCTCACGGTGTTACCTGAGGTATTTAGCGAGGCATTTCTGCCTTATCAGCCAACATGAAGGCAAAGAAGACAGGCAAAAAAATTAAAATAAAAAAAGAAACTCTAATCTACTATAACCCAATAGTTACTGCAGTGGATGTTTTCATGCAGCAGGGTGACACAGGGCAAGAACTCAAAGTAAAATTCAATATGTGAGAGTAAATTTTACATTTCACAACATATCAAACACTTTGTAAAAAATCAGTTTAGTGTTAACTGATCATAGCAAACAAAAACTAAACTTGTGCAACCAGAAGTTGCAACACATATCTACATATAAAACACACAAAACAAAGCACAATTAGCTTTAAGCATTAACATTTAATTCAACCATTAAGCATACAATGTAATTATGACAAATAATGGTGGATTTACCTGCAGTTACCTTCATACAGATGAACATGTGGTACTTCCTGTTTATAACTGTCCTATTCAATTCAACCTTTATTTATACATGTTAGTCTCATTGAGCCTCGGGGACTCATTTACAAGAGAGACCTGTTTTTAACAAAAAACGATGACAACAGTAGACAACAAAGACAACAATAAGCAATCGTAAAAGAAAGCATGTAAATTGAGAAGAATGAATGAAAGAAAAATGAAAGAAAATGGTATTGAAAAAAAACGAAACAAAAAACAGCTAGATTGTAAAGCTATGTAGAATTCTAAAAACAAGAACAGGTCTGCATAAATTTTTGCCAGGAACTTAGCAGTCGTCTGAAACCACTTAGAGTGGTCAAGGTCAGGAGCTTCTGATCTTTTTGCAATGTGTTCCAGGATACAGGAGCGGAGTAGGAGAAGACCATATTGCCTAGTTCAGTCTGCACTGAGGGAACACTGCATGTAATAATGTCCTGAGAGCGCATGCTTTAGCTGCACTGACAAAGTGACAAGTAGGAGGAGATAAATGAAGGCAATAGACCAATTAGTGATTTCAAGGTGAGAGTCCGCATGAAGTCAGCATTGAATTCTGCTGATACTCTCATGATCCAAAATGGCCAGATTTGTGGGCTTTCTGCTGGTCCGTGTATATTAGCCTTCTCCAAAGTCAACCCCAACATGCTGGTGAGTTCCAGAAGCCGCAAGTGGCCTACGATTCTCCTAAATCACTTCCATCTTACGGTTGAGCTCGGAAATCAGCTGAGTCTGAGAGCTGGAAGCACGAACTAATCCTTCACATAAGGTCGGCAGCTTTGCCATGGCCAAAACTGCTGCCGCCATCTTCCTTAATAGCCGATAACACAGGTATCCAACGGTGCCGAAAAGCAGAAACCCTGCTATCATAAATCCAATGATGTATAAATCGTCGACATCCTCCAGAGACAACACAGAAAGGCACAGCATTTTACACTCTCCCCACGGATCCATGACTTCTCAGCGGGGCATGAGGGCTCTCCAGCACCCTGTCACTTGATTGGAAAAAAATTTATCGATTGCGCTGAAAATCCAGCTGACCAAATCCATGACAGCAATTTACGATTTGGATGATGTGTAAATAGAAGTTCCGATACACAGGACAGAGAGCAAAAAAGCAGGAGGAAGGCAAGAGAGGTAAGAAAAGCATCCGTCTTGCTCGAGGACGAGTGAGGAAAAAAAATGGATGCATCACAAACAACGATAAGTTCGGCTACAGGCAGGAGGTGAAACACCTGGAGAGCTGGTGCAGGAAAAACAACCTTCACATCAATGTGAAGAATATTTCAGAAGGGGCAAACACACCTACCCCCATCTGCACATAGGAGGATCTGCAGTGGAAGTGGTCTTGAGTTACAAGTACTTGGGTGTGCACCTGAATAACAACCTCATCTGGGGCAACAACAATTCCAGTCTAATCATCGGCTATACTTCTTCAGGCGGCTGAGACGAGCTGGACTGGGAATCTCAGTCCTCTCCTCCATCTACATGTGTACAGTGGAGAGCAACCTGTGCTCCAGCACCAACGTGTGACATGGAGGCTGCACAGCTGCAGAAAGAAAAGCTTTGCAGAGAGTGGTGAAGGCTGCACAGAAGTCTGTTGGAGTCAGCCTCCCCACCATCACAGACATCTACACCTCCAGATGCAGGAAGAGGGCCACCTGCATCATGAAGGATCCCACTCACCCAGCCCACACTTTTTGCCCCGATCCCCTCAGGCAGGAAGTTGCAGAGCATTAAGTGTAGAACCACTAGACTGAGGAACAGCTTCTACCCTGAAGCCGTTACTCATAAATCCCTAACCAGACAAATCACTGTAATGCCACTGCAATTGGAGATTTGACACTTTATCTGAGCTGCTGATTATCCATGCTGCTGATTTCTTACCCATAAGCTGTTGTATTCATACCCATCTGCTCACAACAGGCTCATGTTCAGGCTGCTGTTTACATCATTTTTATGATATTATTATTGTTTAGCATATATCTTAGATCATTGTATACTGTTTCTTTTTTATACCTTATATTTTTGATATTTTTGGGTGTAACTGGGACCTTGAGTACGCAATTTTGTTCCACCTCATGTACTACATGGGATGTGAATGACAATAACTTCTAACAATATGATATGTCTATGCTTTGCATTAATTCATTCTTTGAGCATTCTTTGATTCATTCTTTTAATTAGTGGACTTAAATACAGAAATTGTTAAATAGTTTAATCAATGACAAAATAGTGTTTTTACACAAAATTCTGTATATACATTTTTTTCTTTTATTGGCTCTTGAGCACTTTTGGTGGACAATCATTAATACTGCTTTAAACTTTCTGTTTCAGCTCCTCTGCCTCCCAATACTTTCAAACAATTAGCACAAAATGAGACCAGCATCACCCTCCAGTGGAACAAAGTGAACAACAACGTCAACTTTGTTCTCCAGTTCAACAACACAGAGACAATCATCAGTTCACCAACTGGAGTCGGAGCAGTAACTCACACAGTCTCATCTCTCAACCCTGGAACTAAATACGCTTTCATCCTCTTCTCTGTGTTTGAGAACATCAGAAGCAGCTTTGGACCCTTAATCATTGGAGCTACTAGTAAGATAAAGCACATTAATGTCCATCCATCCATCCATCCATCCATTATCTTTACCCGTTTATTCCATTTTGGGTCACGGGGGTCACCGGTGCCCATGTCCAGCAATCACTGTGCGAGGGGCGGGGTACACCCTGGACAGGTCGTAAGTCCATCACAGGGCCACATAGAGACAAACGAGACAAACAACCATTCACTCTCTCACTCACACCTAGGGACAATTTAGAGTTACCAATCAGCCTAACATGCATGTTTTTGGTCTGTGGGAGGAAACCGGAGCACCCGGAGAAAACCCACGCATGCACGGAGAGAACATGCAAACTCCACCCAGAAAGGCCCCTGGACCGGGGTTTGAACCAAGGACCTTCTCGCTGAGAGGCAGCAGCTCTACCAGTTGCGCCACCGTGCTGCCCCACATTAATGTCATGAAATAAAATCTTTTTTAAATTATTTTTACTATAAATTGCAAACTCACTGGAAATGTAGACAGGCAAATATACCTCAAGCACATTTGTCTCAAAAGTAGTCACACAAGCATACAACAGTATTTGTATGGGTACAACAAAGTTCACAAATTCATTCATCCATTCATCCATCCATTTTCTACTGTTTTTCCATAAATGGATCGTGGAGGCAAAAGCTCCAGGGGAGAAACCCAGACATCCCTCTCCCCAGTGACACTTTTCCACTCGTTCTGGGGGACCCCAAGGCATTCACAGGTCAGAGAAGATACACAATTTCTCCAGCAACTTCTGATCCTTCCCTGGAGTCTCCTACCAGTTTGACATGCCCAAATACCTCTAAGGAGAGGTTTACATGGCATCCTAATCAGATGCCTGAACCACCTCAATTGACTCCTTTTGATGAGGAAGTGTTAAAGACGGGAGCCGCAGCAACCCTGGTTCGAATCCGGGTCATGGCACCAATTGTTAAAGACGGGAGCCGCTGCGGGCCACCGGATCCGGACCCCCCCCCCCCCCC
>NC_056498.1:36490124-36505230 GCF_014905685.2 Nematolebias whitei
CCCCCCCCCCCCCCCACCCAGCTCACGTCTTTACCCCCGGCTTGAACCCTCCTCAGAAGTGGCAACTATACTAATCAATAAATCAAGGAAACGTCAATTAAGTTTTATCAATTATATTAGAAAAAGGCAGTAAAAGATTACAATTCACAGCGCTGGACTCTATTCAGTCTGTGACGCGATCACAGACCCGGAAGAAGAGAGCCCCGATGTCTCGTGTCATCACTAATTTATACGGCCCTAGGCTCCGCCCTTCGCAGAAGGGGGAGCTCAACCTGTCAGTGTATGAGGGGCAGGACTAAGTGTGGTCTTATGTGTACTGTCGTGTAAGGAAAACATGAGACAGTGCTTTAAAGCCTTCCTACGTGATGTGGCAAGCATAAACTATTTCTTGACAGATATTGAATTATCAGGGAGACTCTCTCGAGTTTGCTGGCCCAGTTTAATCAGTCAGAACCGGGTCATAATTTCATTATAATCCCGTCTCTGAGCAGATCAAATCCATATGACCAGTCTAAATAGGAAATATCTTAACAACTGAGTAGTGGCTCTACTCCGAGAATGATGGTTGATGAAGCTCCTCACTTTGTCTCTAAGGCTGAGCCTGGTCACCCTGCGAAGAAAGCTCATTTTGTCCACTTGTATCCAGAATCGCTTTCTTTCCGTCATGATCCAAACCTCATGACCATAGGTGAGGGTCAGAATGTTGACAGACTGATGAATCGAAAGCTTTGCCTTTCAACTCAGCTCTCTCTTCACCATGACAGACCGAAGCAATGCCCTCATTAATGAGGACGATGTCCCAATCCGTCATCTCCTGCTTCTTCCCATCATCACTTGTGAACAAGATGCCCAGATACTTGAACTCCTCCACCTGAGGCAAACACTCTTTATCATAAAATAATTTGTTCTCCTCAGTATTGTTTTTTTATATTTATTCTGTCCCTATACTTTCAATTTTTACATTAACCCACTTGGTGGTGCTCTGTTTTTATAGCTGAGGGCTTTTGAAAAAAATCTATCAAGACCGAGATCATCTTACCCTAGAAGCAATCCCATCTACAGGGGTGCACACAATTGGTGTGCAGGTACACATGCACAACAAAAATCAGGAATGTGTAGCATGACCTGTGTTACCACATGCCTTTGCGTACTTGCCCATCAAGGTATCAACACCCAGGGCTTAATTTGAACTGGATCCTGCCAGAACAAGATCCGGGAGCTCTCTTATTTTGACAGGGTGCGTTTGGGGAGCCATGCTTGAACCGTGTTGCTCCCTTCTGCTGCTGAGACGATAAATAAATAACTCCAACACCTCAGCAGCTGTTTTTATGATGCTCTGAACGCTTGTCACCCACAGCATGCATGCAACAAAGAGTAAACAAAGCGAGTGCGACAACTGCCCCTTTTTCCTCTTTTGCATTGACAAAATTTTTTAGTTTTATCGATGAGTTTGTCAAAGCACAATTTTTTTTTTGGTAAATACTGAAGTAATGATTAATAAATGTTAGGACTCTATTCTTTGCTAACAAAATATATTTTATGTCATTAAACAACTCGTCAGGTTCTTCGCTTGTGAGCATGTGCGTCTCCGTTTGCGTCCCCCTGTGAACTGAAGGGTCATTACAAAACTCGAGTGTGAATTTTTATTTTATTTTTTTCCAAAAAATAATTTGTGTTTTTTTTCTTTGTTTCTTTTTAAATTGCAATAAAATAAATATTTTGTCAATTATTTTAAAAACATCCCATGTGAATTTTTTTCAAAATAAAATCTCCTTAAAGAGGGTTAAACGTCATTAAAATCGTTTAAATTTAATATTATTATTTGAGGTTAAAATAGCTGAAAGAGATTGACAGTTTAGTGTAGAAAAAATATTTTAAAATGGTATTTTTAGCCATAAGGTGCTCGATTTTTTTCCCCTATAAGGAACTTGAATTGGCATAAAATTAACGGACAACTTAAGCATTATCGTGGACTCACATCACTGGTGCACAGACTTTGGTTCCAAAAAAAACAATATGACAGCTCCCATAAACCACTTTATACTGGGTCCAGCTCCCAGTAATGACAAAAGACTGGTACACTTAGTCTCATACGTCTGATTTGAAATAATTCATTCTTTGATTCGTTTTAATTCATAAAATTCAATACAAAAATTGTTAAATACTTTAATCAATAATAAAATAGTTATATGTTTTCACAAAATACTGTGAATATTTGTTTTCTTTTATTGGCTCTTTGGCACTTTGGGTGAACAATCATCATTAATTCTGCTTTACACTTTCTGTTTCAGCTCCTCTGAATGCCAAAAATTTCAGACCATCAGCACAAAATGAGACCAGCATCACCCTACAGTGGAGCAAAGTGAACAACAACGTCAGATTTGTTCTCCGGTTCAACAACACAGAGACAAGAATCGTTTCACCAACTGGAGACGGACCAGTAACTCACACAGTCTCATCTCTCACTGCTGGAACTGAATACACCTTCATCCTCTTTTCTGTGATTGAGGACGTCAGAAGCAGCGGAGTCAGCATCACTGCAGCTACTGGTAAGATGTCACTTCAGTTAAATAAGGTTAAATTATCATAATTGTTTTTTTACTTTCATAGAAAATCAGATTTTTTTTTTTTTACTGCAGCCCACAGCCAGTTGGGCAGAAGATGACTTTGTCTTACATAGTTTTTTTTAATAAATAATAGTGTTTTTTGTGACATTTTATCGATTTTATTTTGTAAACTATTATTTTCTTGTTACCTAAAGTCCTCGTTTATTTTTTGTATATGTAAGAGTACTGTGGATTTGAAAGTTTGTGAATAATTAGTCCAACTGAATATATTTTTACTTTCATTTCATTGCACATCATCTTTCTGAAACTCCTCTGATCTTGTATCAAAGGGCCAAGTAAGTACATTAAAAATAAATAAATTATACATATATGTATATGAAAGTCCTTTTATCACTTGAAATGTAAATATAATTTTGCATAATGGTGTTTTTTTTTACTGAAATATGTTTTGTTTTAATCAACAGACTACGTTCTTGTTATGAAAGTACGATTAAAGTCTCTGACCAAACCGTCAAATACTGAGATAGAAGATTTAATCACAGAGGTGAGTCTATGTCTTTCATCAGTTCATGTTTTGGAACAATGTACTCTAACTTTTATCCTAAATGGTGTATAAATTATTGTTCAATAAAGTGTGTAATATGTGGCTCTTTTTAATCCAGCTCTTCAGAAAGTATGGCGTGCCGCCTGAGTCTTCCCTGAAAGTTCGCTCTACTACACCCTGAGACCAGTGGAGGGAGGTGAAGGTTTTAAAGAAGAAATAATGAATCTGCAAGAAGTTTCTTTTAAGATACAACAACTTGATTGGAGACTAAAAACTATAAATGTAGTAGTTTTACAAAGCAAACTTTGATCATCTCTATTTTAAATAATATCAAAGTTTGCTTTGTAAAACTGCTACATTTATCGTTTTTAATCTCCAATCAAGTTGTTGATTTCTCAGTTTTTGCCTAACAATGTGTAGACGTTTTGACTGCAGCGGGGTCAGTAGAGCTTTGTGGCGCTGTGTTGATGTTTTTCTTAGACGTGAGGTTGCTGCAGGGGTTTTCAAAGTTAGGTTTGAGACCCCACATTTGGTCATGAAATATTACCGTAATGTCCGGTCTATAGAATGCACCTGACTATAAGCCATGCATGCTAAATTTAATTAAAACACAGTTTTGTACATGTATAAGCTGCGGGTGTCCACAATTTAATATCAGAAAGTGTACACAGCTCCTGATAGAATGTGCAGCTCTTGTTGTAGTACAAGGATCAACCACCAGATGGCGTTTCATAGATTAGAGGGGCGTGTATTGGGCCAGTTGTGACGAAGTAACCGGTAAATGATTCTGCCTGAAGGAAGATCGTTATCCTGTGAGGAAAAAAAAAAAAAATATATATATATATATATAATTTTTTTTTTAATGTAAATTACTGTAAATATTGAAAAAATGAAGACTCAATGCAATCTGCTGGCTACCCTCCTTTAGCTACATAATGTTAATAATGTTGCTAATTGAAATTTTTAATGTATATGAATGTTTCTGTTCTGTGCCCCGAGAGAACAGCTGTTGTGACTTGTTGCTTTATAAATAAATTGAATTTAGTTGAATTGGATGTCTTGCGACTTTAGCAACTGACATTTATCTAGAAGTGTCCTTATTTGTGTTGACTGATTGTATGCAACAAATTTTACTATATTTAGCAAATAGTCTAATTTAGTTTATTTCAAGGTGCCTCAAGGATTGAGGATCACTGCAAATAAAAGAATAATTGATGTTTGTTAATAATTAGCACTTTTATTTACAAAGACTGTGTTTAATCTTTCCTTGAACAAATTGTCTGTGTTAAAGAAGATTGTAACTGAAAATAAATTTGAACCATGACTTAAATCTGAAGTGTATATTTTGGCTGTTAATGTCAACCCAAATGTTTTCAATATATAACTTTAGGGGGTGGAAGTCTGAGATTGTCATCAATGTGTGTTCCCATAGAACGGTGAAATTATTTCAATGCACCCATCACACCTGCGATACACCCAGATGGAACAGTGGCAGCTATGTAAGTGCCCGGGGAGCAACTAGGAATTAGGTGTCTTGCTCAGAGACACCACGACATGTGGGAATAGCTGGGAGTCGAACCGCAACTTTTTGGGCCCAAATCGGCTGCCCTACCTCTACCCCATCTCGGCCCCAATAACATTAATGTATAACTTTAACCCCTAATAACTTTGGAGGAGTGGCAGAAAACCCCAACTGAGATGGTCAAATCTGTCCATGGGACAACTATAAGACATGTGCTCCACAAATGTGGTCTTAATGGAAGAGTGGAAAAAAGAAAGTTAATGTTGAAAGAAATCCTGATTGTAGTTTGTCAAAAGCCATGTAAAGACATAGCAAACCCGTAGAAGAATGTGTGCTACCCCAATCTCGGCCCGTTTAAAAGAGTACAGTATTTGCTGTAAGATAGTAGAAAATCTAAATGTGTTAAAACCTTCAGCTGTTCTAAACTTACCTCAAAAAGCAATATAATTTGTGTTTGGTTGATTATTCCTTTGTTGTAACAATACTTCTTTGCAATGGATCTAATGCTATTAGAAAGCCTGTTTATTTCCTCTTAAATGGTGCCGCATATTTTAGGAAAATGCATTTGTGGGTTGAGCAGAACAGTTGAGTATGATATGTGGGTTGCACCCATAAAACTTGCTAAGTCTTTTCTGCCAAACAGCATTCATTTATTTATTTATTGCTATGGACTTTTGTATGGTGTCAGTGTTTGTATTGAGTGATTGAAAACATATTGGTAATTTAACATTTTATTTAACATTTAACCAACAGGGACCTGAGTAGCATATGGAAGAACCATATACAGCCACAAGAGACTAGCACCTTCTCGTCGTGCTGCTCACCAACTTTGTCACACCCTGCTGTGAAATGGCATCCGATTCTCTAATTAGCTGTTGCTTTAAATCAGCCAGTGTGGTTGTGTTGGTTACTCTGGAGCAAAAGGCATAATCCAGCCGATCTCATGTACCTCACTGGGGTTGAGGTCAGAGCAGTGAGAAGGCCATTCCTTCAACTCTGCGGGAATTATGGGTTTTCTGTTTGCATTCACCATCACTTCTTACAGTTCCTGAGTGTCAGGGTGGCACCAACTCCTCTCAGCTGCTCCCAGTCAGCTGATGAGAATCTCCTGAGTATATGAAGCTGCTTGGTCCAACTAGACTCCGCTGGAACATTATGCAGTACTGGTCTACGTCTGGCCCTGGAGCAAACTTATGTCTAGAAAAGAAATTGTAAACCTTTGTTTCCCTTGTGAATCCTTGCAACTCCTGTTCCTTGGTTCTATGGTCCCTGGATCCTCCTTGTGTTTCTTCCTGTTCAAGCTCCTTGAGATCTTCGGATCATTCTCTGGAACAGCCATCTACAAACCACTACAATAACCCTCTCAGCATCTAACCATCCAGCCCTGAGGTCCATCCTGCCACTCCTTCTCTCACCTGGTCACCTTGGTCTGCTTAGTCATCCATAAATCCTGGAGTCCCTCCTCTCCACCTACAATCAAGAAAGCAAGGCAAGCTCATATCTCCTCTATGGAACATTACTGACTTCATTAATATGTACTCACCCTTGGTCCTCTTCTACAGAGATCCCCTGTCTTCCTGAAACCTTCCACTTTATAAGCACTTACCTTTTACTGCTTTGTCTCTCATGTCTCAGTTCTGTACTTTAGATATTTAGTGACTGAGAATCTTCACCAGCATTTAGATATTTAGGCATAAATACAAATGTAATAAACTCCACTTCTAAATCTGAAGTCTCTAATGAATGTCAGTAAGGAGTGAGCGTCGTTGTTTTGGAGGATCAGTCCCAGACTATAGAGACGTAGGGTTGCCACTGATTACTTACAGGTGCTTAAAATCGGGCACCGTACAGTAGAATACACTGTTTAGAAGAGATTTCAAACGTTTTTCATACTCTGCTCAACCCACAAATGTATTTTCCTAACCATGTGGCTTCATTTAAGGGGAAATAAACACACTTTCCAATGGTATAAGATTTTTTTCCAAGAAGCATTGCAACAATAAAGAAATAATTGGCTGAACACAAATTCCTTTAATTTTTGTCCTTTGTTTAGAAGATGATTTGAAAATTGTCTGCATCTAATGCACACACCCAGTGCAAATGCAACAGCAGCAGAAACAACATTCAAAGTTCATTATGACAGAGCAATATAAATGGTCAAGAAACGCATTATTTTCTTTAGAAATAAAGCTTTTGGAAAAAGTCCTTTTCCTTTTTGTCGCTTGGGCTAATATAGTCCTGCCACTGATAAATAAAAAAAAGAAGTTATTTTTAAAAACAGGATATATTTTACAAATCAAATTAGTGTCTACACTTGCTCCAGACTTTACTCCTCCCATCCGAGAACAATATGCAAAAAAGTGAAAAAAGCCCGCAGGGAGTGGTAACAGCTACAATGGGAGGACTTTGGCTTCACAGTCACAATGCCAGTGTTTGCCTCCGCTCCTTTGGAGGTCATCTTTCACACTCAGGAACAAGGTAGGAACAGAACTAAATAAAAGCTGAGCTTGTTTCAGCCTTTTGGCAGAACAAAATGCTTGAATGTTTGTGTCATGTTAGTCTGTTTTGTCTTGTGCTACATTAAGAGTAACTGAAAATATGAAGATATGTATATTCAGTTATAAACATTTTCTGGACTTTGTATTACTCTGGAGGGGAAAGAGGAAGTGTGTTAGTGATTCATTTCCGAAGCTTTTCTCCGTTCATGTTTCTATTTATACTGAATCAGGGAGGACAAGTCTGGGCCAGGTGACCCTGCAGGTGGACTTTGTCCTGTGGGGGATCTTTGAAGTGTTTCTAGCTAATGATCAGATGAGTATGGGCATATAAAAAGGGCGGCTGTGGCTGCGTGGTTAGAGCAATCATCCTCCAATGCAAGAGTTGGGGGTTCAAATCCACCAGCAGTCACATGCCGAAGTGTCTCTGGGCAAGACAATGAACCCCTCATTGCCTGCGATGTGTGTCCCATTAGCGTATGGATGTGATAAAGCACTGATTTGTTTCTTTAGAATGATTTATTCAATTAGCCTTGTAGAGATCTAGTAGAGTGCTGTATGAATGGGTAAATGAGAGCACAGAGTAAAGCACTTTGAGTGTCTTGATAAGACAGAAAGGCGATATATAAGTACAGTCCATTTAAAAAGAGCTTACATAAACTGCACCATTTGTTAAATGTTTTTGCATTTTTGAAAATGAGTAGAATGGTAACTTTAAAAAAAAATCTGAGCAGTATGGGAAACTTTTGTATTTTACCCCATCATTTTGATACTGTACCTCTAATTATAGTCCAGTGCAACCAACGGCTTCCAGAGGTCACCAAATTAGTAAATAAAATCCACCTGTGTTGTAACATAGTCCCAGTTTAAATGGAGCTGTCAAGGCCTCAGATGATTATATAAAAAAAGAGGTTAAAAATACAAAACAACATTTTTTTCTGTAGCCGAAGACATTTTACTTTCATCCATGAGGCTTCATGAATTTTAAAAAAAATCTCCAGAAGTTGTGGCATTCCAAGCTTTTTATAACTGCATGAAAGGCTTTGCTTTGTTAACCACGCCTCAGAGGTTTGTCACAGAACATACGTGAACAAACAGCATCATGAAGACCAAGGAATACACTGGACAAATGTAAAGATAAAGGGTAAAGTTGTTGAGACGTTTAAAGCGGAGTTCGTTTGTAAAACTAATCCCGAGCTCTGAACATCTCATGAAGCGCTGTTCAATCAGAAGATAGAGTATGGAACAAGTAAAAACCTACCAAATTATGATCTCCCACCTAAAGGAGGCAAATTCAATTCAATTCGTTTTATTTATATAGCGCCAAGCCACAACAGATGTCACCTCATCTATGGGATCTACCAGACATGTGGATGGTTTGGATTAAGCTATTATTTTTGATAATTCAGAACTCAACAGGACAAAAACAGTCCAAACATCAATCAGGTTCTAGTGACATTTTTAAAGTTGTCTCATCTGACATGGAACCAGAGGTGATAGTAGGACAGTGGATTCGATTTTTTTTTTCCCTAATTGAAATAATTTATTTATACAGAATCTCATGAAGTCATCATTGCTTATAGTTGTAGGGATACATGAATCTACAGAGACAGGATTTTTCATTGGACTAGCTATGGTACTGAAAAGGAACATGGGGTTATTTTTATTCTCATCAGTTAAAGATGAATAATATAAATTTCCAGCTTTACGGAGCACTATTTTATAAGTTTGCAGGCTATCTCTCCAAGATAAGTAAAATAACTATATAATAATAATAACAATAATAATATTATAACAAATAATAACTTTGGAGGAGCGGCAGAAAATTCCAACAGAGGTGGTAAAATCTGTCCAAGGGACAGCTATAAGACATGTGCTCCACAAATCTGGTCTTAATGGGAGAGTGGATAAAATAAAGCTAATGTGGAAAGAAATCCTGATTACAGTTTGTCAAAATCCATGTAAAGACTTAGCAAACATGTAGAAAAATGTGTGCTGGTCCAATCATAACAACTCTTTGGCATAAATGCAAAAGAATGAGTGCAGCGGAAAATTACAGAAAACACAATCCCCACTGTGAAACATGGTGGTGGCAGCATCATGCTGTGTTTGCTTTTCTTCAGCAGGGACAGGAAAGCTGGTCAGAGTTGATGTGAAGATGGATAAAGCTAAATACAGGCGCAATCCTGGCAAAATAACTTGTTAGAGGCTGCAAAAGACTTAAGACTGAGGTGGAGGTTTACCTTCCAGCAGGACAGTGACCTGATATATCAAACCAGAACTACAATGGAATGATTAGATACTTCCAACTGGATTTGCAGTGAAAGGTGGTGTGAAAAAAGAATTATATTATGATATGTTACATTTATACATGATGTAGTCTGTGTTTCAAGATCATTTTGATATTTGAAAAACAACTTTTTATACTCGTAAACTCAAAGGTGTTGTGATTATTTTTTGGAGATTATTGCATTCTGTTTAGACTCCTAGATCTTTTTTTTATTATTATTATTTAACCTTTATCTAACCATCTCATTGAGATCACAGATCTCTTTTGCAAGGTAGGCCTGGGCCTGAAGGCAGCCTAACATGCATGTTTTTGGTCTGTGGGAAGAAACCGGAGTACCCGGAGAAAGCCCACGCATGCATGAGAAGAACATGCAAACTCCACACAGAAAGACCCCAGGTCCAACCGGGGATTGAACCCAGGACCTTCTTGCTGTGAGGCAACAGTGCTAACCACTGAGCCGTCGTGCTACCTTATGATTCATTGTTATGAGACCTGTTCTGAGTGCTGGAGCAAACGTCAAGCACTCTGGGATACAGTCATGCTCCCACCACAAGGGCTCTCTGAAAGTCTAATTAGCTTGTGGGTCAGAACATGTGCAAATCAGGTGCTACTAGTTGATGTAAAATCCAGGCTCCCATATTCTGAGAAACATGCAACCTACAATTGCATTGTTCTGGTTCCTTTATTTCTCTATTTGCTTTATTAATGTCTTCTTAATAAACACCACAAAAGACAACTGACTTGTCAAATTCTTGAGTACATTACTTTCAGAAAATCCACCACGGTGGTTTCTGCAAAGTATTTACTCAGCAGGGCTGAATACAAATGCATGCCACACTTTTCAGATGTTTATTTGTACTTGACTACAGGTTTACTTGTGGTTCCTAGTGTTTCCAAACGCAGAATGGGAGGTAGAGCTTTCAGATATCAGGCTCGTCTCTTGTGGAACTAACTTCCAGTTTCGGTCCATGAGGCTGACGCCTTGTCCACTTTTAAAATTATGGTTAAGTCTTTCCTTTTTGATAAATCCTATAGTTAGGGTCAGCTTGGGTTTCCTGACCTATCTTTTAGTTATGCTGCTATAAGCTTAGACTACTGGAGGACAAATTGACCACATTTCCTCACTCTGCTGCTGTTTTTACTTGCTCTACTCTTTGTATTTGTAATTCGGGACTGCCTAGTAAGGCAGCACCTATTATTATCCACCTGACAAGGGGTTCTTAACTTTGTATCTTACTCTTCCGTCAACTTTAGTGCAGCCTGAACCACAGCATGTACTCCCACAAATGGTATATCAAAACGACCGGCTCAGCACCTTGACATGGCATTTGACGTTTCAACATATCATGGGTTTCGTTCACGAGTGAGGGAAGAATGGAGCGTGAGATTGATAGACAGATTGGTGCAGCATCTGCAGTATTGTGGACTCTGTACTGGTCTGTTGTGGTGAAGAGAAAGCTGAGCTGTAAGGCAAAGCTCTCTGTTTACCGGTCGATCTATGTTCCTACCCTCACCTATGGCTGTGGGTAGTGACCGAAAGAATGAGATTGCAGATACAGGCGATTGAAATGAGTTTTCTCCACAGGGTAGATGGACTCTCCCTTAGAGAAAAGGTGAGAAGTTCATTTATCCGGGAGAGACTTGGAGTAGAACCACTACTCCTCCACGTCGAGAGGAGCCAATTGAGGTGGTTCGGACATCTGGTAAGGATGCCCCCTCGGCACCTCCCTAGGGAGGTGCTTCGGGTATGTCCAACTGGGAAGAGACCCCGTGGAAGACCCAGGACACGCTGGGGAGACTATGTCTCTTGGTTGGCTTGGGAACGCCTTGGAATCCTCCCAGAAGAGCTGAAAGAGGTGGATGTGGAAATAGATGTCTGGGCCTCCCAGCTCAAGCTGCTGCTCCCACGACCCGACTTCGGAATAAGCGGAAGATGATGGATGGATGGATGGATGGATGGATGGATGGATGGATGGATGGACTTATGGCAACGTAATTCACAAACAAAAACACAATTTTTCTCATTCAAAATGCCTGATGTACTTATAAAATGGCCATCAAGTGGCAGTCCCAGTCTGTTTTCCAGGAACTTTCTAGTTATTTACATCCTTAACACGTGTTTTTTGTTTGTTTGTTTGTTTGGCTTTTCTCCAATAGAAAGTTCCCTGGACCTGCCATTCTGTGTTTGTTTGTTCCTCCTTCCTGTTCCTCTCAAACCTCAGCTGTTCAAAGCAGACGGCTGCTCGTCCTGAGCCTGGTTCTGCTGGAGATTCCTGTTAAAAGAGAGCTTTTCCTTTCCACTGTTGCCTTTGTGCTTGCTCAGGATGGAAGACTTTGACGAATTGAAGATTCATTGCAATCTGCTGGCTTCTTAGATAGAGAACTTTTACTAACTGGCTTTTATAATGTATGTGAATGTTTCTGTTCAGTGCCCTGAGACGACTTCCGTTGTGACTTGGTACTATAGAAATAAACTGAATTGAATTGTTTTTCCTCAGCTTCACATTTATGCACTATTTTGTGTTGGTCTACAAAAGTTCCCGATAAAATACTTTGAAGTTTGTGGTTGTAACAGAAGAAAGTGAGGAGAAGTTCATGGATAGCTCACACTGATGTTCCTCCTTCAGTTCTGATGTCATGGCATCCCCCAGCCTTCTTCTGTCAGATGTGCAGTTCCAGTGCAGCATCTGTCAGGATGTTTTCTCCGAGCCTGCCTCCATCCCCTGCGGGCACAGCTTCTGCTTCACCTGCATCACATCCCACTGGGAGGGCAACCTCTCCATCAGCTGTCCCAAATGCCACAGGATGTACAACGTTCGCCCCGAGCTGTGCGAAAACTCTTTCGCCAAAGAAATGTCGGAGCAGATCCGAGCCAGAAGGCAAAACGGCGTGACAGGAAACGCCGTCCGTTGTGACGTGTGTGGGGGGCAGCAGAGTAGGGCTTTGAAGTCATGCCTCGTGTGTCTGACGTCGTTCTGCGGGAGCCACCTGGAGCCACACCTGAGAGTCGCCACCTTGAAGACCCACAAGCTGATTGAGCCAGTGGCCATGCTGGAAAAGAGGATGTGCAAGCAACACCAGAGGCTCATGGAGCTGTTCTGCAGGAGTGACCAGAGGTGCGTTTGTGTGCTGTGCACCGAAACCGACCATCGCTCCCATGACGTCGTCCCGGTGGAACGAGAGAGCCACAACAGGAAGGTGAGCTGTGAAACTCCTCGTGGCCATCAGTCGTCCTCTCATGTAATCACAGACTGCGATCGACAGGCACGTTGCTGTTGTTTTTTCTCTGGTGTCCAGGCTCAGATGATAAGCATCGAGGCCGAAGTTCAGCAGATGATCCGTGACAGAGAGCTGAAGGTGGAGGAGATCAAACTCAATGTTGAGCTTAGCAAGGTGAGATGAACTTGGTCTGAACTCTTTCATCTGAAGTTGTGAGAAAACAGAGAAACAGAGTTCAAAACAACCTATAAGTATTTAATAACAGAGTCTGGTCCATATGCGATATATTACTAATCAACCTTTGTTATCAGGGTATTGGTTCAAAATCCTCCCAAAACTTTGGAAAGGCCCATAAAATTAAACAAAGCTCAATTGTGAATATTCTGGTATGACTTCTGGTTGCAGTTCATTCAAATACCTTGAACAAGACAACGCAAGAAGCAGAAAGCTGTGGAAAAATTGCATTTACAAAATAGTGTTTTATAAAAACAAATGCAAACACCCATCCCACTCTGCAGCTCTGGCACACTTCACAGCAGAATCATTCAAAATCTACACAAGTAACAGGAAGTTAGATTTGACAGTACATGACTGAACTTTGAACTTTGAACTTGAATTGTCTAAACTTTGTAAAATTTTGGCAAACTTTATTTTTTTTACTCCCACAAACAAATATTAAAGAGACTACTGTATACATCAAAACATATGTGTCTCTGCTGTAAGACTTTAGTTTTTCTATTAAATCCCCTCAAAGAGCAAAGTGTGCACATCCTCCCATTGACTTTAACTGTGAGCTAGAGCTGGGCGATATCTCAATATTTTAAAAATATTGAGGTTTTTTTTTTCACTATTTAAGATGAGACTAGCAACATAAAACGATATTGTGTTATACTTTAAAAATCCTGCTGTCTTCTTTCTCCAACATGGCCCCCTCCTTCTCCGTCCTTGAATACAAACCCAGCCCCTCAGCCGCACTCTCCACCCAGCTTCCTGCTTCTCCTGGAGGTGGGTGTGAGACGTTCAGCACAATTAAACACGGGATATATGAAGAGCAGCTTAGCTGCAGAACAAAAAGAAAAGCAATGGCTGTTCCTTCAGAGATGGTTTGGATTTAAATTGTCAGATGAGGGGCAGAAAAATGATTTCTGTAGACAATGCTGAAAACAAGTCCCAACCAAAGGTCGGAGCTGCAAATCTTTTTCACCATTTAAAACAGCGTTGTAAGTGGAGTATGAAGCGTGTGTGAACTGCAGCTGCAGCTCCGACAGACTTCAGCCTCCTTCCCTGAAACAAGCCACTGTACGAAGCTCATTTGGCCGTGCTGTGCCTTATGAGAGGAACAGTGAGGTGTTGCGACATTAATAAATCAGCAGCTTATCATATCGCTAAAGACACGGTCCTTAGCGGCTAGCAAGACGGCTAACGCTTTAGCTGTCTTGCGCCACAGCTGAGACTGGGACCGTGTCTTTAGCGATATGGTAAGCTGTTGATTTATTAATGTCGCAGCACCTCACTGTTCCTCTCATAAGGCACAGCACGGCCAAATGAGTTTCGTACTGTGGTTTGTTTCAGGGAAGGAGGCTGAAGTCTGTCGGAGCTGCAGCTGCAGTTCACACACCCTTACTAACGTCATGAAGGCAGCACAGCAAAATGGCCTGTACTTATATAGCACCTTTCTATCTTATCAAGACACTCAAAGCGCTTTACAACAATCTGTGCCTTCATTTACCCATTCATGCCCTCTACTAGATCTCTGCAAAGAATATTCAGAGCTTTATCACATTCATCCACTGATGGGACACACATCGGAGGCAACGAGGATTCAGGGTCTTGCCCAGGGACACTTCAGCATGTGACTGCTGGTGGAATTGAACCCCCAGCTCTCCCATTGGAGGACGACTGCTTTAACCACTCATCCACAGCTGCCCCAAGCTGAAGAGAATTATTATTTAATATATGAAAATAAATGTCTAAAAAATGTTTAATATATGTAAATAGTTTATTTTTTTAGACATTTATTTTGTACAGTTAATAAATGTGCCTGTGTGACAACTGCGACAAAGCTTCGACTCAGAAATATATTTTTGTTATTACGTTATGGGAAGAAAATATATCGAGATATATATTGTATACATGGGGCCGAGATGGTGTAGAGGCAGGGCAGCCGACTTGGGACCCGAAAGTCCCAGGCTCGATCCCCAGTCACTGCATATCACGTGGTGTCTCTGGGCAGCACACCTCATCCCCAAAATGCCCCCCGGGCACCCCCAACAGCTGCCCACTGCACCACCTGGCAGTGGATGTGTCAAATGCAGAGACTAATTTCGCCATTGTATGGAAACATACAGTGCTGACATTGTGATGACATTATTATTATTATATTGCGATTTATCTTAAAAATATCAAGATATTAATTTTGGTCCATATTGCCCAGCCCTACTGTGAGCCCAAATTTTTCTCTTCAAAACC
>NC_056498.1:36505330-36513370 GCF_014905685.2 Nematolebias whitei
CACACACACACACACACCCCATCCAAAAAAAAAGTACTAAACATGAGGCCGCCTTTCTAGTCTGTATTTCTTCCTGCCTGGCCTATTCAGAGTTCTGTCAGGGAGTGAGACACAGGTGTGTGGATACCATGGTGATCCTAATGCAGCTTTAATGTTTTGTTCCATCCTGGTTCTCTTTACACATTCTAATGATAAGATTTTAATGTAGTTTATTTGTATCATCAGCTTAGATTATTGTAAAGCTAAGACCCAAACTACAAGAAGAAACTTGATGTTCGGTGCTGCTTTGGGCAATAGCTGCACTGGCAACCTTCCTTTTGTTGGGAACTGTCTAGAAAGGCAGTCACCTGTTATTATCCACCTGAAAAGGGTCTTACTCTTCCTTCAACTTTAATACGGCCTGATCTGCGACGTGTACCCCCGAACTTTTACATCAAAAAGACCAGCTCGGTACCATGATGAGTCCTCGAGGCTCAGTGAGACTAACCTGTATAAATAAAGGTTGAACCGAATGTGTGTTATTACTTTTATTTACGTCAGTTACCATGGCGACGTCATTTGCAAACAAACACGCCGTTTTTCCTCATTGAAAAACCCTGACAGAGCTCTCGACAACTGCCACAGTGAGGTCACATGACCAAGAGTGAAGAGGTCTCTGAACAAACTGAGGCGCCATTTCGATTCAAGATGGCTGCCACAGCTACCTCAGAAAACTCAAAATTGACTATAACTCAGTCATTCTTGGATATATTGAGCTGAAATTTGATATGGATGTAGCTGAGAGCGAGTTGTTATGTATTCTTAACGTAAATTAAAAATACAAAATGGCCACTTTTGCTATAAGGGAAAAATATGTGATAACTCAGCTATTTCAAAAGCTATTGAGCTGAAATTTACTGTGCTGGTACCTGACAGTGATGCAAAGTTCATTTCAAACAGATATAACTCAGAGGATTTTAGAGCTATAAGCTGAAATTTGGTGTGTTGGTAGCTGAAAACAATCCCTAATCGACTCTGATAGTTAATCAAAAATCCAGGATGGCCGCCTGAGCCATAAAGGAAAAAATCTGCCATTTTTAGTTGTTAAGCTAAAATTTGGTGTGGCGGTAGCCGAGAGCAATTCAAATAAAAAAAAATCCAAGATGGCCACCAAATCTACATTTAAACGGCTTTAACTCGGCTATTTGTACACATACAGAGCTGAAATTTGGTGTGGTGGTAGCTGAGAACATTCTCCGTCACATACTGAATCCAAATCAAAAATCCAAGATAGCTTAAAAGAAAAAATTACAATAACTCCTTGATTTTTTTTTGCCATATTTAGTTGAAATTTGGTATAGTGGTAGCTGAGAGCGAACCCCCACACAGAGTGCTGTCAAATCAAAATTTTAAAATGGCCCAACGTGGCAGTTCCCGTCAAAGTTTCTCCAGGAACTTATAGTTAAATCTACTATTGCAACAATGGAATCCACACATTTCTCGCTTTTTGACTTTGGAGATCCCATCTTTTAATGATACATTAATACTTCCAGCATTTTGACATGCTTTTGTTGTTAACTGCCCACAGGAAAGCTCAGCAAAGGACATAGAGAAAAGCGCGGAGTTTTTCTCGACGCTGTTCCGCAGCGTCGAGAAAGTTCGAGCCGAGCTGGTGGAGATGATCCGCAGGAAGCAGGCGGCGGCGGAGCAGAGAGCGGAGAGGCTCATCGACGAGCTGGAGCTAGAAATCACTGAGCTGCAGAGGAGAAGACGTGAGCTGGAGCAGCTTTTTCACACAGAGGACCACCTGCATGTGGTGCAGGTCAGACACTTACTCACACCAACATGTTGAGTTAGATTAAAACAAAAAACAGAAGTCGAAAAGCAGCATAAAGACCTGAGCTGTCGTTGGATTTAAAATCCCGTTTCTCCTCTTTGGCTTCCCGATGTCAGAGGTTTCCAGCTGTGAGCTCTCCTCCATCTGTTGAAGCCTGCTCAGATGTCTTCATCCATTCAGACACGTGTTTGGGGACTTTAAGGAGAGCGATGGCCGACATCCGAGAGCTGCTTCAGTCGGAGCTGCAAAAACTGTCCATTCAAGGTCAGCGTCCGGAAACGAGTAACCGTTGCTGAATCACAAAAATAAATAGCATTGCTACTTTTCACGATCTCCTGATCTGTGTGTTTGATGTAATTTAACTGTGTGTAACCTTCCAGAGCATGAGAAGATCCAGCAGTATGCAGGTACATTGAAACATTTTTAACATATCTCAGTGCTGTTCCTCTTTTTAGTTAGACTTTTATTTTTTGTTCATTATATATATATAAAACAGTAAACTTCATAGTACTGTAAGGACAGTGATATGAAACAAAAATACTTCTTTAAATGTGGGTGCAAGGGGTGCTGCAGCACCCCCTGCTGGATATCCAAAATACCAAATTTTATTAAAATATGAATAAAGCTATTTAATCAGGTCTACATATGATATAATATTTTATTATTGAGTTTGGAACCTTGTTATTATTTTTTGTTTAAAACCATTTTTAAAAGTGAGCAGGATAGCATTAGGTCATGACTGCAATTTTACATTATTTTAAAATAATTAACGTCATATTTTAATTTATATTACCAGATAGCAACATACACTGTTGGTACATGATTTACGGCACATATTTAGCATTCTTATATTTTTCATGTAGCACTTCGCAACTGAAACGCATTCCCAGAGCAATGTTGGCAATTTCCTGTTAGTTCATAATAAATGTTTAAATTTATTGTGTGAATGTTTATGAAGCGTTCACACTATTGTGATCCCGTTTTCTTCCGTACGTTTTTTTTAAGCGATTCTTGTCCAGCAGATTTTGTGCTATTTCTACAAATCACATCAAAATATTCAGCTCATTCAGGAGAAGGGTGCTATGGTTTTTGGTATTGGTGCAACTTTAGCTTTTTGAAATATTTAGCTTTTTCTGCCATTTTTGTTTTCTCATAGAAAATAAATTGAGCTCATTTTACATCCTTCAAATTTTACATCTGTTCACAACCTTTTACTGCTTCTTTCACATTTTGTTCTGGTTCATCTTCTTTCAGCTTCCTTGTGCAAATTTAAACTTTTTTCCAGCTACTTTCAGCTGTTTTTCAGCTGTTTTTGTGCTCCTTTCATATTCTTTCTGCTAACTACAACATTTTTGTTCTTATTCTAATTTCTTTCTGCTAATTTCAGCTTGTTCTACTCTTTTCAGCTTATTTCTGCAAGTTTCAGCTTTTTCTATTTCAGCTACCATTTAGCTGTTTTATGCGATTTGAGCTTTTTCAGCTAATTCCACATTTTTTTGTACTCATTTAAACTTTTTTCAGCCTCATTCAGCAAAAATGTGCTCTCTCCACTTCCTTCTTGTAATTTCAATTTATTTCTGCGTTTAAGCTACTTTTCAGCTGTTTTTGGCTAATGTCAGCTCTTTTTTTTCTTTTATAATTTCCACTTTTTTGTACTAATTTTTGCTTCTTTCAGCCTAATTGGGTAAACATGTTCTTTCTGCTTTCTTCTGCTAATTTAAGTTTGCTCTACATGTTCAGCTGCTTTTTTTTAGCGTTTCATTTAGCTAATTTCAGCTATTTTCAGATAAATTCAGTTTTTTTGTGGTAACTTATGTTATTTTCAGCCTAATTAACTTATCACTGTTAATTTCCTTTCTGCTAGGTTCAGCTTTTCTGCTAATTTAGCTACTATTTAGCTGTTTTGTGTTTAAAAAAAATCAAGTAATTCCACCTTTTTTAAACTCATTTCAGCTATTTCCTCTTCCTTCTGGTAGTTTAAGCTTCTTTCTGCTTTTTCAGCTACTTTTCAGCTTTTTTTGTTTTGTTTTGCTGCTAATTTCAGCCTTTTTAGCTAATTTCCTATTTTTTGTGCTCATTTCTTCTTAATAAATTCAGCAAATATGTATTATTTCTGCTTTCTTCTACTAGTTTAAGCTTGTTCTTGCATATCAGCTACATTTCAGCATGTTTTTAGTTAATTTCAATTGTTTTTCAGCAAGTTCTTCAGCAATAAGCATTCACGCTGCATTTTCGCAGGAAGTGCAATTTCTCTAGTTTTGTTTGTTACTCCTAGTTTGACTTTATTGCCAACTGGGGAATAAAGAATTACCAAAAGATTTTAATGTGCAAAGACATTATTTGTGTTTTTTTCAGAAGCCATAGATTAAAAAATGAAAAGAAAATATAAATTCACACACTGAAACTGTTTTTCTGTTTTTCGGCCTGCCAAGATGATGTTCGTCTGGACCCCAAGACTGCCAACCCGTGGCTCTTCCTGTCAGAGGACGGGAGGCAGGTGAGGGACGGAGATTTTGAGCAACGGGTGGAGGACGCGCCGGAGCGTTTTGACAAAGCTCCATGTGTCCTCGCTCTCGCAGTAAGAAACCCTCCTTTGACATATGCTGCTCAATGTTGTGTCTCTGTTTCAATACTTTGGAAACTAGATGATCCCCGTGATCTTTGCAGGGTTTCACCACCGGCAGACACTACTGGGAAGTGCACGTTGGAGACAAGACGGCGTGGGACCTGGGCGTGGCTCGAGAGTCCATCAGCAGGAAAGGTTTGGTCACGCTGAGCCCGGAGGACGGCTACTGGGCCGTCTGCTTGAGGAAGGGCATGGAGTACCGGGCGTGCGCGGGCCAGGCGGAGCTGCTGTGTCTGCCTCGGAGGCCGCAGGTCATCGGAGTGTTTCTGGATTACGAGGACGGGACAGTGTCCTTTTACGACGCAGAGGCCGAAGCACACATCTACTCATATACAGAGTTCGGCTTCACCGAGGCCCTGTTTCCCTTTTTCAACCCGGACACGAACGAAAACGGAAACAACAAGTCACCGCTGACGCTCCGCCCCGTTAGTGAAGTCTACAGAGGCCGGGATTTAGACGACATCACTATATGACGTCATAAATCTGTATCCCAGGACCGGTCATTTATTTATCACTAGTGATTTTGTTCTAATCTCTTTTTCTCTGTTTGAAATACTGCACTGTTGTGGCCAAGCTTGATAGAGATTGTATAATTTGTAGAAAAATAAAACTTATTTACTGTATGCTGCACCTGATGGAGAGATCTGCGTAGCAGCAGACAACACAATAAATCATCCTAAATGTAAAGTAGGGAGTAAGATGACCATAATGTAAGGAAAAGACTCAAAAACTGACACCACCATGGTTCGGTGAGTCAACAAATAAACAAAAATACTAATATTTCTGCAGAAAATGTGTAAATATACAAACATAACTGTGATATGCACCAATAAAACTTACACCAAAACACAAGTATTGATGAGTGACTGCAACAAACAAACTGTGGAAGTCTAAACTGACAATAATTGATCAAATTGGGACAGATATTAAACATCATATAAAGTATATTTCACCAAATATTCATGGATATTGCACGTTTTTAAAGGTTACCTATCACACAAATTATCAACAAGTATTACACTATAACAAAGGTAACATACTGCACAAATTACTAACAGGTGTTGCACAATATAAAAGGGAACATATTGTGCAGAGTTTAAATTAGAAGAAAACTTTGATTACCCACTTCATGTCTCTGACGCTTTTTATTTTGCTTTTACACATGATCCTCCTGGGTTTGAGTCCCCTGACTCACTCTGTCATTGTGTGAACGTTGATGAAGCATTCACACTATTGTGATCCTTTTTCTATTGTTTTATGGCATCTTTCTCGTTCCACAACTTTTGTGCTATTTTAAAAAATCATGAATCAAAACGTTCAGCTCTTGGTGCTATGACTTTTGGTATTGGTGCAACTTTAGCTTTTTGAAATATTTAGCCCTTTCTGCCATTTGTTCCTCATATAAAATGAATTGAGCTCATTTTCCATCCTTCATATCTTTAGATCTGTTTACAACCTTTTACTGCTCCTTTCACGCTTTTTCTGGTTCAGCTTCTTTCAGCTTCCATGTGCAGATTTAAACTTTTTTTTCCCAGATACTTTCAGCTAATTTCAGCAGTTTCTTCAGCTGTTTTCATCCTTTTTGATTATTTCTGCTAACTAGAACATGTCTGTGCTTCTTTTAACGTCTTTCAACTAATTTCAGCTTCTCATGCTCCTTTCAGCTCATGGTATTCAGCCTTTTCTGCTATTTTAGATTTTTTTTTTTTTTGGCTAATTCCACAGTTTTGGCACTTGTTTCAACTTTTTTCAGCCTCATTCAGCAAAAATGTGCTCTCTCCACTTGCTTCTGGTAATTTAAGCTTCTTTCTGCTTTTTTAGCTACTTTTCAGCTGTTTTTTTTTTTTTTACAAATTTCAGCGTTTTTCATATAATTTCCATTTTTTTGTTCTAATTTCTGCTTCTTTCAGTCTAATTGGGCAAATGTGTTCTTTCTGCTTTCGTCTGCTAATTTAAGCTTGTTCTACCCTTTCAGCTAGCTTTTTGGCATTTTAGCTTATTTCAGCTGTTTTCAGATAAAGTCAAGGTTTTAATTTCTGCTACTTTCAGCCGAAGTAACTTCTTTCTGAAAATTTCAGTTTTTTTATGCTCTTTTCAGCTTTTCCTTCTCTTTCAGCTACTGTTTAGCTCCTTTGATGCTAATTTTAGATTTAGCAGCTAATTCCACTTTTTTTTTTTAGCTCATTTCGGCTCTATCCGCTTCCTTCTGGTAGTTTAAGCATACTTTTCAGCTATTTTTTTGCAGCTAATTTCAGCCTTTCTTTTTTATTTTGCTAAATTTCTTCATTTTTGTGCTGCAGCTTATTTAAGCCTAATTCAGCAAATATGTGTTCTTTCTGTTTTCTTCTGCTAATGCAGCCTTGTTCTTCCATTTCAGCTGTTTTTCAGCAAGTTCTTCTGCAGTAAACATTCACACTGCTTTTTCGCAGGAAATGCAGTTTCTCTAGTTTTCTGTGATATCTGTTGCATTTATTGTAATATGGTTATTCTCAGCAAACCCCCTCCACACACACACACACACACACACACACACCTGCTCTCTTGAAATGCTGCACAGCTCTCAAGTCTGCGTCTGTCCGAGGATATGTCGTCAGAGACTACAGCTTATCCAGAGAACTGTCATCAGAGCACATCTTCACGTTTAACAACCTGAAGCCTACTGATCAGATTAGCTCTGAAATAGGATTAAGCTTGAGGCAGATGGAGCTCAGGGACAGACTTCACTTTATTCTCTTTGCATTTAAACACTGTACGCTCATGTATATCACTACATGAACGCATGTACACAAACCTATCTGCAGACGTTGATTTCAGTGATTTTAGTTTGGTATCTATCAAGACTTTTCTGACAGGAGGATTAAAATTCTCACCCGGGCTTCAGGGCAGGACCACAAACGTCTCACATCTTCTTATGAGCGTCTCTGGAAGGCACACAAACAAAGGTGAGTCAAATATTCTTTCTAAAAGTTGTGGCAGATACATTTTACGTTTTGTTCTGGTTGGTTTTTATGATTTTACCGTGTCATAAGTTGCAGAGTGATGGTATACTGGTCGAAGGATGTTAGAAAATGGAAAAAGACAAAGAGGAGATATAAGAATGCAGTTAGCGAGGAGAATGAGGTAGATGGAGTGAGGACAGAGATGGAGGATGACTCGCTGTGGAGACCCCTGAAGAGGGAAAAGCAAAAAGAAGAAGACAAGATGCAGAGTAATATACTTTGAAATGACTGAAATGTGTTAAACTGGTTCATCAGGCCTAAGTTTCAGCCCTTGAGTTTAAATTTAAATCTGTCTCACTAGCAGGAACACATTTTGGGACAGTTCATGTAAAAAGTCTGATGCACAAAAGATTTTTTGTGAGTTTTAAAATGTCTTTGTTAAAGTGGCCCTGAGGTGTAAATGAACAACATTTTAAAAAACAGAATTACATTTTTTTTTTAATGACATTTGAAAAAACACAACAAAAACAGCAGAAACACAACATTTGAAAAAACGGAATTAGATTTGAAAAATACAGAATTACATTAAGTCAAAGCAGAAGTGGCCAAAGTGGAAGTGGCCAAAGCAGAAGTGGTCAAAGCAGAAGCGGTGAAAAAAT
>NC_056498.1:36513380-36515843 GCF_014905685.2 Nematolebias whitei
TACATTAAGCCAAACCGGAAGTGGCCAAAGTGGAAGTGGCCAAAGCAAAAGTGGTCAAAGCAGAAGTGGTGAAAAAATGGAATTACATTAAGCCAAGGCAGAAGTGGCCAAAGTGGAAGTGGTGAAAAAATTGAATTACATTCAGCCAAACCGAAAGTAGCCAAAGTGGAAGTGGCCAAAGCAGAAGTGGTGAAAAAATGGAATTACATTAAGCCAAACTGGAAGTAGCCAAAGCAGAAGTGGTGAAAAAATTGAATTACATTCAGCCAAACTGGAAGTAGCCAAACTGGAAGTGGCCAAAGCAGAAGTGGCCAAAGCAGAAGTGGTTAAAATAAATGGAATTACATTAAGCCAAACTGGAAGTAGCGAAAGTGGAAGTGGTGAATTTTTTTTTTACATTAAGCCAAAATGGAAGTGGCCAAAGTGGAAGTGATGAAAAAACTGAATTACACTAAGCCAAAGCGGAAGTGGACAAAGCGGAAGTGGTGAAAAAAACGGAATTACATTAAGCCAAAGCGGAAGTGGTGATCCTGCCGAGTTTTTTCAACGTCATATCTTCATCTATAAGTTTGAACAAAGCATTCCACTTGAAATATAAAAATCAAGATCAAATGAGGTCGCGGGGCATTTTACAAATCTTTGGGTTTTGATGTGGGGATAAAGTGAAAAATAAAAAAAAAGCATAGATGTATTGTGTTTTTTGAAACCCTCATGAAAATGAATGATGAAATAACATTTTTTGTTGTTTTTTTAATTCTCAATTAAAAAACAACTTAACGAATGGTACATGGACCCCACACCCTTCACGAGAGTTTATTTGTATCAACATCTATCTTCTGTTTTATGTTGTTAATAAAGTTTTTAAAAAAAACCACACACACACAAAAAAAATCTCCACCACTTCTGTTTTGGCTTCAATGCAATTTTCTGGGTTTTTCCACCACTTCTGCTTTGGCCACTTCCACTTTGGCTTAACGTAAATCTGTTTTTTCAAATGTTCTTGTGTTTTACTTGTGTTTTTTCAAATGCAATTTTGTTTTTTGAAATGTAGTTCTGTTTTTGTTTTTTCAAATGTTGTTCATTTACACCTCAGGGTCACCGTACTTTGTATCACGTTTTATCATCCACGGTTCAGTCGGAGCGCTCTGATTGGCTGAATCCATCACAGAGAAGCGGGATGTCCCCAGTTGTGGACGAGACAGCGGGGGACCTCCCAGTCAGAGATGTGGGTCTGATGAAAAGAGCCCTGATGCCGGCTGCTCCAGGTATGTCTCCTCCGATAAATGTCACTTCTTGAACTGCATTAGCGTGAATGCTTTTGAAATTCGGAATTCAAAAAAGTTCCAGAAAAAAACAACTGGACTTTATGTAACAGATGTTTTGCTTCTCATCCAAGGAGCTTTTTTAATTCAAAGAACAGAGAGTGTGGGGCTCGAGTTATAAAGCTGAGTTAAGAGATAAACAATATGCAGATTGCACTATCAGTCCTCACACTAGTGGTTCGTTAGGGTCTTTGTTAGTCTGATAGTAGAGCCACTCTGGTCACATGGATGAAATTCCTGACAAGTGTGAAAATGACTGGATTAGGACTAAAGCTGCATTATACATTTCTGAAAGTTGAAATCTGAGACCTCCTCCTCTGTTTAAAGATGGTTTCTCTCGTTTTACATAAATAGCTTCCTTCACCAAATTGTTTTTTGTCTTGAACTTTTTTGAATTTAACGTGACTTGGATGACTGAGAATCTTCACCAATATTTCAAAATTCTGGTTACCGTACTTTTCGGACTATAAGGCGCACCTAAAATACTTTAATTTTCTCAAAAATCGACAGTGAGATTTATAATCTGGTGCGCTTTATGTATTAATTCTGGTTGTGCTTACTGACCTCGAACCAATTTTATGTGGTACACGGCGCTCAAAAATATGTCAAAATCAACTTGTTCCGCTTAACGCACCTTATAATCCTGTGCGCCTTATAGTCCAAAAAATACAATAGTTGTCTCGTCTATTTCATGCTTTTAAGCACTTTGGTAACAGTTTCTGTTTTAAATGTGCTCTATAAATAAATCTGACTTGACTTGACTTGACTTTTCTTATTGTTAAAAGTCATGCAATCCTTTTAACTTACATCCAAAATATGTCAGTTGGCGTAATAATGTCAAGATTTGATTTAATTAATGTTGTTATTGCATTCTATTCTAAATCCTAGAGAAATATATGCATATTTTATTGATGTTTTTTTTTTTACTAAATAAGAATATTAAATTTTTTACATAATCTAAAATAAAAATAAAACAATCTTCGGTAGCACTTTACAACAAGGCTCCCCTTATAGATGGCTAATAAATAGTAAATAGTTTATAGATGTGTTATTAATACCTCAATAAACACTTTACAACTCATTAATAACTGCTCATTATGCATTATTAAGGGTGACAGAGACTATACATATATATATATAT
>NC_056498.1:36516243-36519093 GCF_014905685.2 Nematolebias whitei
TATATATACAGTATGTATGTATATATACAGTATATATACATACTGTATATATACATACTGTGTATATGAATTATTTTTGCTGTTTTTCAGATGCACGTGATGTAAAGGCTTGGAAGAAGCATCACATCATGAAAGCAAAAGGTAGAAATATTATCAACAAACATTCTTGGCTTTTTTTTTTTTTTTATGTTTGTAATTTAAGATAAAATGACAGCAGAGATTTTACGAGCTCTTTGGTTTTAATAGTTTGCGCCTTTCCGTCTTTGTCAGACCCTCAGCGGTTGTTTCGGTTTCCCAGGGCGCAGCTGGAGGACCTGTGCCTCCGGCTGCAGGAGGAGAACAGCGTGCTCAGACAGCACACGCGTGCACAGGAGCAGAGGCTGCGCAGGTGAACACACGTCAGGGCAGAACCTCACGCACAATCATTAAACCTAACACCGAACAGCTGAACAAAGACAGGTGCATTTAAACAATAAAACACACATTTTGTCCCCTTTTTAAAATTTTGACGATCTCACAATACTTTTAGGGATATTAAAAAATAAAATGTTACTACAAAACACCACTAAGATGTAGCACCACAGCTCCATTTAAGCTTGAAGCTGCTTTCATACCAGCTGGTTGATGGTGAAGATAGACTCGGCTTTACAAAACAAACTTTAAAGGATTTTACTGGGGGTTGTACGACCACAGACTAACGTAATGCAGAGCATGGTTGTGGAGTGGCATGGACGAAACATAGTACGTCCCTTTAAATTGATGGATTGCCCTTTCACAATAGTTTGAAAGCAATGTCAGATGATGGCTCCTCTGTGATCGGTTCAAATCTTCTGCTTCATCCCAGGATGTCCACACGGCTGATGCGTCTGCGTCAGACCCGCCCTGGCTCCGGCGCTGTCAAGGACAGGGACATGGAGGACACGGTGCAGGAGCTAGAGGCTCGAGTGGCGATGCTGGAGAGCCAGAAAGAAGTTCTGCAGGACAAGCTCTGCTTAGCCAAGCAGCACATTGTGGACTTAGGGGCTCGCACACCTTACAAACTCAGCAGAGGTGAGTTCTGAGCCCAGTGGTGCCAAAAAAAAGCACATGGCTACGGCTTCATCTTCAGCTCTCATCCAGCTTTTTCACGTTTTCAGGTAAACATGTGGAGGGGGAGTCAGGAGTCAGGAGGGCAGCACAGACTGCTCCGCCACGATGCGGCGTCACATTGGAGGACACCAGGGCAGAGATGGAGAGATTGTATGTGGAAAGAACATAAACGGACTTGTTTTCATACATTTCCATTTTTCATCCAGCACAGTTAGAAAAACACGCCGGTCGTTGTCCCTGCAGGCCTGCTCCTACAACAAAATCCACTTGTTTTCTCGTCTGTCGTGCACATTTGACAATCAAATCTCGCCTGTCCCAAACTCGTTTACGTCCTCTCCTTGTTCAGCAGGTCCAGCTTGACAGACCAGGTGAGGATGGCAGAACTGGAGCTGACGGCTCAGGCGCTGAAAGACACACTGAGAGAAAAAGAGAAGGAGGTGGAGGGAACGATTAGAGAGCTGAGGAAGCAGCAGGCTGACAAACACAGGTAGCTGCAGAATAGACGGTTCTCATATTTCTCACATGACCTCTGCAACAGCCAGGTCAGCTCGTTCGCATGACTCCGATCAAATAACACTCCGTATGCTTTATGCATTTCTGACTTGTCAGACGAGTAGAACAACTTTTACTCATTAACGTTTCCATTAGCATGGTGCTAAGGTTGTGTAACAGCTCGAACCCAATATCCAACAATCAAAGTTCACGCTCAATCATCCAGGTAGAAAATCCAGCAAAGTTCAGTCAGGTCATCTGGACGGTTTCTTTTTTTGTTGAGACGTTTCGTCCTTCATCCAAAGGATTTCATCAGTCCAAGGAGCCACAACAAACTGAGTCTCACAAGCAGCACACCCACATAGTGGACCGACAAGTTTGCTGGTGATAAGACGATTTCTGGGGCCACACTCTCCCCCGTCAACTCCTCTGAGGCAGCCATGGCCAAAGTGGTTCAAAGCATCAAAGTTCATGCTCAATAATCCAGGTATCTTATCTTAGACAATCCAAAAAAGTTCAGTCAGGTCATCTGGGCGGTTTATTTTTTTTAAGACATTTCGTCCTTCATCCAAAGGACTTCATCAGTCCAAGGAGCCACAAAAAACCAAGTCCCACAAGCAGCACACTCCCATAGTGGACCAACAAGTTTGCTGGTGATAAGTTGGTTTCTGGGGCCACCCTCTCCCCCGTCGACTCCTCTGAGGCAGCCATGGCCAAAGTGGTTCAAAACATCAAAGTTCATGCCCAATAATCCAGGTAAAAAAATCCAACAAAGTTCAATCGGGTCATCTAGACGGTTTCCATTTTTGTTGAGATGTTTTGTCCTTCATCCAAAGGACTTCCTCAGTCTGAGAAGCCACAACAAACTGAATCTCACAAGCAGCACACCCAACATTCTTACCCTTCTTATCGCCAGCAAACTGGTTGGTCCACTATGTGGGTGTGCTGCTTGTGTGACTCAATTTGTTGTGGCCCCTTGGACTGATGAAGTCTTTTGGATGAAGCACGAAATGTCTCAAAAAAATAAACCTCCCAGATGATCTGACTGAACTTTTTTGGATTGTCTAAGATAAGATACCTGGATTATTGAGCATGAATTTTGATGTTTTGAACCACTTTGGCTGCCTCAGAGGAGTCGGCGGGGGAGAGGGCGGGCCCCAGAAACCATCTTATCATCAGCAAACTGTTTGATCCACTATGTGGGTGTGCTGCTTGTGGGACTCGGTTTGTTGTGGTTCCTCGGACTGATGAAGTCCTTTGGATGAAGGA
>NC_056498.1:36519103-36527309 GCF_014905685.2 Nematolebias whitei
CGGTTTGTTGTGGTTCCTCGGACTGATGAAGTCCTTTGGATGAAGGACGAAATGTCTCAACAAAAAAAGTATCCATATGACCTGACTAAACTTTATTGGATTTTTTAAGATGTGATAATATGATAAGATAGCTGGATTAGTGAGCATGAACTTTTGATGTTCTGAACCACTTTGGCGTTGGCTCCCTCAGGAGCAGACAGGGGAGAGGGTGGCCCCAGAAATCGTCTTATCACCAGCAAACTTGTTGGTCCACTATGGGAGTGTGCTGCTTGTGGGACTTGGTTTTTTGTGGCTCCTTGGACTGATGAAGTCCTTTGGATGAAGGACGAAATGTCTCAAAAAAAAACTGCCCAGATAACCTGACTGAACTTTTTGGATTGTCTAAGATAAGATACCTGGATTATTGAGCATGACCTTTGATGTTTTGAACCACTTTGGCCATGGCTGCCTCAGAGGACTCGACGGGGGAGAGGGTGGCCCCAGAAATCGTCTTATCACCAGCAAACTTGTCGGTCCACTATGGGAGTGTGCTGCTTGTGGGACTCAGTTTGTTGTGGCTCTTCGGACTGATGAAGTTCTTTGGATGAAATGTCTCAACAACAAAATAAACCATCCACAGGACCTGACTGAATTGTGTTGGAGTTTCCAACAATATGGTTGTGTTCTGTAACTGTTTTTGCTCGTTTCTTCATCTGTTTTCAAACTTTTCTACTGAGAAGTCAAAACTGTCGCCATGTTGCTCTGACAACTGAAACAGTGTGTTTGTTTGTTAATGGCTGACAGAACAACCATCAGGGAGAATGTGGATCTCATTCGTCTACAAAAGCAGCTCTCTGAAAAAAGTGCATCCCTGAGAGTCAGCCAAGAGAAGGTCAACAGTTTGCAGGAGGTCAGACAGTTTCTGTCTTCATATTTCACAGCTGTTTCATACTTTCAGCTGATCACCTGTCTTTCCTTCCAGGCTTATGAGAATCAGCTTGAAGAGGTAAAAATATGCATGTATTAATTCTAATGGATACTTCTGATGCTCAGGTTAATCACAATCATGTCCTGTGTTCACCCCAGACTCAGAGGTCACTAAAGGAGAGCCAAGGGGCTCTGCTGGAGAAAGTGGAGGAGTTGACTGAACAGCTGAAGCAGGAAAGACAGAAAAGTCTGACGCTGGATGGACAGCTCACCACCACCACTCTGTCTCTACAGGCCCTAGACAAGGCAACACATTATATATCTTGGGTTCACAAGCCCTGTTAACAAAGACCCACGTGTAAAAACAGAGGGATGATACATAATTAAAGCTGTGGGATGATCTGTGATGCTGTCAGGTTTATTTTAAAATCTGTTTTTTTTTCTCCTATTTTAGCTCCAGGAGAGGATATCAGACCTGGAAGGAGAGCGAGACACGATTAAAAAAAGCTATGACACCCTATTGATGAGGTACGGTTTGAAAAACATGACGGGAATAAATTCTGTCAAATTTTATTCATAACGACCTTTGACCTCAGCCCTATCAGAAGGTAAATTATATAGACATGGGGGTTCTCAAACTTTTTGGGTTCAGGGACGCCGTCATACGCTAAACTAAGAATACGCTAAGCACTAATAGTACAAAAACAATACAACGAACAACAGCAGCACGAACACGAGTCTGTGTGAGCAGATGAGGACGAATGAACACAGCAACATAGGACCTGTTCTTTAATAGTGTTAATACAATCTTTATACGTTTAAACATGGGGCATTTTTCATTCAAGACACACTTAATGAACTAATTTTTAATTTCAACTTCCAAAAATTACAGTTTTGAGAAAATGAACAGTATCAAAAACCACTTTAGAACTTTACATGTTCACATATCGAACATAATTCATGTATTGCCACTTCTTCAAATTATTACAGAAAACTCTTTACATAAAACTGAACAGAATCATCCCAGCAGTAGACACACCAAGTAACAGAGATTATTTATTGATCGATGCCAGAACGCAAATATCAGGGGGGTGGGGCAGAACATTTGAAATAAATTAGATGCAATTTCCTGCATTTTTTTTTTTTTTTCAAACTCCTTATTAAAGTCAGTAACTGGACTGTGACTGCAAACATTTAAAAACAGGAAATTTCAAAGATGTCTTTAAAACTTTTTGGGGTGTTCTTAATTTCCATGTGTGATCTGCTGGGCCTTGTACTCGAGCTACAGGAATTTTGAACGTGTTCAAAATATTTGCAAGGCTAATGTTCTTCTAAAAAAAAAACTTACAGAGTTACACGGACGTCCAAAACCCCTCAATTTAGTTTCTGCAAGTCTAGAGCGCCAGAGCTGTATTTCTTTGTGAGTTGCCACATGTTTAGCTGTGACTCTGTATTCACTGTTTGTGAAGCAAAAATGTACACGCATTTATTTTAACTGTTTTCCTTTTATTTATTTATTTTCCTTTTTTCAAATTTATTTTAAAACAAGATGTGGTCAAAGTTTTCTATTGTATTAAAAAGCTTCTAAAATGTATTACGGTTCATGAACAATAGTTAAGTACGAACAAAGAACATTCCGAAGAAGCGCACAAACATGAATTTTTATTGGTACAAAATATATGTTGAAGTGCATGTGCACAAGATTTATCTATATTACGCATTTGTTGTGTCACTATTGCACATGTCCGTCACATTACCATGGAGTTGCAAAAACCAGTTTGCAGTCTTGTTGCGCTTATTTTGTTGATTAATGGCTCTATTTTTGTTGGAAGTTTTTGTAAATATATCATAAGTATCAATTATGTGCGACTCCGAGTGAAATTTTCTGTATTTCATTTGAAATTTTGTCTCAAACCAGTTCTTAGCACTCCCAGTCCAGTAAGATACTTCCTAAAAGCAAAGTTAATGACATCCAAAAGCGCCTTTCACTAATAAAACGTCGAGCCCTTTCACGTGAATGTGACTTCCTGTCTGAATTATAGCTGAAAACATCCTGATCACGTTTTCTGTTGGGTTTTGTTTTAGTGCTTTGTCTACCCACAGCAGCCGTAATGACCAGGATGAGAAACTCAGAGAGGTGGAACAGAAGGAGAAGTTGGTGGAAAACATCTGCAGTGAGGACGTTCAGAGACTGGAGGGGATGCTGCAAGCAGAGAGGGAGGAGAGGAGCAAGCTGGGGCTGGAGAAGGAGAAACTGAGACAAGAGAAGGAGACGCTCGAGGAGCAGAGAAAACAAGAGGAAGGTTAATGAATTCACTTTATTTTATTATATTTATTTAGGGGTTTTACTACTTGACAAAAACACCTGAAGACTCTGCAGAAACTTAATATTTCTTCACATTCAGACTTGTCTGTGTGGATGAAAGAGAGGCAGGAGCATCTGGAACAAGAGGTTGTCCATTACAAACAGCAGGTCTTCACTCTGCAGAACAGACTGGACTCCATTTCTAAGGTTAGAATATAAAATTAGAGTCTCATCCTTTTTGTATGTTATATCACACGATGTGACGCATCTCTCCTCTTTTACAGGAGTTCGACATGAGCATCGAGGAACTCAGTGAAACTCTTGTGCAGATCAAGGTCTGAACCTTTTTGAGCTGCTTTAAACAGAAGGACTTGAAATGTTATCCCATTACAGTGATGCCACGTTGCCTCTCCTCCAACTGCAGGCCTTTAGGATGCAGCAGGAGAGCAGGGAGGGCCTGCGCTTCCTCTTGGCTGATGGAAAGGTGGAAGATTCAACCAGTGAGCTCGTAAATATTCAGGCTTCTTATGCAGAGACTGTGCTTGAGCTACAGAAAACCAGAAACCTGCTGCTGCTGGAGCACAAAATCACCACAGACCTGCAGGTAAGCACATTTTTATTGTACACAACACATACATACATATACATACATATACATACATATATATATATATATATATATATATAAAAATTATATAATTAGGGTGTATATATATTAGTGGTCCCCTATTGTTTTAGGGAGGGGTGGCGCAGAGGTTAGAAGGTGGGCCTGTGATCGGAAAGTCGCAGGTTCACCTCCTGGTATCATCAACATCAAAATGTGGGTGGAAAAGGTGAAACACCCGCACCTGCCTCCACCCTCATTTGCCCCATTCTGGGCCCCTAAGCAAGGCCCTTAACCTCCACCATTTGCTCCCAAAAACAGGTCTCTCTCTTGAAAATGAGTTTGTGTGACTCAATGAAACAACCTGTATAAATAAAGGGTAAATAAATTAAAAAATGTGTATAGGACAGCATCATCTACATACAGTTGAACAAATTTATAATGTTCTGTTAAATCACTAACAGTAAATCAGCTGTACCTACATAGCATGTCTTTCCAGTCAGGCTACTCAAAGTACTTAAAAAAAAAATCTGTGCCCTTATTTGCTCATCTACACCCTTATTTATACATCACTCTACTGTCACAGTTTGTGCCATGTATTCAGTTTTTCTGTGATCCTTGTATATGTTTTACTTGTGTTTTACTTTCTCCTGTGCTCCCTGGGTCATTTCTCATTTCACCATCAGTCAGCTTCCTCGGTATTTTTCTCCAGTCAGCCTGCCACCTTGACCTGTCCCCAGTCAGTACCGGTAATTTTCATTCATTCATTCATTCATTCAACCTTTATTTAAACAGATAAGTCACATCGAGCCTCAAAGACTCATTTACAAGTATGACCTGTTTGGAGAGAATAAAAAGTGGTGGAAAAAAATGACATGTAAGGTTTGGAAACAAACAAAAAAAATGTCTAAAATGCTTTTAATCTTTGGCTGAAGGTCAACAGTATGATAATAATTTAAAAAAATCTTGCACAACAAGCACATAATGATGCCGACATTCCGCGGGGTACGGGGGAGATGCAAGGGTGGTGAGCATGTCCACACAACGCACAAAGGCACTGCAGCGTTCCGATAAAATCACTCAGTTCAAACAGTTCCCTCTGGAGAGATCCATACACACTCGGAGAGAGGTGGGGTGCCGAGGACGGCCAAAGACAAATCCAAAGAGTCCTGAAATGATGACAGAATGTTTATTCAGCTGGACCCCTCTGAAAAGTCCATGGAAATTCCTCGGTAGAAGGGGAGGGAGGGGCAGAGCTTCAGATTTACAAAACTTCCAGGTGTATTGAGATAAGATGGCCTGTCAAGGCCAGTCAGGGAGCTGAATTCAGATAAACACAATTGTTCTGGGGACAGGCAGAACTTGAAAGACATCTACCTTGAGTCTGTGTCAGTCCACTCGGTTCTGAAACGTCCAAATTTGTGATCTGTGGTGAGAACAGGGAACTAGTGTAAGAGAACTTAGAGAGGTGGAGGTATACACTTGAAAGAAGAGGAATGAAAGTCATCCGTAGTAAGACAGAGTGCATGTGTGAATGAGAGGGAGGCCGGTGGAACAGTGAGACTACAAGGAGCAGAGGTCACAAAGGTGCAGGACTTCAAGTATTTGGGGTCCACTGTCCAGGAAAATGGGAAGTGTAGTAAAGAGGTGAAGAAGAGAGTCCAGGCAGGATGGAGTGGACGGAGAAAAGTTTCAGGAGTGATTTATGACAAAAGGTGTCAGAAAGGTTAAAAAGAAAAGTTTACAAGAAGACCAATTTATGTTGTATGTTCTGGAGACAGTGGCATTGACAAAAAGACAGGAGACAGAACTGGAAGTAGCAGAAATGAAGATGTTGAGGTTCTTCTTAGGAGCGACAAGGATGGATAAGATTAGGACTGAGATCATCAGAGGTACAGCACAGGTTGGACAACTGGGAGATAAAGTTAGAGAGGACACACTGAGATGGTTTGGACATGTCTGGAGGAGTGACAGTGGGTATATTGATAGACGGATGCTAGAGATGCAGCTGCCAGAAAAAAGACAAAGAAGACCAAAGATTATATATGGATGCAGTTAGAGAGAACATGGAAGATGCAGAGGACAAAATGAGATGGAAGATGTTTTGCTGTGGTGAACCCCTGAAGAGGGAAACACTGAAAGAAGGACAAGAAAACATTTGAGCATTTTGAGTTTTGGTTTTGCATTTGGGTTCTGATTTTCACCAAACAATACTCTACTGTATTTCTACAAAAATTATCCGAAAAACTCCTTCCGTTAAATTTAATCAGTACTTTAGAATGCAATCATAAACCAGTGGGACACATAGGAGGCAATGAACAACAAAGTCCATGCTCAATAATCCAGATATAAATTCCAACATTTTTCAGTCAGATCATCTGGACAGTTTCTTTTTTTTTTTGTGCCAAAGCATTTCGCCTTCAATCCGGAAGGATTCATCAGTCAAGGAAACACACAACAAATTTGATTCTTCCCCCAACAGCTTACTCCAAAGTGGAACAAACCAGTTCTGCTTGTGATTAGATGGTCTCTTTGGTACGCCCCTCCTCCATTGCCGGTCCTCTTCCTTGTTGACGGTCTTGTCAAACTGGTTGAAAACAACAAAGTCCATGCTCAATAATCCAGGTATACAATCCAACATTTTTCAGTCAGGACTTTGTTGTTTTCAACCAGTTTGACAAGACTGTCAACAAGGAAGAGGGCCGGCAATGGAGGAGGGGGCGTACCAAAGAAACCATCTAATCACAAGCAGAACTGGTTTGTTCCACTTTGGAGTAAGCTGTTGGGGGAAGAATCAGTTTTGTTATGCGTTTCCTTGACTGATGAAGCCTTCTGGATCAAAGGCGAAATGTTTCAGCACAAAAAAAAAGAAACTGTCCAGATGACCTGACTGAAAAATGTTGGATAGGAGGCGATGGTTCTGGTTTTTGCCCATTGACAGTTGTGCTGGGAATAGAACCTCCAACTTGCTTGTTGGACTCAAGGACAACTGCGCCAACCACTGATCCACATCCTTACCCTTAACATATAAGCAAAAGTGCAATGGTTGGAAAATTATTCAATGTGAAACTCCCATTTTGCAACTTTAAACGTTCAGTTATCTCTTACACGGAACTCATATAATACTTGACTTTAACTCATTTTTTCCCCCAATACCTAAAAAAGTTATTTTACTCCACAAGGAAGAGTTAAATACAGTCAACCAAAAGGCAGAAAGAGACAAGGAAGAGAACAGGAGGAGGACAGCAGAGAAAGACAAACTTTTAGCTAAAAGAACTCTTCAGATCAACACTTTACAAGGTATATCTACATCTCTAGTGAATGTCGTATCAAGACAACCCAGTGTATTTGATAATTATTTAAAACCTCTATCTGTGTCTGAAGCTCAGTTAAAAGAGTTGGCATACAGCCCAAGGAGCTACAAACGAACCATACCAATACAGTACACCTGGCCAGCAGGAGACCATGAAGTGGTCCAGCCCATCGAAGATGATCTGAGTTTTTCTCAGCTAAAGGCTGGAGAGTCACTGTTGGAGATCCACCTTAAGGTGAAACGTTACCCTAAATACCTCTAATCAGTTTACCCAGAGAGCTGATGTTGGTTTTGTACCTCTAGGCTGCCACCTTCACCCCCACAGGGCTCCGCATCATGAGTAACATCCATCCAGGAGTGGACAGAAGTGAAACTATTGTGACCTTCTGCACCTACTGCCTGTTGGACTTTGAAATGCACTCCACTCCTCTCGTGTCAGGAAGCCAACCAACCTACGGCTTTACGTCCCGCTACGCTCTGACAGCCCGCGATCTGGGCAGGCTGGGAGGTCAGGGGTCGAGAGTGCAAGTGGAGCTCCACCAGGCGTTAGGGGGAGTCCGGTTTGTCACCCATGGAAGTGGACACATGTTGCTCATGGGCGCCATGGAGAGGAGAGGAGAGCGAATTGGTGGAGGTGTCAACATCAAAGGTATATTTAGTGGATCTGATGCTGGACTTTTTCCTGATGCATCATATTCCCCACTCATTAGAAATACAAAGATGTTGTTAAAAAATATTAAAAATGAAGTTAAAAAGGTCTCCTTTTGTAGGTCATGAGGGCGAAATCTTTGGTGTTGTGGATTTTTGGGTGCGTCTTTTCCCTCCGGCAGAACCCATTGGTGCTGTGGCAGAGAGCGCAGCTGAAAGGAGAACAGTAACTCAGAGGAGCCAAGCTCAGATTATGCTCGGCTGGCAAGACAGCGTTCATGAGGTAAAGCTCAAAAAGATTATTTTAGTTACGTTGCTGTGCAATGCAGTGGTATTTAAACAAGAACAAGATCATAAGGAAATACAAGTAACTAACCTTTTAACCATATATTTGGAGCTGTGGCATGAATATAGATCTATTTGTATCTGC
>NC_056498.1:36542309-36555119 GCF_014905685.2 Nematolebias whitei
ATCATGTGAACAGCTAATTCTGGATGTCAACAACAAACTGGTAGTGGATCAACCAGTTTGAGAAGGTGCTATTTATAAGACTGAGCTGCAGCTCCTCAGACTGAAGTCTTTTGGATTAAAGATGAAACGTTTCAACAAGTTTTTATTTTTTACTTTTTGCATCAGTCCAGAGGACCTGACTTAACTTTGTTAGATATCAGGACTATATCATTTTCGTACAAAACTGTAAATGTTTCTTTTGCCCTTTAAAATAAAAAACTAAAATCTTGTTCCTTTAGGGCGAGATGAGCTTTGAGCAGGACTTCCTGGTGGAAGGTGGTTGTTTGAGTATAAAGACCAATGGGACGGAGTACAGAGAGGTCCGACAGTTTCAGTCTGATCACCACCTGGTCCGCTTTTACTTCGTGACGCGCGTCTTCTCCGAGTACATGCAGAAAATCATGGACGACATCCGCCACGGCTTGAAACCCGATGTGGTCATCGTCAACTCCTGCATCTGGGATATTTCAAGGTGGGTTTCATTAGACAGTTGGGAAGCGTGTCGATAAGGCCACAGCATTCACTGCTAATCATTTATTTCACTTCAGTAGTCTTAAACGCATTAAGTCGTTACATGTATTTAGCCAAATTTAAGGCCTTCAATGACATAAAAAAACATTTCATTTGAATCTCTGCAGTATTAAATATTTTTAATTTGTTTTTAAGAAAACTTAGTGATTTTTTTGATACCGCTGACTATGGTGATGTATTCAATATATTAGTGGTACATTAAAGTAACACACGAAACCATTAATTGTTTCTGGCCGGTCAGTTGGTTGTATGATGGAGGGAAAACAGGAAAACTTCCAAGAGCAGAAATAAATTGGGTTGACACAAACTCCAGCTGAAGTGGCTGGAAATGTGAATTTAAAACGAGGCTGCAGCCCATCAGTGGACAGGATGGTGAAGGATTTTGCAGCGTTTGACAAATTAAATTAAATTAAAAAGTGAAAACGGTCAAAGGTAGTTCGGTGTCGTGCCAAAATATATTTAGCCTCCTTGGGAGCGCTCACTGCCCTTTGTCTCAATTTGATTTGCTGTTTTTTGCAGTTTTAGTTCTTGAATTAAACAATTGACACAAATAATTTTTATTGGTATGCCCAAAATTATATTAGTTTTAAACGTTAACCACAAAAAGAACCGATAAACTGTGGCGCTCCATGAGCCATATCAAGAAAAACAAAACGTATTTCATAGTCTTTTGATTCATTGCTTTACCACTGGCTCTGAAGTGGGGGGGGGGGGCAAACACCCCACTGTCATGAAGAGCTACAGATCCAATGCATCACATTCATTTAATTTAATTTAAAATGTGGATTTTTGAGCTTTTGCACATGTTTTTCCTGTTTGCACCAAACAAATGGGTCACATTTGGAGCTGAATTAGGTCTAGGTAGACCTGTTGAACAAACGTGGGGCAGTAATGTTCCTGACACTTGCTGCTCCTGTCCAGAATGTCACACAGTTTGATCATGTAGCATCACTTCCATTTGACGAACACTGTCCAAGGTCAAACATATTCATGGTTTCTGATTAAGAGTTTGACTTTCAACACGATTTTGGCTTTGGCATCAAAATAGCACTTTAAAATAAGTCTATGCATTCACTGTCGATGGCATTAAAAGAGTTTTAAAATGGCATTAAATTGGTATTAAAACCCATTAAATTTGATTGGGTGATTTCTTCAGAAACCCTGAAACAGCCGTAGCTGTTGTATATCTAGGGACATAAAGATTGCATCATCTTTCCATTATATTCTGCTTGTTCCGGAGTATGGACCCATGGAGGTCCAGACGTCTTTCCACAGCCTCTTCCAGCTCTTCTGGGAGGACTTGAAAGGCATTCCCAGGACAACCAAGAGACTTAGTTTCTCCAGCATATCTAGGGTCTTTCCCAGGGTCTTTTCACAGTTGGACATCCAGAAAGCATCCTACCAGATGCAGGAACCACCTCAACTGGTTCTGTTCAATGTGGGGGAGCAGCAGCTCTACTCGTTTTCTCTTAGAAAACTGAACTCACCCCATCTCCGAAGGAGAGTCCAGATTCCTTTGACCATTGTACATCTAGGGATATGCACAATATATTTAAAATCAATCACAAAATGTATATGCAAATACTCCTTGTCAATAATTTTGAACGATCCTATAGACTCAGTTTCTGTGGCGTCGAGATCGGATGCTTCCTCCCTCTCCGCTTTGCTGCTCTGTCTGTCTGTGAAACTGCTTCTGAGACTCTGACACTCTCTTGCATTTCTTCCGAACCATAATTATGGACTTGTTCTGACCAGTTGGTCCCTCAACTCAATTTACAACATTTCTTCAAGAGAAGACAGGCTTTAGGCGAGCCGATTTACCCTGTTGGCACGTACGCAGCTGGATATCCCATCGACTGGAAGACTTGATATGTCTATCTGCTGCCTCTGTGGATTTTAAGGACACATATTTAATTGGATTCACGATAGCCGGTTCCTGCTTTTTGGATTCAGCTGGTCCTGGTATTTATCTACAATCAAGGAAGTCGTCAGCAGCAAATTTGGACCCGATCACGCTGCTTGCCTTTATGATGGTTTGGTTTCATGTCTGGAGTACCCAGACTCAAATGCTTTGGGCTGAATGGATCAGATCTTGGGGATTTTTACTCAGACATGTTCCATCGGTGTTGGCCATGTTAATTTGGACATTTCGGAACCTAGTGGACCAAACACAGACTCAAGGTTGATGTCATTAAGTTATGCCTGTCTCCGAAACAACTGTGTGTGTATCTAAATTTTGGTCGCCTTGGTATCCTTGAAGGCCATCTTATCTGAATTTCGCCTGGAGAAAATGTGATCGGACGCTCGCCACCCCCTCCCTGAGGAATTTCCAACTGATAACCAGATGAAACCCCGCTGAAAAAACTTTCTGCCATCACTTCAGGACTCTTGGATACTCAGGGGTTATTTTTGGCCATTCCTCGACATACCTCGAGAATGTTTATGGATCTCACCGGAGGACATTGACTGATTACAGTGACCTCGAGAGCATCTGTAGACGTCGTTGACCGCTCTCGTCTCTTCCTTCTTCCTGCTCTGCAGATTGTTTACGTAAATATGTGCTTGTTTGTGCGAGGTGTTTTTTCAATATTAGGGGTTTTTCTCAGCCAAGAAAAGTCTGATAGGAATTTTTTTTCGCTTCCAACTCCTACATGTGTCCAGTTAACCACTGTTTTTGTCTGTCCAAACAGGTCTCACTTGTAAATGAGTCTTCGAGGCTCAATGTGATTTATCTGTTTAAATAAAGGTTGAATGAAAAAGATCATAGTGAAAAGAATAGTAAATCAAAATGTTGCGTATTGATCACAAAAACAGAAATGTGAAAAAAACGTAACAAACGCATACAAAAAATTTTAAAAAGGCAAAAACTTGTAAAAGGATCAAACAATAGTCTAGTCAGATTTATTTATATAGCACATTTAAAACAGAAATTGTTACCAAAGTGCTTAGCAATAGTGACTAACATGGAGAGACGAAAGAAAATGACACTAGTCAGATATTAAGAATTTAAAATATACAGAAAAAAACATGAATTCTGAAACTAAAACTATAATGGGAGTAAATAAATACAATGGAAGTTAAAATTTCTGCTGGTTCTCTTAAAAAATGTAATTATAGAATTCAGTTAAATCAAATTCAACAAGCCAAAAAACAAAATTACATTTAACAGTTTCTATTAGGAATCAAACTGGAACCACCATAAAACATAACTTTTTTTATTTTTTTTACTAACGGACTGAACAGACGGGCCTTGAGTTTGCCGTTAAGAACATAAACAATTTTGACTCTTTCTGTAAAATTGAATACGTTATCGTCACATCTGTGTTTGTAAAGTACGGTTAGTTGTGGCAGACATCTTTCACCTGGATCACTGCAAAAGTTAATTTATTGATGTACATTTAACAAATGCTTTCTGAGATCCTCGTACAGTTCTTCCAGTAGTTCGTGGGATATTTTGTTAACAAATGAACACATCGCCTGCCTTTTGGTGGCAGTGGCGCAAGAAAGTATTTAGTCAGCAGCTACTGGTTGTGCAAGTTCTCCTACAGAGAGAGGTCTGTAAATTCATCCTAGGTACATTTCAACTACGAGATCAAATGAGGGGGAAAAAATCCAGGAAATCACATTGTAGGATTTTTAAAGAACGTATTAATAAATTATGGTGGAAAATAAGTATTTTGTCAATAACAAAAGTGCAACTCAGTACTTTGTAACATAACCTTTGTTGGCAATGACAGAGGTCAAACGTTTCCTGTAAGTCTCCACCAGGTTTGCGCATACTGTTCATGGTATTTTGGTCCATTCCTCCGTGCAGATCTCCTCTAGAGCAGTGATGTTTTGGGGCCGTCTCTGGGCAACACGGACTTTCAACTCCCTCCACAAATTTTCTATGAGGTTGAGATCTGGAGACTGGTCAGGCCACTCCAGGACCGTGAAATGCTTTTTACGGAGCCGCTCCTTCGTTGCCCGAGCGGTGTGTTTGGATCACTGTCGTGCTGGAAGTCCCAGCCACGTTCCATCGTCGATGCTCTCATTGATGGAAGGAGCTTTGGGCTTAAAATCTCAAAATACATGGCCCCGTTCATTCTTCCCTTAACATGGATCAGTTGTCCCATCACCTTTGCACAAAAACAGCCCTAAAGCATGATGTTTCCACCCCCGTGCTTCACAGTAGGTGTGGTGTTCTTGGGATGCAACTTAGCATTCTTCTGCCTCCAAACACGACGAGTTGAGTTTGCACCAAAAAGTTCTATTTTGATTTCATCTGACCACAATATTCTCCCAGTCCTCTTCTGGATCATCCATATGCTATCTGGCAAATTTCAGACGGGCCTGGACATGTACTGGTTTAAGCAGGGGGACACGTCCGGCACTGCAGGATTTGAGTCCCTCTCGGCGTAGTGCGTTACTTTGGTCCAGCTCTCTGCAGGTCATTCGTCAGGTCCCTCCGTGAGATTCTGGGATTTTTGCGCACCATTCACATGATCATTTTGACCCCACGGGATGAGATCTTGCGTGGGGCCCCAGATCGAGGGAGATTATCAATGGTCTTGTACGTCTTCCATTTTCTTAGTTGATTTGTTCACACCAACCTGCTTGCCTATTGTAGATTCACTCTTCCCAGCCCGGTGCAGGTCTACAATTTTCTTCCTGGTGTCCTTCGACAGCTCTTTGGTCTTGGCCATGGTTGAGTTTGGAGTCTGTCTGAGGCTTCTTAAAGACGTTACAGGTCTGCGAGAGCCAGAAATCTTGCTTGTTTGTAATTGACCAAATACTTAATTTCCACCATAATTTACAAATTCTTTAAAAATCCTACAATGTGATTTTCTGAATTTCTTTCTTCATTGTGTCTCTCGTAGTTGAAGTGTACCTATGATGAAAATTAGACCCCTCATCTTTCTAAGGAGAACTTGCACAACCAGTGGCTGACTGAATACTTTTTTGCCCCACTGTAGAGGGTGTCCACAATTTCTTCGCAGTACTTTTCACGGGTTGATGGATGGTTTCACCATTCTCCAAATCGTTGCTGTGTCTTGGGTTTGTAAATGCATGTAAAATATGCATTCTTAAAAAAAATATATATCCATCTTTCTGTTGTCTAGCCTGAAGCCAAGTTCTTGAACTTGGGACCTTTTCTTGATGAAATGCTAATGGTTATCAAAACCAAGCTTGGTGACGTGTATGAATAATCAGCTTTTTATTTGTGGGGTTTTGTAGATACAGATCGAGTTGGACTGAAGACTACAAGGATAACCTCCATAAGTTCTTTAATGAGCTGAGGATGATCCTGCCGGAGGAGTCCCTGATCATATGGAACCTCACCATGCCCTTAGGCGAGAGCATCAGAGGTGGCTTTCTGGTGCCTGAGGTAAATCATCCAGAGTTAACTGTCAAGACTGGACACAGGTTCTGTAACCCAGAAAATCAGCAATTATTTTCTCCAGCCATCAATTAATTTTTACATCTTTTTTGGAAAGTATGAACCTCAGTCCTCCTGTCTGCTTTCTGAGCTTCCAAACGTTCTCTTCTCTGCCTGGTCGACCACAGATTGAGCACAAAGTTCCCCAGCTGCGTTTTGATGTGATTGAAGCCAACTTCTTCAGCGGGACTCTGGCCGATGTCTATGACATGGACGTGCTGGACCTCCACTATCAGTTCCGGTTCTCCCTGCAGCATCGCACAAAAGATGGAATCCACTGGAATGCCATTGCACACCGCAGAATAACCTCTCTTCTGATGCAGCACATCGCGCAGGCCTGGGGAGTGATACTGCACTATCCACTGACTGCTGATGGTGAGCGAGGGTCCAAAGTTTGATCAAATCAGTAGCATGACATTATTTCTCTTTCAGCACGTTGTCTTTCCTGGTCACGTCCTAATTATTTCCTTCTACCTCCGTTTCTTTTCTCCAACAGCAGTAAACTCCACCTGCCATGGAGATGATTTCTCTAGCGATTCTCTTCCCATTGGCTACTTGAGCTTTGATAACCCAGAGCCGCAGCCTCATTGCCATGAAAATGCAGAGAATTTCAGACCTGCTGTCCAACCGCTGCCTCACCGGCCACCTTGCAGACGTCCGTATGAACAAAACCCGTCAAGGAACGGTAAGAGCTCGCATTGTTTTTAGAATCGCCCCAATCAAGTTTTAAAAATTGTATTCATATTTTAAAATTAAAAGCTCCAGTACCAAATTATTAACTAAATATTTAGGTTTGCAGTAGTCTCTCGCTACTTTGCAGTTCGACTTTTACACTCGCTCTTTCGTGATTTTTCAAAGATTGTACACGGCACACGCTTGTCAACTTTAATATTACTCAAGTGGTTGGGACAGTACGGGATACAGTAAAAAGTTAACGGGAAAAAACTTTGGACAGACGCTGCCATTTTGTAGTTTTCGCTCAGTAAGCAGTCACTGCATCGCCACTTATAAGGACTACATTTCCCAGAAGCCAACAGTTCTTCCAGCTGTTGCTTTCTGCTGAAATGGAGAGAAAGTTTTGATCCGATCCGAAAAAGTTCGGTCCTTTTTCTTAGTGACTTTGGCGCTCGGTGGATGCAGAGAGCCGTATGGAACCAACCGGGAATTGGACCAGAACCGGACTTCCAGCCTCATCAGTCAGTCCGATTGCGGCTTGCCGGCCCACGAGGCCTCTCGAGCGGGGAGACGTTGCTTGGAGGTCCGGTGTTTTATCCGGAGCTCACCAGGACTTTTTTCATCCAGATCCCTCTGAATTATTTGAACACTATCTGGAACATTGTGTGGTTTTGTGCTGGCTCTCTGGAAGTTTGGTGCTCAATGGCTGCAGAGAGCCAATCAGAACCGGACCAAGGCTGGTTAGTACCCATATAAATTTTGCAGTTTGCAGTACGTAGGGCTGGGCCATATATCATTCATGATAACGGTAAAATAAAAAAAACTTGCCCAGGAAAATAAATTATATCACGATGTGCTAATTTCATAAAGTAAATGCATCATCCCACCATGCAGCGGATTACGCTGCGATATTCAAGTTGTAAAGGTGAAGGCATGAACGGAGACATCTGAGAGCTGTGCACTGTTTTAGAGCGGGAGCGACACAGACTCATCTGAGCTGAGCGCCGTTTGTCCCGACAGTTTTAGAGCCGATCAGAGTGAGGGTTCAGCGCGAGGGAAGATATTGCTTTTAGCTTTTAAGCTAGCGCGCTGTTAACTTGGAGTTAAGTCAGTGCGGGCGGGTGGGGCGGGAGCGCGCGTAGCTCCGTTGTCGGTGGGGCACCCTCCTGTATAATGGGAGGGGAAACACTGAATGCATCGACCACAGATTTATGGTCGTGTGACCGCGGAGCCTGACCCGAGTCCCGACTGCTCAAACCTCGAGACCAGCTGCTTTCCTGAAGAGCAGGAAACTGGCTGATGGTTCTGATCAGCAGTCCGTTCAGGCAGCGTTTCATAGTTTTCAGCATTTTCACGAGTTTTAGAAGTTGTAGCTCATTTAATGGCAACATATTTTGTTGTTGTATATTACATTTATACTCTCCAAAAAGAACCTTGAGACAGTGATCCACGCCTTCATAACATCTAGGCTTGATTACTGCAATTCACTTCTGTTTGGAATCAGTCAGTCCTCCATTGCTCGTCTACAACTGGTCCAAAATGCTGCAGCCCGATTTTTAACTGGTACAGGCTATAGAGAGCACATCACGCCAGTTTTGGCCTCCCTGCACCTTCGGATCCAATTCAAAATTCTCATGTATGTTTTTAAATCACTGAACAGTTCCGCCCCATCCTATCTCGCTGATCTTCTGCAGCCATATGTCCCACCAGGCTCCCACACTCTGTCTTTTAAGTCTCGCTTGAAGACCCACTTCTATTCTCTTGCCTTTAACATGGTGTGATTTGTTTTGGTCCGGTCTGTTCTCTACTCTGTTGGCCATTTTTAGCTTCTGCTGCTATTTGTATCTGTATTTCTATTTTATGTTTTCCTGTCCGCTGTGCGTGCATGTTTTCTTTTGTCCAGCACTTTGGTTGGCCTTGTTGCTGTTTTAAGTGCTCTATAAATAAATTGGTATGGTATGGTAACAGATCTTGAGCTTTAATGTTATCGAGTTATTTTGGGAAACTGCACTTTAGTTTTTGTGGTGGATTTTGTTGATCTATATTTTGTGCAAACTTTTTCAATCTAAATAACAGAAGGATCATTGTAATTTTTTTCTTTTTATATTTTGAGACTGAATACTTTATTAAATAAAGTAATTGCAAGTTAATTAACCCTTGTTTTTTTATATATATAATGCGAAGCAGCAAGTTGATTTTGTCAAATGAATAACTCTTTATTTATGAAATTTATCATCATCGTCAGAATGCTCTGAAATATCACATATTTGAGCCATATCGTCTACCCCTAGCAGCACGTATGTTAAAATGACATGGGTTTAAACGTTTAAAATATTACAAGGGTGTGGGAAAGGTTTATAAAGCCTTAAAATATATATATATATATATATGACAAAGATGATATGATATTTTTTTTAAATAACGTCCCTACTTCGTGGATTTTCATTTATCTGGAACGTAACCCCCGCGATGAGGGACTACTGAAACTATAAAATACAGTTCAGTACCTGTGGCTGTATTATAAAGTGACTGTTACCCTGTACTATATACTTAAGTAATGCAAACATGTAGTTATACTTCTGTTGCTACTGTAATCTAACCAGACTTGAGTCTAAGCTCTACGGCGCCCTCTTGTGTTTGTTCCTGATCTAATTGTCCTCACAGGTTTTGGCAACCAGCCTACCCACTACTTTGAGCACCGTGAGGAGTATCCTCGTCACCACGATGACCACTTTGTGATGCGGAACCGTCACAGCAGACGCCACTACGCCCCGTACACTCACCACAGACCAGCGCACCACGGCTTTTACTGACGAGGATGTGCACGTCTCTCTCATCCCTGCTCGAGAGTGCATTTTAGTTTAGAAAGTTCTCGTCAGCGCCTCGATACAAATGTAAAATGTTTTTATTTGGGATGTTTTCAGGTTCGGCTTTTTAAAACTTCATGCAGTTTCCTGACTGTACCGTTTAAGATCTTTAAAATATAACGCCTTTTAATAAAAGCTTCCCGTCCACAAGTCATGGCTGTACGAGGCGTCTGCCGAAAAAACAGTTTCGCTTGTTGTTGTTTTGTTAATTACCAATAAAGTTTACCATAAACTGTTTGTCATGTTTATTGGAGAACAGACGAGCGACGACTACATATAAACTTACAAAGAAAAAAGACAGTTCATTTAAGCAAAATGACACTTCCTCTGTTCTTACAGGAGCTGTCGAAATCTGTGCAAAAGTTTTAATGAAAACGACAAATTCATAAAGTGACTTCAAAGGTTACACATTAAATTATTAAATTCAACTTCAAAGACGGCTGGTCAGCAGTTTTAGTGCTTTGCGTTAACAGGGTACAGCTTCCTGAGTATATGGGGAAAAAAAAAGTGATAATGTTGAAATGGAAGGTCGAGTGTCTCCGTGTGCTTTTAGACCATGAGGAGGTGGTGCACCTGCTGCAGCTGCTGCTGCGACAGAACCAGGCGGTGCACTTGTTCCTGCCCGCGGGTGCACGGAATGGCAACGCGACCAACAAACACCGTTCCTCCCCGTTTCTCTTCCTTAGCCTGAGAAACGGTATAAAAATGTATCATTTGTATTCATACAAACCAGGAAGAAGACCAAAGCGTGTACGGGAAGTACCTTGAAGGAGGAAACTGGGAACGTGGCGAAGTCAGAGGAAGCTTTGGCTCCAGGCTGGTTTGAAACCACGTGCTCAGCGACCTCACCCTGAAACAAAAGGTTTTAGTTACTGGCAATGTTTGTTCCCCGCAGCTGATAAATCATAACTAGAAAAATTGCATTTGCTGTGAAAGCTTATTACAGAAGAACTTGCTGAAATTAGCTAAAAACAAAGAAGCTAAATTGGCAGAAGAACAAGCATTTGCTGAACTAGGTTTAAATAAGCACAAATTATGAAATTAGCTAAATTAGAAAAGTAGCTGACGGGCAGAAAGCCTAAACGAACAGAAGTGGAAAGAGATGAAATGAGCTAAAAAAAAAAAAAGTAGAATTGGATGAAAAAGTTAAAATATAAATAAACTGAAAGTAGCAGAAATTACAAAGAAAGTCGAATTGATCTGAAAACAGCTGAAATTAGCTAAACAAATTTCAAAAAAGATAGCTGAAAAAGGTAGAACAAGCTTAAATTGGAAGAAGAAAGCAGAAAAGAGCACAAGTGTAAATGTCAAAAAAGATGAAAAGTAGATAAAAAGCAAAAAGAAGCTGAAATTACAAGTGGAGAGATTTTTTTTTTCTGAATTGGGCTGAAAAAAGTTGAATGAGTGCAAAAAATGTGGAATTGGCATAAAAACAGCTAAATATCTAAAGTAGCAGAAAAAGATTAAACTTGCTGAAAGGAGAAGCACAAAAATGTAGTTGGCAAAAAAAATTAAAGGAGCACAAAACAGCTGCAATTAGCCGAAAAAAGTTAAAATTTGCAAAAAGAAGGTGAAGCAGAACAAAATGTGAAAGGAGCAGTAAAATGTTGTAAACGCATCTAAAGATCTGAAGGATGTAAAATGAGCTCAGTTCATTTTCTATGAGGAAAAAAAAATGGCAGAAAAGGCTAAATATTATATAAGCTAAAATTGCACCAATACCCAAAGTCACAGCAGGATTGTTCTGAAAGAGCTGAACGTTTTGATTCATGATTTGTTGAAATAGCTGAAAAACTGAGGGACGAGAATCGTACGGAAGAAAAAAAAAAGGATCACAATAAAGTGAACGCTTCATAAAACACAAAACTTTTACTTTAAGTTTGTCCAGAGCATCGCTGAGATTCTTCAGTCGAGCCGTCTGCTCCAGCAGCTGGGCGCTGGCGCTGACTACAAGACGGGAGAGAAGGTTCAGAAACCAGCAACGGATCCAAACTCAAGAGGCTGACGGAACAGAACTGCTCTCACACACACACCTGCGGTCTTCCCAGTGATGTCCACCACTTTGACCTGAGCACTCAGCTTGAGCAGGGTGGCCAGCAGCTGGTCTGTCCTCCGATAAATGCCCGTGTTCAGACCCTCCGGAGGCACCGAGGTTTCTTTGGACACTTGTGGGAGTTTAGGAGGACGGAGTGGAGGCAGGGAGGCGAGCTGATCCCTCATCTTCTCAGCCTGCAAGGGAAATATTTAAATGAATAGAAATTATTCTAAATGCACAGTGACCAAATCCATCCCATCATTTCTGGAGTGGAACACATTAAATATTAAAGGTTGCAGAGCCCTAAACAGCTGCAGAACTCCACCGATAACTCCCAGTTTACCTTTAGTCGGTTGTTTTCAGTCTTCAGGTGTTTCATGCCCAGTCTCTGGACCTCAACCTGCTGCCGGAGGAGAGGAGAGTCCACCACTTCCGTTGGTCCCGCCATGGCCGGAGGCAGGCCGGCTAAAGGAAAAATGAAAACACTGTTGAACCTCTGGACTTGTTCACTGAAGAATTCGGTGCATTCATGGCTTCAAACGTCGTTTGGCCACATGAACCCACCACCTGCGGATCCATGAACGACGGAGGAGATTCCTGAGGCGGGTGGGCCTCTCAGACCTTCAATAGTCATCTTTGACTGATTATGGATGCGTTGTTTCAGCTCTGCCTTCTCCGCCTCCAGCTGGTCAATATCGGCCTGCAGAGCATCCATCGTCTCTTCAAACTCCCTGCAGGCGAGCGAGGAGGTGAATACAAGACACTGGAGGAACAGAGACGGAACACACGAGTTGAATCTTACTTTTCCTTTTTCTTGAGCTGGGTGAGGCTTTCATCCAGCTTGGTCTGAATCTTCTCCACACGTTCATCGGCGTCTTTGGTGGAAGTGTCCAGCTTTTTCTCCAGGAGACTCAGGCGAACGTGAGCCTCGCTGAGCTCCTCGCCCTGGAAACACCCACAACTAGTCGGTTCAGCTTTTCTTCACGTCTCGGACATCCCCGAACCTTAAAAACCAAAGTTTCACGTCACCTTAATCTTTAGAGATTTCTTGAGCTCCTTGATGACAGTTTCTCGGTCTTCCAGTTTGACTCCCAGTCCTTCGGCGTCTGTCATCTCAGCCCTGACGGTGGACGCCCTCGTCTCCACCGGAGGAGTCTAAAGACAGAAGTTTCAGAGGTTATGAGTTAGGAACAAATAAGGGAAGTATACAGTACTTTCTGCCATACGCGTCGCTTCGCCGTATA
>NC_056498.1:36560119-36560515 GCF_014905685.2 Nematolebias whitei
ATTGACGTTACAAATGAATAGTTTGCATTTTAAATAATTTCTATCTTAACATGTGATTCTAGACCTGCCATTGTGTATCCGTTCTTCCTTCCTGTTCCTCTCAAACCCCGCCGGTCAAAGCAGATGGCCGCTTGTCCCGAGTCTGGTTCTGCTAAAGGTTTCTTCCTCATGAGGGACTTTTTCCTTTCCACTGTCGCCTTCATGCTCGCTCAGGATGAGAGTTCTGCGATGCTCCTCAGATAAACAACGTTAAATTATTATTTTATGTACGAATGTTTCTGTTCGTTGCCCTGAGACGGCTTCTGTTCCGACTTGGTGCTAAATAAATAAACAGAGTTGAAAGTTGTAATGTTGAGATTAGAACTGAAATTTTACAGAAAGAGGTGACGTGGATAC
>NC_056498.1:36560615-36577307 GCF_014905685.2 Nematolebias whitei
TAAAATATAAAATACAGGTCAGCAGGGTTCATTTCCCCTGGCTTCGTCTTGAAAGACGACTTTTTTCACCTCGTTCATTTTCTCTCAGTATTTCCACTTAATTGTTTCTACATTTCCAACTGAAAAGAAAAAAAAAATCTTCCTCCTCAGTCGTTTCCTCCTCCGAGTGTCTGCAACACTGCGTCATAGCGATCAGCTTGAGCTTACTGGAAACTGAATATCGTAGGATGTGCTGAAAAAGGGCTGTTCCTGCCACAAACATTTACAAGCTCCGTGAAAAAGCAGGGCGTTAAGAATTTCACCACAACGTCAGGAGAAAACAGAGAAATTGAATTATAAGTTGCTACCTGATAGTATTTGATTGCCTTGGTCAGGGGTTCCACCTGGACGGTCTCATCGAGCTGATCTTTATGCAGCAAGTCAATGAAATAATCCAGAGAGCGCTCATGGAAGCTCATTTCAGAGTAAAGTGTCCCCATGCGCTTAAAAACCTCCACGCTGCAGCCATTCAGAGCCCTAAAAACAGAAAGAATAAAAACAGCTGGAATCGTTTGTTTTATTTATGTTTAATTTCTGATACGGTGCTTGCGTACTGTTCATATTTGTGCAGCGTGGCCTGCAGCAGGCTCAGGGAGTAAACCAGTCCTGAGGCAAAGCTGCGCTGCTCTCCTGAGGGTCCTCGGAGCGCCGATCCCTGGACCAGACCCCCACTCAGGTCAAACTTCTCCTGGGCTTGTTTACTGATCAGCTCAGCCTTCAGGTGAGAATACACACAATCAGCTGATCAATAACGATTAAAGATGAACCCCTTAGCTTAGCTTGTACTTGTGTGACTAACTATGAAGCTGTGATCTGCTGGGATCCCTTTTTCTTCTGTACTTGTCCAGCATCTTTCTCGTTACACAATTTTTGTGCCATTTCAGCAAATCATAAATCAAAACATTCGGCTCTTTCAGGACAATCCTGCTATGGCTTTTGGTATTGGTGCAACTTTAGCTGTTTGAAATATTTAGCCTTTTCTGACATTTATTTTCTCATAGAAAATGAATTGAGAGCGTTTTCCCTCCTTCAAATCTTTAGATCCGTTTACAACCTTTTACTGCTCCTTTCACATTTTGTTCTGCTTCAGCTTCTTTGTGCAAATTTAAACTTTTTTCAGCTAATTTCAGCTGGTTTTTGCTCCTTTCAGCTTATTTCTGCAAGTTTCAACTTTTTCTAATATTTCAGCAACTATTTAGTGGTTTTATGCTAATTTAAGCGTTTGTTTAATTCCATATTTTTTGCATAATTTCAACTTTTTTCAGTCTAATTCAGCATAAATTTGCTCTCTCCAATTCCTTCTGGTAATTTCCGCCTCTTTCTGCTTTTTTAGCTACCTTTTTTCCCCAAAAAAATTTCTGCTTTTTTCAGCCATATTGGGCAAACATGCGTTCTTTCTGCTTTCTTATGTTAATTTAAGCTTGTTCTAACTTTTCAGCTACTGTTTTAGCATTTTGTTTAGCCAATTTCAGCTGTTTTCACATAAATTTAAATTTTTCACTGTAATTTCTGCTACTTTCAGTCTAATTAACTTCTTTCTGCTAATTTCAGCTTGTTATGCTCCTTTTCGTTTCAGCGCTTTAGCCGTTTTGTGCCAATTTTAAACATTTCAGTTAATTCCACATTTTTTAGCTCATTTCTGCTTTTTCCACTTCCTTCTGGTAACTTAAGCTTCTTTCTGCATTTCCAGATATTTTCTTCTAATTTCAGATTTTTCAGCTAATTTCCTCATTTTTTGTGCTCATTTAAACCTTATTCAGCCAATATGTGTTCTTTCTGCTTTCTTCTATTAACTTAGGCTTGCTCTTCCATTTCAGCTGCATTTCTGCATATTTTTAGCCATTCCAGCTGTTTTTCGGCAAGTTCTTCTGCAACAAGCATTCACTGCATTTTCGCAGGAAGTGCAATTTGTCTAGTTAAAACTGGTTCAGTGGCTCATGCCATATGTTCTTCTCCACCTTGGCCTGGCAGCAACCGGCATTAAAAAGGTGCATGTCATTCTTTGTACCTTGCAGATGAGCCTGGGGATGAGCAGCAGCACCAGGATGCAATCGTGGTCGCCGCCATGACGGAGAAAGGAGTCGGGCATGAAGGAGGTGAGTAGGGACACCTGTCGGTTTGCCTGAGCCACCTCCATTTTCCTCAGCTCCATCTCAATGGCCTGGACACACACAGGCAGATTTTTTGGTTTTTAAAAAGATAAGAACGTAAGACAGAATCGGTGAACTCAGATCATCATCATCATCAGGACTTTACTTAGACCTGTCTAAAGCTCTAGACATAAGCTCTCAGTCAGTGGTTTCTCAGACCACACCATCAGCTGGTTTTCTAATTACCTTTCAGATCGAAGGCAATGAGTTCAACATAACGATACTTCTTTATTTAACTGTCAATAATGGTGTACCACAAGGCTCAGTCTTAGGTCCCACCCTCTTCACAACATCGACATCATCCATCCATTTCTTGTAAAGGAGTCCTCATGACTCAATGAGACCAACCTGTATAAATAAAGGTTGAATGAATCACATTCATCTCCTACCTTGGCATAAGCTTTGGTTTCTGCAAACTTGATCTTGAAGTCGAACAGCTCTGCCGGCGGCTGCTGAGGTTGTTCGGTGTTTGCACTCTGCTGACTGACCAGCTCTCTGTTGGCCTCCTGATGTACAGAAAAGAGTCGAGTAATCTTCCTCCTCAGTTCATCCTCCGCTCCTCTTCCGTCAACTCACCTGCAGCGAGGCGGTGAGCTCCCTGTACTTGTTGATGGTCTGCTGGTAATCAGCTACGGTCTCCTGAGCTGCTTCCACCTTCTTTTCTGCCTCTCTGACCTTCGCTCCACTCAGGTCCACCTGCTCCCTGAGCTCCATCTCGGTCTCCCTGGCGTTCTCCTGCAGCTCGTCGTTCATCTCGTTGATGGCTTCCTGTTAGTGCAGAAAAAGCAGGATTGGTTTTTATTTCCCTTTCATGCCTTGTTTTTACTTTCAAAACTATTTTTTTATGTTCATCTGCTCCTTTAGGTCGACTATTAGTTTCGTTGGTGAAAAATTATCACAAAACTCAAAATAAACGACACATTCCAATGAATGTTTTACAATAATAAACATGAGTTTAAAAACAAGTTTCAAGCTTTGACTGATAATTTAGTTTTCTCTTTAAGATGGCAAATAAATTCACAACTAAATTATTTTCTAAAGATTGTCACAAATATTGACTTAAGCTTCACCATCGTTGGTGATCTGTTGTGACTTGGCGCTATATAAATAAACTGAGAATTTTCACCATCATACTTTCTGGTGGAAATCTGGACACCGACTTGACTCATCGAAAAAAGCATTCCGAGATTAAAAATAATCAAAACACTTTACAGGAAATAATCAATAAAAACTTTGACAGGTTCAACTACAATGTTCCAACGACCCATGGTTATTTTACTGACATGAAAACAGGCGGTAATTAGGCACGTCACAATAAATTTTGTTGCCGATTAATTGTCTCAGAAATTATTGCGATAAACGATAGTATTGTTTGAAATTTGACAAATAAGTAATTATTGTCAAGTTTAAGAAGAAATGTTGGTTAATTTTGAGCGTAGTGCCTTTTTTGACCACTGGATGGCAGTATAAGACTGAACCGAAGGATGGATAGTGAGGGAGCGAGCAGCATTAACGATCCAAAAACGCGATGTTAGATGGTTAAAGCAGATTTTAAAGAGAAACGAGAAAGGGAGGGGTCAGTGAAGAGCACTGGAGTTGAGCCTTTTGTCATCCAGTGTCTTCAGTAGAAAGAGAGAGACACGAAGAAACGATGAAGCCGATAAACGAAATTGGAGGTCGATAATTTTCATTGATCGTGCGATTAATTGATTTATTGTTCATCGCGACCGGCCTAGCGGTAATTAAAAAAAGTTAAACTTTTGCACCGACCAGATCAGTGACGGTCTCCCTCAGCTCTCTGACTTTCTCCTCCAAGTCGAGGTTCCTCTCAGTTAGAGTCTCCACCATCTCCTCTGATCCCAGAGCTGCGTCCACCTGAAGGTACAAACACAAACACCTGTTTTAGCCTCAAGTTCAACTCTATCAACATTAAACTTTGATGCTTTTATATTCTTCGTAACTGCGCAAGTCTGCATACGAGAAACATTTTTCAATGCAACTTTAAAAGCCGTCCTCTGCAACCATGAAGGGAGGTCTTCCAGGCTTTACCTGCTCCTTCAGTTCATCGATGGTGGCCTCAGCCTGCTTGAGTTCTTCTTGCAGTTTTTCTTTCTGAGTCCTCAAAGTCTCCCGCTCCGTGTTGTTCTTCTCCACGTGCTTCTGCAGCTTCACGTGTTCTTGTTTCTCTGAGGCAGACAGGTCACGCATCCTGACGAAGAACAGAGGAGCAGTTTACATTTAGACGGGGTTCCCTGACAACTACAGTGCGTGATGGGGCAAACAAACAAAATGTACAAAGACGTGGTTTGTTGTTTAAATTATTTGAATATCTTTTGTAAAATACAGATTAAATCTTGGTATCCTTGAAAGTATAGGCCTTTAAGCATTTCAACCATTCAGCCGATTTAAAGGGGGAAAACCAGCCCCAGGGTCGTTTAGTACAGTAGTGTGTACAGCACTGAACACGGAGCAGAGCCGTCTGAAGAGCTCAGAAAGAAGAGTTTAGAAGTCTATAAAGGCTACGAGCCCATCTCCAAGCAGCTTCATGTTCTGACTACAGCTGCCAGTGTCATTAAAATGTTCATGGAACAGCAGCCAATCTCCCAGGGCGTGGACGCAAGAGGAAATGCAACCCCGGGTTGATAAAACTGAAAGTGTGAAAAGCAGAAAGAGTCAAGGACATCATGGAAAACCTTTCAACCTCAACTCCAAGGTCAAGGTACGGGTTTTATTTTTTTTATTTATTTTTTTTTAATCACACATTGTATTTAGAGTCAGAATTGTCTTAATGGAAAAAAAAAAAATCAGAAGGGCTCCATTGTTGACACAAAATATACATAATATACATCCCTGTACCGACAACATCAAAATGTGGGTGGGATAGGTGAAGCACCCACACCTATCTCCACCCTCATTTGCTCCACTCTGGACCCTTAAGCAAGGCACTTAACCCCCACCATCTGCTCCCCCCCGAGCGCCCTAGATGGCAGCTCTCTGCTCCACACAGAGGTGTGGTAGCTCGGTGCTCTGTAGTTGTGTCAGGAAGGACATCCAGCATAAAAGCAAACAAACAAACAAACAAACAAACGCCAAGTCTTTGGGCGAGTTATTTCGCTGTGGCGACCCCTGAAGAAGGGAGCAGCCGAAAGAAGGAAATAAAAATAAAAATTTGTAAGTGGGCCAACAGGTTCATCCATGTCTGTGTACAGGAAGTGACTTTCTGGAGCTGTTCAGGAGTAAATGAGTTTTTAAAAGGCTAATGTTTAGTTAAGATGAGCGACGGCCCATTACCTGACCAGTGCCTCCTTCAGCCTGTTGTTCTGCTCCTCCAGCTGCTTGACTTGATAACTTGACGCAGCTCCATCGGTTCCTGCATGAGAGAGTCATTACGCCAACACTGATCAGACAGAGTCAGTGCTGTTCAGTTCTCCTCTCACCTTTCTCTGAAATCTCGTGCCTCAGGATCTCTAAATCCATGGAGAGCTCCTCCACCTTCTCCTTCAGCGAGTCCACCTCCACTTGCAGGGACTCTGCTCGCTCTTCAGCCATCTCTTTGTCCAGCGTGGCCATTTCGATAGCATCTGCCGTGTCCGCCATCTCCTCCATGTAGCGGTCTTTAGCCTCCTGGGCCTCCCGGGCTTCCTGCGTGTGAAGGTGAACAGGTAACGTGACTGAAGACGCACGTAGGACTTGCAGCCCCTACAGATCGTTCCCGTTACATCAGAGCACCTTCTTGGCCTCTTTGAGTTGTTTCTGCAGCTCGGCCTGCTGCTCCTGCATTTTGCTCTTCCACTCCTGCAGCTGCTCCAGCTGAATCTTGTACTTCTCCAGTTCCTTCAGCTTAGCCTTGTCATCCGTTCGCTTCATCCTCAGCGTCTCCAGCTTCTCCTCCAGGTCTTTGACCTGAGCTCGCAGAGACTCTTCCTCCTGAGGAAGGATCAAGTGCAGGGAGGAAGAGGAGAGAACACGGGAACGCAAGATAAGCACATTTTATAAACTTACTTAATTTGTTTCAACAAGATTTTATTTTATGGTAGAAACGTAAATATAGGAAGTTGTAATTGAGTCTCGACACGAAAACAAAACATTTATTTATTCAATTTACTCCCTGAACAAAGAATGAAAAGTAAAAACAAAACTATAATCTGGTGATCACGTGATCCGGTTACGTGACTTGCGAGAGAGCGGAGCAGAGCAGAGCAGGGAGCGGGAGAAGTTAACGCTGCGTTTTAACCGGTTGCACAATGGCGTCAGGCTCGACAGGAGCTGACACAGCTGAAAGTTTGGTACCAAAGAGGAGCAGCACGTCCGCCGTTTGGAATTATTTTGGTTATTAAAAAAAAAAGAAGACGCTGTGCAACGACATGTATTGTTCAGAACCTGCCTTTCTGCTGTTACTACCTTTCAAGGTAACACCACAAATCTTTATCAACACTTTAAAAAAGCCATTTACGATGGTTGCATGGCTAGAACGCCAACGACCGGTGCTTCAACTTCAACTAGACAAAGTAGCAGCTGACGGGGATCACTGACCGAACTGTTCGAAGGCGTTACTCCGTATGAACATCATTTGAAACGGCACACGGAAATAACTCGAGCAACAACGGAGTTCATTTTGAAAGACATGATGCGCATTAGTACAGTGACCAAGACTGGGTCTACGGCTTTGATAAGCACAATGGATAAGCGGTACAGAACGCCCTAACGAAACAAACCATTTTGCAGTAGGTACTGTGCACTACACAAAAGACTCGTTGTCTTTATCAATATTTTTCCCACAGTTGTGACTGGGACTGTGTCTTATGAAGCTTAATAAACTTTATTAATGTCGCACCACCTCTCACGTTCCACTCTTAAGACAGCACAGATAAATGAGTTTTGACCCGTGGTTCGTCTCAGGGAAGGAGGCTGAAGTCAGTCGAATATGCAGCTCGCACACGATTACACACGTCGTGAAGGCGGCGCAGCTGAAGAGGATTAATATTCCATCCATCCATTATCTTTACCCGTTTATTCCATTTTAGGTCACGGGGGTCGCTGGTGCCCATGTCCAGCAATCACTGTGCGAGGGGCGGGGTACACCCTGGACGGGTCGCAAGTCCATCACAGGGACACACAGAGACAAACGAGACAAACAACCATTCACTCTCTCACTCACACCTAGGGACAATTTAGAGTTACCAATCAGCCTAACATGCATGTTTTTGGTCTGTGGGAGGAAACCGGAGTACCCGGAGAAAACCCACGCATGCACGGAGAGAACATGCAAACTCCACCCAGAAGGCCCCTGGACCGGGGTTTGAACCAGGGACCTGTTCGCGGAGAGGCTGCAGCTCTACCAGTTGCGCCACCGTGCTGCCCGGATTAATATTCAATATATGTAAATAGTTTATTTTTTAGACATTTATTTTGTACAGTTACAGCCGTTTGTTAATAAACGTGACAATTGAGACAAAGCTTTGACTCAGAAATATATTTTTGTTATAACTTTATGGAAAAAAATATTGATATATATCATATATCGCCATTCATCTTAAAATATCAAGATATTAATTTTGGTCCATATCGCCCAGTCCAATAAAACAGTAACAACACGGATGAAATGGAACAAAACCACCGAGGAGATGAACAGGATGCAAAAGTTAAACAACCTGACGAATAAGAGTCTGGACCCACCTTGCTGGAAGTAGTTGGGACCGGGGCAGCTGCAGGTGACGGGGTGACGGGGGCCCTGAGGGCTCCCTGCTGAGAGAGGCTCCCCTCGCCGACGTCTCCGGACACAGAAGGCGAAAGACTCTCGCGAGATGCCTGTCGATACAGACGGAGGCGTTTCAAAGAGTGGCGAGAAAATCTGAACCCAAGTGCAAGAGAGGAGACTGTGATCCAATAAACCAGAGAGGTGTTAGCAAGAGTCCACCACAGCGAGCATGCAGCTTAACGTAGTACCTCACTGGGACTAGTGGAGACAAAACTGTGAGAAAAATACAACAATTTTACCTGAACTGTCCTTTTGACGCATTCGCAAAAATTCCCGACTAAATTTGCAGGTTTGAGATCTCGTGCAACAAAACTGATCGTTTCTGGAACTTGAGACGGTCGCGACAGTTCTGCTGGACTATATGAACAACTCCTCGGTCCCCTCCCCCACAACAAACACGTTACCGTATTATTGGGACTGTAAGGCGCAACATCAATGAACGGGTTTTCGTACATAAAGGTGCACCAGGTTATAAGGCTCACCGTCGATTTTTGAGAAAATTAAAGGATTTTAAGTGCGTCTCAGTCTGAAAAATAGTTGGTTTGTTTGTATGAATTCAGCTTTTGCAAACATTTTCATAACCTTTAATGCTTTTAATAAATAATCAATATTCAATAACCTAAAAAAAAAAAGATTGACAAAAGTGCTACAATGTAAAAAAAATTTTACGATAGGATAAAACAGGAAGTAAACAAAATTATTTGTTTTTAAATGATTAAGGGGCGACTTAAACTAATCCTGCTTCGATTTGAACAAGTATTGTCCTAATTATTTATTCAATTTGTTTCGTATTACATGATCAAAATAAACCTGATTGAATCAAATTGTCACAATAATTTTTTTGATATAATGTGCATTTTATTTTGAAAGTGCAATACTTACTGTGTCACGTAAAAAAAAAAGAAAAGTTTTCACAGAAAACGCAGCAGCAGAATTATAGAAGCTAAACGGAGATCGGTTTGAGACCGTCGCGACTAGTGATCTGTTTCGCAGATTGTTAAACGTTCAGAATTCCAGTGACAGGAGAGCACGCTGAAACTGGGAATCCTGAGAAGAGTTTGTAAACTTCTTTGCACTTTTATATTTTGTCTCCAACAGTCGGAGCCCAGTGAGAAACCGTCCTTTAAAGAAAAGAAAAACACAGTGAAGCCTGAAAGATTTACTAAAGGTTTTGTGACAATCCTTGATTTGCTTCCAGGAGAAACTACATCAGCTCCCCAAGTCCAACACACTCCCCCAGGGTCCAAAGCACCAGTGCCATAGAGGGTACAAGATGGACCGTGTTCGCAGCACACCCCCGTGAGGCCGCACGAGGCGCTCGGACACAAAGAGCGTACCCGGAGCATCAGGCTGGAGGGACGAACCAGAAGGGAGGGGAGGGAGGTGGCAGGAGCGAGGCGTGGAAGGCTCAGCTGCCAGAGTCATTACAGAACATCTCAATGTTGGAGTTAGCAACAAATAAACACATGAACACATAAATCCTACTCTCATTCTTCGTTCCAATAGCATGAATTAGCATTCACACGATTGTGATCCTTTTTTCTTCTGTTTCAACAAATCAGGACAATCCTGCTGTGACTTTTCGTATCGGTGCAACTTCAGCTTTTTGAAATATTTAGCCTTTTCTGCCATTTTTTTTTAAATCTCATGGAAAATGAATTGAGCTCATTTTACATCCTTTAGATCTTTTTACAACCTTTTACTGCTCCTTTCACGTTTTGTTCTGCTTCAGCTTCTTTCTGCAGATTTAAAATGTTTTTCGGCTACTTTTGGCTGCTTTGTGCTCCTTTCAGCTTCTTTCTGCCAACTGCAACATTTTTGTGCTTCTTCTAACTTATTTCTAATAATTTCCACTTGTTAGGCTCCTTTCAGCTTTTTCCAGCTACTACCATTTAGCTGTTTTATGCTAATTTTAGGTTTTTTTTGGCTAATTTCACATTTTTGCACTAATTTAAACTTTTTTCAGCCCAATTCAGCAAAAACGTGCTCACGCCACTCCTTTCTGACAATTTAAGTTTTTTTAGCTACTTTTCAACAGGTTTTTTGCTTATTTCAGCTTTTTCTGACAATTTCCCCTTTTGTGTGTTAATTTCTGCTTCTTTCAGCAAACATGTTCTTTCTGCTTTCTTCTGCTAATTTAAGCTTGTTCTATCTTTTGGCTACTTTTCAAAAGTAAATTCCAGTTTTCATGGTAATTTCTGCTACTTTCGTCCTAAATAACTTCTTTCTGCTAATTTCAGCTTTTTGAGAGTTTTTGCCATTTCAGCTACCATTTAGCTGTTTTGTGCTAAATTTAGCTTTTTCAGCTAATTCCACATGTTTTAGCTCATTTCAGTTTCTTCCACTTTCATCTGGTAGTTTTAAGATTCTTTCAGCCTTTTCAGATTTTCTTTTTGCTAAATTTAGCTTTTTCAGCCGATTTCCTGATTTTTGTGCTAATTTCTGCTTATGTAAACCTCATGCAGGAAATGTGTGTTCTTTCTGCTTTCTTCTGCTAGTTTAGGCTTGTTCATCCATTTCTGCACGTTTCATTTAGCTAATTTCAGCTGTTTTCAGCAATAAGCTTTTACACTGCAGTTTCGCAGGAAACGCAATTTCTCTAGTTTAGTTGGAGAATGCATTTCTGATCATTTATCAAATTTACAATATTCTTTTGATTCAACAAGCATCCCTACAAAAACAAACACTCTACAACACGCCCTTTGACCTCTGCTGTCCTGTTTCCTGTAAACAAGCTCACCTTTGCAAAGCGACGGGTAGAGGGCTGGAGAGGAGGAAGTGAGTTGGAGAAGGGTGAATTCAAACGCACACGCAGGCAAGGAAACACACACACATTCAGCCATGAGGTGCAAGAGTAGATTAGCAACAGGAGAGAAAGCTTCTCATCAGTTAGTTTGTATTGATCAATTATAAAGTTGCATGCATTAGCTAGAACTCCGAATGGTTATTTAGGTGACCTGAACGGAATAAAGCAATAAAAACAGTTTGAAGCCACAGAAATGTCAACTCAACATGGCGACGTTATGATTTCTAAATGTGCACAGGACGCCTTCGCCCAAATAAAATGTCTACAAGGAAAAAAGTGGAAACTAGAAAAACAAATTATTGATGGTGGATTATTTATTTATGTGCCAGGCAGATGCCAACAGATGAAGATGGGCACTTAAAAGCAAAAGATGAGCTGCTACGTTAGTGACATGTACACAAGTGCTGAATTTAAACATCTGTACCTTCTTAATGTTCGCTGGTGTCTGCAGAAAAAAACGAGTTCAGAAAAGAAAAAAAAAACATGAACCTAAAATCAGGTTAAATCTACATCTCGAAAAGTACTAAATAAATAAATAAATAAAAGTGTTAGGAGGGATCAAAATAAAAAGCAGTCAGTCAAAGCTGGTTTCATTCCAGCACTTTCTGCTGTTAGCACCTCTGGAAAAATAATTTCAATGTAAACATGAACGACGTATTTATCGAGTGTACACAAACGACACGCTGCAGAAAATCATGACTATCAGACAAAACATTACAAATAAAAATAATTTCACAAAGTTCAAATTTGCAGTTTGTTACCTGCTTGGTTGTTTTGGGAGTCTCGGAAACATCTGGAAATGACAACAGTTATTATTGTTTACCACTTTAATGTTTCAGAAACACAGCTGTCAGACCTCCGGGGGTCAATTCTCACCTTTTTGTTTGAGTGGCTTTGCCCCGCTGGACTCGGGGGTCTCTGGGGAGGCGCTACCCGAGTCATCCACCACCTGGATCTGTAGAAGTTAAAGTTTAATTACAATATTTATTATATAAGGCTGTAACTTTTGTAAATACTCAGATTTCTCATTTATCCAAATACATTGCGTCACTAACCTGAGACGATCGGACAAATATCCCGTGATTCTCCTCGCAGGTGAAATAGCGCTTCCCCTGCACCGTGCCGTCGTTCTTGCCTTTAGCCTCATCCAGGATGACGCCCACCCATTTGCCCGAGGCAAAGAGGGTGGCGCCGATGTAGGCCACAGTCCCTCGCTGACCCTTCCCCGTCACCTCGACTACTGAGCCGACCTGAGACGAAACAAGACGAGGGAAAAACGGTTGCAACAAACTCATCGGTAACGGAAATGAACTGGCATCTACGCATTTTTGCACGTTTCCTTGTGTCCGAGGAAGAAACGCACCTTTGGAGGTTTAACGCTCTCCACTGTTCCGCCAGAGCTCATTTTGCTGATCAATGGGCTGGTCAGCTGAGGAACATGGAGAGTAAAGATTAAATAAATAAAAGGTAAAGAAAGAGGAAACAAAAGTAAAGTTACGATTGTGAGATAAGATGAAAAGAGGCGGGAGACAACGACTTGTATTGTTTATACTCGGTTTCTTCTACATGGCATTTTTAAGTGTTTCTTGAACAAAACACATTGCGTCATAAAAATAAATATAACCCACTATAGAAATGGCTATAAGTCAGTCCATTTCACATGTACGGAGCTAAAATTTGGTGTAGTAGTAGCAGCTGAGAGTCATCCTCAACTCATATTCTGAGCAAACAAGATCTTTGCCTAGCTTGGCGTTAACTGTTGGGAACATGAACTGTCACCAGTCTGACGAAACTCCCAGAAGATAAGCACTGAAGTTATTTAAATTTTAAAATCCGCCCATTTCAAGCCGGCCACCACAGTTAAATCAAACTTAGAGGTAGAGGTGAAAACATGTCAGCAAATTTTACAGATATTTTGCAAAAATCAAGTGGAGTACGAGCCATGAGTTATTCCCATCACATATCCTAAACACTAAGAGATTGTGCAGGATCTCAACATTTTGCTCAATCGTGACATTATTATAAAGAGTCCACCAAAAAGGTTAAACCTCTATCATTTGTAATCTTTGACACAAAAGCTGTTGGACAATATGAATTTCCTAAAGGAATGCTAAGCCTTTCTTTCTTTTATTTAGGAATTTCTAACATTTAAATGATCTGCAAAGGGCCTAAATAAACACTAGGGTTTAGTTTTTATAGCTAATATTTTGTAACTCTTTCTACTCAGTCTTAAATAAATAATAAAAAGATAAAAAATAAAACTTAATACGAGCGTCCTCGGGCACCCTCACAGACCCAGTCATATGTCCAGGGACACAACAAACATTCTTATAAAGTGGCAACATCTCAGACAAAGAAGGTCATTCAACACAAACTAGGTCTGCGTTAAGAGGCTGCTCCTTAGGAGAGTTCACGCGGTTTTAAATTAGCCAGCAGACAACAATCTGAAGTATTACCTGACGTTGTTAGATGCTTGCAAACAAGTTAAGACTCATCAGTAACTTTATACCTTTAACCAAATTATTTTACAGATAAAACGTAATTGTAATACGTTTGACTCATTGAAGAGATAAGCACAAAGATGAAGTCCAACATGAATGGTGAGTACATTTTACTAACACAGTACAGTTAATTATAACTTGTTTCAATGCATCTGTATGTTAAATAATTAAACATTAATATTATGAGCTCATGTTACTCACCCTGGGAGAGTAAGAATGTCGTCTGTTCAAAGCCATAATTATTACAACCTTGTATTCGTTTCACCTCCAGTGCAAAACTGAAGACTCTAGCTTTACTTTTATTTCTCTACTTTTCCATGTCTGTCTTTTGCTGATAAAGATCAGCCAGAAGAGCAAGTGAGGCTTTTAGGGCGGGGTCTTTGTGGTGAATCACAAAACGTCACAGCAGATTCGAGCTGAAAAACACTGAGCTAAACATCCTGATGCTGAAAAACACTGAGCTAAACATCCTGATGCATGCTCATCCGAGCTAAACAGTGTCTTCTACAGGAACAATATATACTTTAAAAATTAAACGTGCCATCTCACTTAAATGTTGCAGATTAAGAGGTGTCTAGATAAAAAGAAAAAAAGGTTGTAAAATCAACAAATCAGGTTAAATCGTGTCATCTGGACCAGTTTCTTTGTTTAATGAAACTGTTTCTCACAAAGATGACACGATTTAAGCTTATTTTGTTGTTAGGCGTCTTGATCGTTTAATCATCTAATCCAAATTACAGCAAACACAAGCTAAACATTTTCACTTAAAAATAGTAGTATAGCAAACTATGCTATGTAACAACAATTTTAGTACGCATTAAAAACTGTTGTCTCTGTCAACGAAAATTATTAGCGAGAACTGTCTAGCCTGTTAGCTAAATTTAGCTAAGGCTAGCAGGCTAAAACAGACAACACTCCTGCTACATTTTATATTGCAAAATAACGAACACATTCAAACACAAATTACTTTTAAACATTTTAACACATGATTCAGTTTGAATTAATTGATGACAGCTAGCTAACATTAACCCACTAGGTTAGCGAGTCAATAAAAGACAAAATAAACCACTTTATTAAGCTAAAACAAGGTAAATACGTAATAGTGTTGCTCACCTTCACAAAGACACAAATATTTGTCTTTAAATTGGGTTTTATTTCGTGTTCATGCAAATATACCGTTATCCCGTTTTTTTAATGCCGATCTCTCCAAACCGACAGTCCGTACTTCCGGTTTTATACGTCATTTCCTGCAGGTAAATGGGAATGTCGTAAACTAGCGCCCCCTGTGGTCAATTGCACTAACTACCTGTGTGGCTGTGTAAGTCATTTAACTGACCGGTACTACTTTAATATAAAACTTTACAAAATATTCAAATTATTATAATTTTCTTAGTTTATATTTATTCTATATTTTTCATGAATGATGTTTTATTTTACTGTATTCATTTATGGTTAATTGTTATAGGGACAAAAGTTAAATATTTATAAATAATATACTCTAAAACATTTATCCTCGGCTAAATTGCAATGCTCATCCCTAGAAGGGCCTTTGGCAACACAAAAATAAACAGTTTAAAAAGAATCAAACATCACTAGATAAAAACAAATCACAATGACATCTACAAAGAGTGTCTGTTAGTCATGACAGTAAAACTGGTTCTCCATTAGAAACTGCATCTTGACAATTTTTCATCAAAGAAAGAACATAGATATTATAGACTTTAGACCTGATTGAAGAAGTTAGCCTTAAATTATTATTTTTTTAAATAAATATACAAAAAAAAAAATCTTGTACCAAAACAACACTCAAACTATTCATGATCTAACACTTTTATTTGATTTTCAAGCTATTGAAACAGATTTGGAATAATTATAAATATAATATAAATAAGTATGTCTTTTATTTTTTTCATGTTTATTTGAAATGTGTTAAAAAATATTCTACAGTAATCGTTGACAGTGATGAGCCAGAGGTCCGTCCTCAGGCGACCAATCAGGAGGCGGAGGAGAGGCTGAGTCTGCAGCCACCGGCAGGCGGTCACATCGGCCTCGGGCTGCAGCTCAGTCCCGACACCTCTGACAGCGATCGGATCAACTTCCAACTTTACACCTTCGCTTGTTTACACGGTTGGTAGCTTTTGTTACGATTTATTTACACTTTTAAAACACTTTTTGTTGATAAATATTTGCTGGATGTGTTTTTTTCAGACTTTCTTTCAAGCTAGCTAGAACACAGGTTTGCACTTCCGGTTTTGACTTTCAACATAAGGAATTACGTATTTTAGAGTTTAAAAACAAAATATATTAGACCTTCTGTTAGATGCAGACGTTCCACTTTCCACCTGGAAAGCTTCTAGAATTCGTAATGATCTGGTGACTGATGACCTACACGAAAAAATACACCGTTGGTCGTTTTATTTTGAAGGTTGGACGAATGTGTTTCCGTTATGCTAATAACACATTTAAGCTAACTTTATCTACGCTTAATACCGGTTTTGTCAGGAGGATTTACTTTCGATGTCGGTGAAACGGGTGTGTACTGGGTCTGGTTCGTTCAGCCGGCGTCATTTAATTCGTGTTAAGGATTTATGAGCATTTTTGTTCTTAAAACGCTAAAAAAAAAAAAGTTAAGTGAACAAAAAGCGAAATAGTTTTGGTCCTAGTGGAGGGCGTGGGAGCCTGAGTGACACGTGACGTCATTCCTCCGCCCGGTCTGCTCAGGTAGCATCGTACAAAAGTGCATTTTATTTATTTTAAGGACATTTATTGAGTGTTCATTCCCGCTTGTTTACAGCTTTGGTTTAATATTAGGAGGTTAAAGCTGCTGCTCGTTGGGGTGTGTCTCCATGTTCACATTATTTACCAGACATGAGTTAAATGGCTCCCTCTCACCTGTTCCCTGTTGTCATTTAGCCCTCAGCTCCTCTCAGCACTCCTTCACGTCACCTTCAGTGCGTTCATGCCACGTCCAGTTCTCCTCTGTGCCTCCTTGAGTTTTGTTTTCCTGTTGCTCTTGCGTCAGCCTTTTGTTTAATAAAGTTTAAGTTTCTATTTTTATAAAGCTCGTATCGTGCAGCGCTCTACAAACCCTAACCTTTATCTATTAAATGTATATCTGTTTTATCTAGATATGTTTCCTCTTGCTCTAAATGTTTTTTTATCACTTTCACCCAACGTGATTTTATGTAGATAAATATGTTTTCCACACTTAAAACTTTTAAATAGTTATTTAGCAAGACAAAGAGACTACAGGTGTTTATTGAAATGTTTTCAGGGCTCAACATTTCATTGCGCTGAAAATACTGATCAATTTTTTTTTTCTTGTCTCCGAGTCCAGGTTTTTTGTGTGAATGATTATTATCGCTCCGCTGTGATCCATTTTTCTTCCGTACGCTTTTTGGCAACTTTCTCGTTCCACAGTTTTTGCACTTTTCCAAC
>NC_056498.1:36592307-36608421 GCF_014905685.2 Nematolebias whitei
ATTTATTGATCCCAAAGGAAATTATGTAGATGTTATCTTTGGACCCCACTTGATGCTGCTGTCCCACATCGGGGTCCTGAACCCAGTTTTTGGAACCACTGTCATTGTGGTCTATTTAACAGAAAATAAGTTTGCTTAAGGTGTCACTTTCTATACAAGATACCCTGGAACAACGTGCACATGGCAGTGGGTTAATTTGTCTCCTGATCAGCTGTCCCCCTTGCCCGACTGGGGAAAAGGGAGAGAGAAAGGGTGTGTGTGTGGCGGGGGTGGGGGACTCCTTCACTCAGGCGGAGAAGTTCAGTTATCTGGATGTTTTGTTCCTGAGTGATAGGTGTGAAAAGATGGAGCAGGAGAGGGGTTAACTGATTGGGAATTCATCTTCAGTAATGGTGTTGTTTCGGTTGGTCATGGTGAAGAAAGAGTTGACTGGAAAGGCAAAGCTCTCATTTTATTGGTTCGTCTACGTTCTAACCTTCATCTGTGGTCTTGAGGTTTGGTTCATGACGGAAAGACCAAGATATCAGATACAAATGGCCGAAATGAGCTTCCTTCGTAGGGTGGCTGGATGAGGAGGCAGGGTGAGGAGCTCGGTCATCCAGGGGGAGCTCGGAGTAAAGCCACTGCTGCTCCACATCGAAAAGAGTCAGTTGAGGTGGTTCGAGTTGATTAGGCTCCCTCCCTTTGGAGGTTTTTCTGGACATGTCCCACTGAGAAGAGTGCTCGAGGAAGACCCAGAACTCACTGGATGGATTGTGTATCTTCTCTGGCATTGGAACGTCTCGGGGTCCCCCATGAGGAGCTGGTGAGTGTGACTCAGGAGAGGGATGTCTGAGTTATTTTCCTGAACTTGTTGGCCTCTGTGACCCGACTCGCATAAACAGTAGAAGATGGATGATTGTTTCTGGTCTCACTGACCCTGTCCTGTGAACAGGACCTCTCTTGTCTCAGCATCAGGTTGGGCTGAGTCAGGTTGTGCTCAGTTTAAAATGTTGCCCCATTAGCGTTCTGTCTCCCCGTTTTTCTCTTCACAGCAAAACCCCAAACATCTCTGAGGCAGCCCAACCATCGAGGGCGAGGCGGAGGTAGAGGAGGAGGAGGGGGCGCTGGCCGTGGGTCGGGACATGGAGACTTCAGACAGATGAGAAACGTAAGAGATGGCCATTCAGAAGGAAAGACTTGGGGGCATTCAAGCAAGTTTTCCAACCAGAACACAGCCAACAAGAAAGGGAACCTGCCTGCAGAGAAGTGAGTCAACCATGATTCTCCGGTAGAACACAGTGATGAAGTTAATTCCAGTTTACTTCTCCTTTTTTGACCATTTTGAGTTGTTTTGCCTGTTTTACTTTTATTGAGACTTTGCTTGACCACATCAGGCTTGAAAAAGGCTTCATATATTCCTTTCAAATAAACTACACCACTTGTATATGGTTAAATTGAGAAATGTTAAAAAGAAAACCCTAAAAGTCCATCCATCCATCCATTTTCTTTACCCGCTTATTCCATTTTGGGTCACGGGGGTCGCTGGTGCCCATGTCCAGCAATCACTGTGCGAGGGGTGGGGTACACCCTGGACGGGTCGCAAGTCCATCACAGGGACACATAGAGACAAACGAGACAAACAACCATTCACTTTCTCACTCACACCTATGGACAATTTAGAGTTACCAATCAGCCTAACATGCATGTTTTTGGTCTGTGGGAGGAAACCGGAGTACCCGGAGAAAACCCACGCATGCACGGAGAGAACATGCAAACTCCACCCAGAAAGGCCCCTGGACCGGGGTTTGAACCAAGGACCTGCTCGCTGAGAGGCAGCAGCTCTACCAGTTGCGCCACCGTGCTGCCCACCCTAAAAGTCCTTATTCTTAATTCAATTCAGTTTATTTATATAGGGTCAAGTCAGAACATTCATATACAAAATAATAATTTAACATTATTTATCTGAGGAGCAGACTGTTTTGAGTTTAACTCCATCGCAGAACTCTCATCTTGAGCAAGCACGAAGGCGACAGTGGAAAAGAAGAATTCTAGAATTATTATTTATTATTAAATTATTATTTATATTATTATTAATTATTAATTATTAGAATAGAGTTCTAGAATTGCGCCGCTCAAGGTGGCTGCATGTTGGAGTAGCTCTGTTACTTTCATTTTGAGATTTTGCTCTTGGAAACTTTAATTCCTCTTTTTGGGGGGTTCCACAAGAGAGGAGCCTGAAACTGAAAGATCTTCCTCACATTCTGCTTTTGGAAACTCTAGGAAACTCGAGTAAACCTGCAGTCTGAGAATGAATTGCTCTGTTAAGAAAATTTGGAACAATAAGATCTCTAATAAAAGATGGAGCTAAGTTGTTGAGGACTTTGTAGGTTAGAAGTAAGATTTTGGATTCAATTCTGAATTTGACAGGGAAACAGAGGGAATCTAAAACTGGAGAGATATGGTATGGTATGAAGTATGGTATGGTATGAAGTTTATTCATTTTAAAAAAGTACAAAACAATTCCATAACAATATATAAAAAGATACAAAAAAATTTAAAATGAAAGGCAGCAGAAAGAAGAAAAAATCTTGATCTCTCCTACTAACTCCAGTTAAGACACTGGCAGCTGCGTTTTGGATCAACTGAAGACATTTTAAAGAAGTATTTGGACACCCAGATAATAAACCATTGCAATAGTCCAGTCTAGACGTGACAAATGCCGTTTTTCTGCATCATTTTGAGATAAGATGTTTCTAATTTTAGCGACATTACGCAGGTGGAAGAAGGCGGTTCTAGTAATGTTTTTAATGTGGGGGATAAAAGACATGGTCTGATCAAAAATAACACCAAGTTTTTAACATTAGCGCTGGAGGACAGATTAATGCCATCCAAGGAGGGAGAAAGACTGAAAACTTTATTCCTAAGATGCTCAGGTCCAAAAACTAAAACCTCAATCTTGTCTGTATTCAGGGTCATCCAGGTTTTTATGTCTTTAAAACATGCTTGTAGTCTAAATAGCTGATTGGATTCATTGGGTTTCATGGACAAATATAAATGTGTATCATCAGCATAACAATGAAAATTTATCCCATGATGTTTACTAACATTACCTAATGGAAGCATATACAAGGTAAAGAGTATTGGCCCAAGCGCTGAACCCTGAGGAACTCCATGACTAACTTTTGTGTATTTTACACAAAGACATACGTTTTAAACACATTTTCTTGAGTGGATGTGAATTCCCTAAAACTAAAGTTGGTATTTTGTACTACAGAACATTGTTTTTTATATATAAACATGTAACCAGAATGTTTTCCGGTTTATATTTACCAGTATCGCTATTAATACCAATATTTCTGTAAACAGGTTAAACTCTAGTTTGTTGCCTCTCTGCTTTTGCTCATTCAACCCTCGGTTTACAAAGAGGTTTCTAGGTTTTTCTGCATTCACACTCTCTTTTCCTCTTTTCCTTTTATGGCTTCTTGTTGGTTCAAACCAACATCTAAAATCTGTTCATTTTGTCACCATCCTCTACTGACATCCTGGAATGTCTGACTCATTATCGATTCAAATCATCTTCTATTACTTAAAGAACAAAGATGAATTTGTTGTTTCCACCCAGCCGCTTCGAAAACAACTGGCATCAGTTCCCTCACCGTGCGGTCCGGTGTGCTGCTGACCCCTTTGCAGCACATTGGGGCACCAGGATGGAAGCTCTGGCCTATTGGCAGGGGACATGAGCCCAGCCTGGGTGTGGGGGGACGTGAGCCTTTTTAATCCCTCCTCTATTCTCTGGTAGATTAACTCTTTTAGACCAGCACTGAGTGAATCAGCACTTCTCTGTATCCCTTTATTTCTTTCTGTGTACAGGCCAACATCATCATTTATGTGTGGTAAAACAAAAAAACAATACACATGTCCAACATTGAAGTACACGAGAACATTTTGTTGAAATGACCACATAAAAAACTAGTAAAATCTGTGTATTTGGGAATTTTAGAGCATCTGATTCTAAGCCTATGTTACCACTGCCTTGGGAACAAATGGAGATGAGGTTGTATAGGTTGTAGAGTACACTAAAATACAGGTTCCTTTACTTTGTGAAAATATAAATAATACTTTCTATTAAAATAATCTCAAAGAACATGTAACCAAGTAAAATGTTGGGATTTGCCATCAAAAGGAGATACCGTAAAAAGACCTTTTTTGCCCCAGTCGATTAGACTGAAGCCACATTTTGACCAGATTTATTTGTTTGTTTTTGGCCTCAAAGACTTGCTTATTTAAGCTAAGTCAAAAAATATACAAGTTATTTTGATTTGTTAAGGCATAAATTAAGCTTTAAACACAAAACAATAGGACTAATAGTGCTCCTCTGTTTTTTGGAGTTCCACAGGGCCCTATTTTAGGTCCCCATTCACTGTGCATTTTAAAACTCTTTTAAAAACTCGTTTTTATTCCCTGGCTTTTGGCACAGCCTGAGATTTGCTCTGCACTACTGCTTTTACTAATATTAATGTTTTAACTGTTTTATTCATTTATGTGTTTAAATGTTTTTGAGTGTATGCGTACAGCACTTTGTTGCAGCTGTGGTTGTTTTAAAGGACTTTATAAATAAAGTATTATTTACATTATTATTACAGACCCACAGCACTCTTCCTAAAGCTGTGTTTAGCTCTTTTCATTGCCCCTAGTTTTTCTGGTAATCATGAAAAACTTGACTCCCTCTCTCATCTTTTAAAATGGTTGTACAGACTCACAATACATTTAATCATTTTGAGCTTACAAGGCCTGATCTGACAGTTTTCACTAATATACACAGCAAAACTGAAAGATAAATCTTCAATAAACAATTTTATTTACAAATACCCACATTTTTATATGTCTATCGAAGAGCGGAGCGGAGGTGCTACTACCCAGAATGCAATGCGCTGTAACTCTAATATAATTTCCTCATTGTATCACTGCAGATCAGATGCAAATACTAAAGTTAGTAAATAAAGATGGGAGAAAAATAATATATGGATCAAACCAGGACCCACACTGCATTGTCTAAAGACTAATCAGTTAAGATACTAAAATAAAAACCCTAAAAAGTCTTCAAAGCTTTCTAAAGTTTTTAGGTTAGACTTTGAGATGCCACCAGGTGCATTTTTATACATCTTTATTGCTTTGCTACATATAAGAAAACCTAATATATGTAGGTATTTAGATTTTATATTTATTCAAAACAATTACATCAATGTGTTTTAAACACCCTAGAAAAGACAATACTTGTAATTTTCTTTCTTGTTTTGCCATTCAATGAAGTGTATTGTAACTGCATCTGTATTTGGTTCTGGTGCGTACAGACCAGAGAAGAGGATGACCCTCCCGTCACGGTTTCAGAAGGAGGTGCACGCTCACCTTGCAAGAAATCCCCAACAGGCTGATTGTAAGTAGGACATGTTTGAGCATTTGAACTAAAAGTACATTTTCTGTACCTTTTTGTTGATTACACAAGCATGTTGCCAAGACCCAACTAAGAAAATTTTCTAATTTTAATACTGTACGATCATGCACTAATGTCTAATAACTTTCCTTGTTGGGGTTGCAATAGACAGAGCTTACTTTGTTTACACATATTCCAGGAGAAATTTGATGTTAGCCTGCTTCGACGTCAAACGTTGGGAGTCCGATTCAGATAAGCCACAGTTGTTGATTTTTTTTCAGGCAGACTGTTTTTTCTTGTCAGCCTTGAGTCCTGCTGGTACTTTTAATCCAAAATGGCCAAATTTGTGAGCATTCCACTGGTCCATGCTGATTAGCTCCCTCCAAGGTCGTCCCCAACATGCTGGCGAGTCCCAAAGCCACAAGTGGTCTGGGATTCTCACACATCGCTTCCATCTTACGGTTTAGCTCGTAAATCAGCTGATTTTGAGTGCTCGAAGCATGAACCAAACCTGCAGACAGGGGCGGCAGCTTTGCCATGGCCAAAACTTCTGCCGCCGTCTTCTTTAATAGCCGATAACATAGGTAGCCGCCAGTGCCAAAAAGTAGAAATCCTGCTATTATGATTCCAATATCTTCAGCGTCCTCCTGAGACAATACGGAAAGGCACATCAGATCCATGACGTATCCTGCCACGTGCATCTCGGTGGGGTATGAGGGTTCTCCAGGACCCTTTTGCATTGTTAAAAATTTTTTTATCAATTGCATTAAAAGTCCAGCTGACCAGATCCATGACAGTAGTTTACAAAGAAGAAAAAAAACGTTTTATGTCAATTTGGGTTTTAGCGCAAAAATAGAGGTATTTACTTTGTAGGAAGTAGCAGAATATCTTTTCCCAGCACTAAAGCCTCCGATTCAAATTCCTCGTATGTTTATTTAGATTGAAAAGACATTTAAAATTTCCAAAGTTACGAACAAGCAGGAAAAACCTTCATGTTTGTTTAAACCTTTTTTTTTTCTCTCAGCACCGTTGAATTTAAATGAGGGTTTTGGTTCAGGAAGAGGAAAACCTTGCAACCCTCAGCAGGTTCAGGATCGCATCAGAGAGCTCCTGGGAAAGTACAGCAATGGATTCTGGGTATCAAAACTGCCCCAGATCTACAGAGAGCTTTACAAACAAGACCTGCCCTCAGAGGCCCTCAGAGACCTGGACACCTGGACCCACATATGCACGGTATGGATTTTACTTTGTTTTTATTATAGACTTTTTTTCTTGTGCTTTAAATTTTTTTCAGAAAATTTAACTTTTAAAGCAGTGTGATTTAAAATACACAGCATTTCCCTTTTTTACTTTGATGTAGTGAGGAAACACAGTTGGAGTGCCTAATCTTCATAGTTGAATGTTTGTTTTTGTTACGATTTTGTTCTTCAAAATATCGAACAAAAGCTTCACTTGGCGTAAACCGATCAACTCCATACCTTTCGACGTTTTCTTCTTTAGAGACTGGTTCTACAGCTTTGTTCTACTTTGTGAATGGAATTGAGACACAAATTTCACTCAACTCACAAAGGTTTGTAATATTTTATGTAAGAAAGTGAACAGTAACTGGGCAGGGAGCTCACACAAACGCATACCAAACTGATAGTTTAATACTTGTATGGAAATTATATTTCCAAGTATTTGAAATACATTTATCTGGTCTGCAGTTTTGTGACAAATGGTACTGATCTATTTTAAGCCCAAATCATCTTTTAAATCATTTGAAGGTTGATACATTATTTGGGTGGTTTTGTTTTCGTTCTCCGATTGAAAGATCAGCAGTTTGATCCCCGGCTCCTGTAGTATGCCATAGTGTCCTTAGAAAAGACAGTGTACCACCCAATTATATGCTTACTGGTGTATGAGCAATAATATTTGTCAACCCATAAGACCTAAAACATTACTTCAATACATGAAGTAATGTTCTGCCCAGCCAGCGGGTTTTAGACGAGTCAAAACAATTGTTGAAATCAGGAAATCTTGAAACAAATTCTTAAAATTCAACAGTCAGAAAGATAAATTGTGAGATTTGCAAGGCTCCTGAGATCTTCAAGCTGTTTTCTGAACATAAACTTGAGAATCTTTTGTGTAGAAATGGTACAGTAGAATAGGACCAAGCACTACACCCTGAGGTGCACCCTCTGACAGGCTTCTAAAGAGATACAAACATTAAAATGAACTGTAAATGTTTTGTAATATTGCAAATTCTTTATAAATCAATAATAGAACTATAAGACATGAAAAGTCTTAATAGGACATGACAATCTAAACTTTCTTTAGGCACATAAACCATTTTTTTTCCTTCTAGGTAGAGAAAACCTGCAGCAGCAACCCATCTGAGCTGCTCATCTACCCTGCCAAGGAACAGACCATCACATCCACCTCCTCACCCATCACCAGCTCAAACCCCACCGCTCTCCTTGCTGAAACGCCAAATTCAAGCTCAGAGAAACCCTTGCCGTCCCCAGCCCAACAGCGACCCCCCCGCACTCATTTGTCTCGCTCTGGCTCCCAGTCTTCTCGGTCTCCACCGTCATCTTCCTTGTCACCCAGCCCTCCTTCCTCCCCTGCAACCCTTAGCCCTGAAATGAAGCAGAAACTGGAGGAGCTGCTGGTGAAGTACTCGAATGGTCTGTGGGCCCACGCATTGCCCAAGCTCTTCCAGGACACTTACAAAGTCAGTACTAACGTAATACATACATGATTTACCTATCTGGTGCACTCCATGATATTATTTTATCTGGTTCTTTACAAGGTTAAACTGCCTGGACATGTCCTGGAGAACCTAGACCTCCTCTCTGACATTTGCACCATCGACTACCCAATGCCTGACAACCCCAAGAGGGCCATCCTGTACAGGCGAAGCAGCTCTGAAAACCGAGAGAACAAGAACTGTAGCAGGAGAAGCTCCTCTACAAGTGAGGAGGAGCTGAGAGTAAAGAAGGAGGTGGGGAGGAGGCTCAGTTACCAAAAAGTGCCTTCTCTACAGATCCCCAAAGAAGAGTACCCATCTGTCCTGGTGATTGAAGCCACCAATACCAATGAAGTTATCCTCAGGTGGGGAAAAACCTGTGCAAGTGAACGTCCTGCTTAGATCGAAATGTCTCACTGTCTGCATCTCCTCTTCTTATAGGTACATTGGTGAAGGTTACTCCCAGGCACAGGAGTCCATGGAAGATGAGATGAGGGAGTTTTATGGCTTGGACCAAAACCGCCTAACTCCTATGTCATCTCCGACATCTGGCCAACTCGTTGCTGTCAGGGCTGAGGAGGAGGAAGTTCTGAGAGCGCAAATCTGTGACGTCTTGGCTGATAAAGTCAAGGTAAGCAGCGAGGAACAGAAAGTGATAAAAGGTGAGTGAGATATAAATAATCCCTCTATTGTTGGTTCTGCAGGTTTACTTTGTGGACCATGGCTTCTCAGAGGTGATCAGCAAAACCAAAGTGTTTGAGCTCCACGAGAAGTTTTTCAAGCTGCCTTTCCAGGCGACCATGTGTAGACTGGCAGGCGAGTCTCTGGCTCATAAGGATGATCCGATAATGTGAAGAGACGAGACCTGAATTTAGAAAATGTTTGTTTTTTTGTATCTGTCCAGGCCTGGAACCGTTCTGTCAGGAGCCCGCGATGCTGAAGAGGTTTGAGACGATGGCGACCGGCAGGATCCTCTTGGCTGAGATCTTAGAAACAGGGAAGCCTCCTCTCGTCGTCCTGTACGACACATCTCAGGACGACGATGTAAACATCAACGCTGCCTGCATCAAAGCCCTGCAGGACAAGACATTAGCAACTCCGCTACAGGTACAGGAGAGGTTTGTGTGCACTCGGAGACGGATGAGTTCATCTCGACTAAATGTCTGTTTGTCCTCAGGTGAACAGCTCTTTCATGAACGTGGCAGTCAGCAACGTCTGCTCAGATGGGACTATTTACTGTCAGCTGCCATCCAGAGGACTCACAAAGCTGAATGAGATCATGGAGAAGATAGAGACATACTTCCACTTACAGGTAAACAAGCTCTATGTGTTGTCCAATAGCTTTGTGCCAAAAAAATACTTGAAGGAAAAGTAATTCAAAAGAGTTTAGCATATAAAAGATTAATGAACCCAGCTTTGAAAACCGTTCTATTGTCCATCTGATGCCTATTTATATACATAATTTATGCTGTAAATTATATTAAGAAATTTGTCTTCTATATTTAAGACTGAAAAGGCATTTATGACAAAAAATAATTTATTTCTCGTCTTAAAACCCGTGGTTATTCCATACAATTGCTCATCCAGCTTCATTTGTTGTGCAGATTTTATTTGTCTTTGCTTTTCTTTTGATTTCTTTTATATAATTAAGTGGCACACTCTCAAAAACAGTATACTTAGCCTAAAAACAAAGTCGCCACCCAAAAAAAAAGGTCACGCACTAAAATTTTGTTGGACCACCTTTAGATTTGCTGCGACATTGTTTCAATAAGCCTCTGTAATGTCACCAGATCTATTTTCATCCAGTGTTGCATTAATTTTCCACCAAGATCTTGCATTGACGATGGCAGATTCTGACCACTGCGCAAAGCCTCCTCCAACACATCCCAAAGATTCTCAATGGGGTTAAGGTCTGGGCTCTGTGGTGGCCAGTCCATGTGTGAAAATGATGTCTCATGCTCCCAGAACCACTCTTTCACAATTCGAGCCCGATGAATCCTGGCATTGTCATCTTGGAATATGCCCGTGCCATCAGGGAAGAAAAAATCCATAGATGGAATAACCTTTTCATTCAGTATATACAGGTAGTCAGCTGACCTACTGTACAAGCCCCACAGGCTTGTGACACTAGGCATGATGGGTGCATCACGTCACCTGCCTCTCTTCTTACCCTGACGTGCCCATCACTCTGGAACAGGGAACAGTTCTTAACCCAATTTTAGTAGTTTCTGAAATCTCCTTAGATGTTTTCTCTGCTTGATGCATGTCAAAGATTTGACCCTTCTCAAAACTGACTGACATCTTTTCCACGACCACACAATGTGTCATTCGACGTGGTTGTTTAAGAAATGAGAAGCAACTCATTGCATCAGTTGGGGTTAAATAACTTGTTGCCAGCTGAAAGATAATCGCCCATGCAGTAATTATCCAATAGGATAATTCCTGTTTAATTGTCTTTTTAACTTTTTTCTTTTTTTCTTTTTTTTACTCCAATCATTGAAAATCAGTGTCACAAATTTCTGCCAGCTCTTTTTCTTGGTTAGCAGCTGAAACGTTCAGTTGCCAAAACTGTGACATCGCCCTTATGGACAGACTGAGATTAGGCAGCTAATCTGGGGTTAAGACATTGTCGAGCCACTTAATCTATCAGCAGCACAGGAAGTGGAGTCTCCTGGTTGTACCTCTGCTGTCCTGTACAGCATTTCCACTTTACTTTACTTTTTCAGGGTGTCCTCTTCTTCTCGCACAGTGATGGCTAGACATGGGCGGTGCACCAGTGACCCCCGTGACCAAAAAAGGAAGAAGTGGGTAAAGATAATGGATGGATGGATGGTTAAGATAAAACCAATCAGAGAAAAAAGAGCTTTTTTTAATTTAGCTTCTTTTTCTGATAACTTTCTAAATGCATAACAGTACCATTGCCAATTATTCATTGGATGAAGAAGGACATTTTAGGGATTGAAAGACGTTCACTCTTGGGATATATGCTGCTTTTATCCTCGTCAAATATCAACAAGCACAAACTAGAACCGTAAATGTTTGGAATCATGGCAGCAAACAACAAAGTTAAGTCAGGTCCTCTGGACGGTTTCTTTCTGTTGAGACATTTCATCTTTCATCCAAAAGACTTCATCAGTCTTATAAATTGCACCCTCACATCGTGGGTCAACCAGTTTGATGGTGCTAAGATGGTTTCTGGAGTTCGCCCTCTCCCCCCCGCCAACTTGTTTGAGGCAGTCATGACTAAAGTGGTTCAAAATATCAAAGTTCATGCTAGGAATGTGCGATATATGCAGTACACGGTAGAAACAATAGACATTTAGTCTATGATAGAGATCTGTATTCTACTGGCTAACTGCAGTAATGCTGTGTCTGATGTTTGTCAGATTTAACAATTACGTTTTTTTAGTTGAAAACTGCGTAAATGGTGTTAGTCTTTTTTCTTCAAGAGCTAAGTAGTAAAGCTACAAGCTAACTATGGCCGGCTAGCCGTACTGTTGCCGTATTTGGACGCATGTGCAAAACACTGTGTTCCGTCAGAAGTTAAAGTAAACGTTGGTCAGCTTTAGAGAGTGCATTTGTGCTTAATAAAAAGGGTTAAACCTGCTCTCTGATCTGTGCAAAGAACGCTGTGTTGTGTGATTTTACTGCAAGACCCTCTCTGGTCAAAGCCACAGAGGAAACTGGTCGCCATTTTGTGTCAGCTCTCCTTAGAGCGGAAGGAGATGCCCACTAGAGGAACCCCTCCTTTGGCTTTGAAGCCAAACCTTCGTCTGTCAGAAACGGACCCACGGGACTGGTGGAGACTGCACCAGGCTTATTTTCCAAGAATGGCAAGACTGGCCAAGAAATACCTTTACATTCCAGCCACGAGTGCTCCTTCAGAAAGGGCATTTAGCATTGGTGGCAACATCGTTTCATGACACCGGTCTCTGTTAAAGCCAGAGACTGTGGACAAGCTAGTGTTCTTGGCCAACAATCTTTAGACTCTAACAAATGATCAAGTGTTTTCTGCTGTTCATTTCTTAATTGAGAAGATTGGAAACTGTTAAGAGTTAACGACATATTCTTTTGTTTAAAACATATGGCTAAAACTGTATTTGATATGTTTTGCACTACAAGAAAGAAGCTTAATATTTGATTTGTTTTTTATTTAAAAACTCTCTGGATCTAGTAGTGGAATTTTCTTGATTGCGATTATTTTGTGGTATAGCAGTGGTCAAAATAAATGCTGGCAAAATGATACCCTATGTTTTTTTTCATTCCGATTGCAAGTTTTATATATCGTGATATATATCATTACCGCCACCCATCACAATAGATATCATGATATGAATTTTATGTCATATCGCACATCCCTAGTTTATGCTTATAATCCAGGTAGAAAAATCCAACAATTTTAAGTCAGGTCCTCTATGGATTCTTCACTTTGGCCATGACCGCCTCAAATGAGTTGGTGGAGGAGAAGGTGGACTCCAGAAACCATCTGAGCACCATCAAACTGGTTGACCCACGATGTGAAGGTGCAGTTTATAAGACTGAGTTTGTTGCAGCTCCTCAGACTGATGGATTTTTCTACCTGGATTATTGAGCATGACTCGGTACCTTTGCCGTAGATTGGGTAGATCATTGAAGGGCTTTTGTACCCCAGTTATTAAACAACAGCTAAAAATAGTAATTAAAGTTACATTTAAGAATGATAGCTCATGTTTTTAGTCTTCAAAGTAGTGATTTTTTTTTGTTCCAGGTGACATCAGAGCTCTTGGTATCCAGACCGTTTTGTGGAAAAGGATGTCTGGCTCGCTATAAAAGCAAATGGTCTCGAGTTGAGGTAAGATGGAACTACTGCCTGCAGAAAACTAATATCAGCCTGATGAAAGAAGTAAAACTAAACTTACACAAAAGGAAAAAGTTTTTCTCCTTTATTTAGATCTGATCAGAAAATGTGGTACAACTCTTGAATCAGCGACACTATCAAATCCAAGGTTTAGTGTTTGCTCAGAAAAGAGCAGTACAATATTTTTCGGACTATAAGGCGCACTTAGAATCCTTGAATTTTCTCAAATGTCCACAATGAGCCTTATAATCCAGTGTGCCTTATGTATTAATTCTGGTTGTGCTTACTGACATCGAACTGATTTTATGTGGTACACAATACTCAAAAATGTGTCAAAATGAATTTATTTCGCTTAATACGTTTTATAATCCGGTGCGATTTATAATCCTAAAAAATACAGTACTCTGTTCACAGATGTGTTAGTTTTTTTAACTTCATATGAATATGCGCTTCCTGTTTCCAAACTCAGATCATCAACCTGCACGGCAGCAGAGTTTTGGACGTTTTGTTCATTGACGTGGGCGTCCAGGTTTCTGTCGAGGTGTTTGAGCTGAGAGAGATCCCATCGCTCTTCCTCCGGGATCTCGTAGCTATCCCACCGCAGGTCAGCAAATTTACTTTTAATCGGAGCGCGAAAAGCTGTCATTCGCTGGTCCCTGCAAAAACTGAACAAAACGAGATGCAAACAACTTGTGTTCAGGTTGTGAAGTGCTGTCTAGCAGACCTGGCTGTCAGTGTCGGATCCTGGACTCCAGAAGCCGTCCAGTGGCTTCGGGAGAAAGTGTTCAACGCCACGGAATGTAGCATGAAGGTAAACCGCTCTCTGCCCTGTCAAATATGCTTATACTGTCCAGATAGTTTGCAAAACATTTACAGTGTATGGAGTTAGGAGGATCATTTATCTTAGAAACAATCAAATAAAACCCTCGTAGGTTCAAGAGTAAGAATAAAATTGCTTTTCAGTGTAAGATAAAAACGTATTTTCCTTTTAATGAGCAATTTATAGAACTGTCACTGTAAACTGGTCTATAATTTAAAATTAAACCTAATTTAAAATTCAATAGTTCATAATAATTCATGATTTAAAATTCAAGACTATCCCTTTCTTGCTGCCTTCAGAGTTTAACATAAGATTATATTTTGTTGATTAATGATGGCGCGATGATTATTAATTGATTAGCTATTTTAAATAGGGTGTCTTTCATATCTTTCCAGTGATTCATGAGCTATTTTGCTAACAGACAGAGTTGACTTTAGTTAATGGCAAAGTTTAAAGCAATTTAAGCATTAGAATAGTTGTTGCCAGCCTTTTGCTTTATAAAATAACTAATATAATTAATTCTTAGGGGTGATCATTTGGGATATTTTGACAAAGAAGCCGAGTACTGATGTGTACAATTACATTACTGTGTATCCGCATCAGTGCCTCTTTCCTATGGGGTCCCACAGGACTCGATTCTTGGACCCCTTTTGTTTTCACTCCATCTGCTCCCTTTGGGGTCTTGAGGAAACATGGCCTTTAGTTTAATTGTTATGCTGATGATTGTCAGATTTATCTGCCCTTAAAACCCAACAGTTCCTGTTCCATTTGATGTCTTGATGACATTAAAGTACAGATGGCTTCAATTTTTTTAAGTTTTAACGAACAGAAGACTGAAGTCATTGTGTTTAGCCCTAGCTCTACTGCTGTCTCTGATCCTGTAAATCTTGACTCTTTACCTTAATCAGTCCGTTACCAATCTCAGGATGGTTTTAGGCTCTGACTTTAGGTTTAATAAACAAATTAACTCTATTCTACAAAAAAGCTTCTTCCAGTTAAGGCAGATAGCTAAGCTTAAGTCCATGTTGACCAGTTCTGACCTTGAAAAAATAGTCCATGTGTTCGTTACAACCCAGCTAGACTACTGTAGCGCGCTTTATGTTGGGGTCGGTCAGGTGTCCCTCTCACGTCTCCAGCTCGTCCAAAATGCTGCAGCTCGGCTATTAACAGGAACTCGTAGGTTTGAGCACATTTCACCAGTTTTGTCCTTCCTTCACTGGTTCCCTGTGCGTGTCAGAATTGATTTTTAAAATTCTCCTGTTGACCTTTAAGTGCATAAATGGCCTTGCACCCTCGTATCTCTCTGACCTACTTCAAACTTATGTCCCTTCTCGGCTGCTGAGATCATCAGACCAGCTGCTTTTGGTTGTACCAAAAACCAGGTTGAAGCTCAGAGGAGATCGGGCTTTTTCAGTCGTGGGCCCTAAATTCTGGAACAATCTGCCCCCCAAACATTAGACAGGTCACTTCACTTCCTGCTTTTAAATCTCTCCTAAAAACACACCTGTTTTCACTGACGTTTAACACAGGCTGGTTTGGTATATCGTTGTTTCTCATTGTTTTGTGTTTGTATACTTTAAATCACATCTTTTTTTTTTTTTTTTACTGCCTGATCTCATTGTTAAGCACTTTGGTAACAGCTGCTATTTTAAACGTGCGTTATAAATAAATATGACTTGACTTGATTACTGCCCACACTCCTCCTCCTCGAACCCTTTCCTTCCCAGGTAAACTTCAGCGTTCCACTTTTCTTTCACATTTTCCCTCCTAATAAACTTCTACACTCTCCAGGTTGCCAAAGTAGATGAAACCAGGAGCTGCACGTACGTCCGCTTGTTTACCGACAAGAACTTCCACGACCCAACTCGCAGCCTCAACCACCAGATCGCCCAGTCGGACCTGTTCAAACAGCAGCCAGACGTCATTTTGACGAGTCACAGGTCTCTGTCGGTTTTTACGCTTCTTTAACGTTTCCTCAGACTTGCTAATATTTTGAACAGCTGTAGTAAGTTTGAATTTAAGTGTTTTCTTTCAGAGACTTAATTAGTTTGGGACTCCCTGAAGGCAGCACCTGCTATTATCCACCTGAAAAGGTTCCTGCTCTTCTATCAACTTTAATGTGGCCCGAACTGCAACGTGTAACAAATGTTAGATCAAAACAACCGGCTCGGCACCATCATGTGTGCTATTACTTTTATTGGCATTTAGAGTTACCATGGCAACGTAATTTGCAAACAAAGACGCCATTTTTCCCATTGAAAAACACTGACAGAGCTCTAAACACCTTCTAACTGCCACAGTGAGGTCACATGA
>NC_056498.1:36608521-36611969 GCF_014905685.2 Nematolebias whitei
AGGCAGTCCATGCCTGAAGGACAGCCAGTCTCCACACAAGTTGAAGGTTTCTTCACTAATTCAGGTACAAGAAGTAAAAAGGAAACACAAGCAAGTTAGAACATACGGTTTGTATATCTACTGTATCTTCGTTTCAACAATATGTGTTTGTGTTGTTTTATTTTTTTCATAAATTTCTCTAATAATTAATGTTGATGTTTTTCATTTTTTCAATTATGCAACTTTCACAAGTGTGAAACAGTTATTTCAGAATAAATGTTTATCTGTGCACATTACAAGTAAGTTTTGCACTTTACATTGAAAAGAAAAAATAAAATAAAATAATTTTGTCGGACGAGATGCATCTGGTTTATAGATGGTCCTGCTTCTATGTTATGTTGATCTAGGTCTCAATTTTTTTTCTCCTAAAACTCTCAGCTATAAAAACGGAGCACCACCTAGTGGGCTAATGTAAAATTGAAAGTATAGGGATAGAAGTAAATATAAAAGACAAAACTGAGAAGAATGTATTATTTTATGATAAAATAAATATAAGATTCAAATTTGTGTTAATAGTGTATTGTATTCGGGAGGTGGAAGGAATACTTCTCTGATCTTCTCAGTCCCACCAGCACATCTTTCATGGAGGATGCTGAGTCAGGGGACTTTTGGGTTGATCTGTCCTTAACTGTGGCTGAGGTCACCGAGGTAATTAAAACGTTCTGAGGCAGCAGGGCTCCAGGAGTGGATGAAATTCATCCTGATTTCCTTATGGCTCTGGATGTTGTGGGGATGTCTTAGTTAACACACCTTTGCAACGTTGCGTGGACATTGGGGGCAATGCCACTGGATTGGCAGACTGGGGTGGTGGTTCCCCTCTTCAAAAAAGGGGACGCCTCCCTGGTAAGGTCTATTCAGGGGTACCGGAGAAGTGAGTCTGATCATTGGTTGAACCTCAGATCCAGGAGGAACAATGTAGGTTCTGTCCTGGCCGTGGAACACTGGATCAGCTCTTTACCCTCACTAGGGTCCTCGAGGTGTCATGGGAGTTTGCCCATCCAGTCTACATGTGTTTTGTGGACTTGGAGAAGGCATTTGACCGTGTTTCTCGGGGCACACTGTGAGGGGTGCTCCGTGAGTATGGGATTGGGGGCTCGCCATTACGGGCTGTTCAGTCCCTATACAAGTGGTGCGAGAGTTTGGTTCGCATTGCCGGTAGTAAGTCGGACCCCTTCATGGTGGGAGTTGGACTCCGCCAAGGCTGCCTGTTGTCACCGATTCTGTTCATAACTTTTATGAACAGAATTTCTTGGTGCAGCCAGGGGCGGAGGGAATCTGGTTCGGTGGCTTCAGGATTCCATCTCTACTCTTTGCAGATAATGTGGTCCTGTTGGTGTCATTGTGCTGTGATCTTCAGCTCTCACTGAAGTGGTTCACAGCTGAGTGTGAAGCGGCTGGGATGAGAATCAGCACCTCAAAATTTGAGGCCATAGTTCTCAACCAGAAAAGGGTGGATTGCTTTCTTCAGGTTGAGGGTGAGGTTCTGCCACAAGTGGAGGAGTTCAAGTAACTCGGGGTTTTGTTCACGAGTGAGGGAAGAATGGAGCGTGAGATTGACTGATGGATTGGTGCAACATCTGCAGTCTTGCGGACTCTGTATCGGTCCATTTTGGTGAAGAGAGAGTTGACCTTTAAGGCAAAGTTCTCTGTTTACCAGTCGGTCTATGTTCCTACCCTCATCTATGGTCATGAGTTCTGGGTAGTGACCGAAAGAATGAGATCGTGGATACAGGCGGTTGAAATGACTTTTCTCCGCAGGGTATTTGGACTCTCCTTAGAGATAGAGTGAGGAGTTCAGTTATCTGGGAAAGACTCAGCGTAGAACCGCTGCTCCTTCACATGGAGAGGAACCAGTTGAGGTGGTTCAGGCATCTGCTAAGAATGCCCCCTGGATGCCTCCCTAGGGAGGTGCTTCAGGCATGTCCGACTGGGAGGCGACCCCAGGGAAGACACAGGACACACTGGAGAGTCTATGTCTCTCGGTTGGCCTGGGAACGCCTTGGAATCCTCCCAGAAGAGCTGGAAGAGGTGGCTGTGGAAAGAGATGACTGGACCTCCCTGCTCAAGCTGCTGCACCAGCGACCCGACTTCGGAATAAGCGGAAAATAATGGATGGATGGATGGATGGATGGATGGATGGAGTGTATTCTAATGTTGCCAATTTTCCCTAAAAAGAACAAGAGTGTAGTAAAAGTTCTGTGATGTTATGAGGTCATTTGACAACATTCTTAATAAATAAAAAAAATGTGAATTTTGAAATGTGTACATTTGAAAAACTATTTATGCATTTTTGACTTTTGTAGTACCATTTGTGACAAGCTGTATGAATGTGATGAAATGCCCCATCTGGATCAGGAGAGAGTGTTTCCCTCAGTTGGAGGAGTTCAAGTCTTTGGGCATATTGTTTATGAGTGATGGTAGAATGGAGTGGGAGATGGATCAACGGATTGGGGCCTCTTCCTCATTAATGAGGGCATTGCTTTGGTCTGTGGTGGTGAAGAAAGAGCTGAGTCGAAAGGCAAAGCAGACTTACCAGTCTGTCAACATTCCAACCCTCACCTATGGTCATGAGTCATGACCAAGCAAAAGAGCAAAAGAAGCAAGATTCTGGATCCAAGTGGACAAAATGAGTTTTCGTCACACAGTGGCTGGGCTTAGCCACTGCACTTCCTCATTGAAAGGAATCAGTTGAGGTGGTTCGGGCATCTCATTAGGATGCCTCCTGGTAAACCTCCCTTTAAAGGTTGTCCTGGCACGTTCCATTTGTAGGAGGCTTCAGGGAAGATTTCTGTCGTCTCTGGAGAGATTGTGTATCTCCTCTGGCCTGGGAAAGCCTCCAAGTCCCTCAGAATGAATGAAAAAGTGTCACTGGGAAAAGGGATGTCTGGCTTTCTCCTGGAGCTGTTGCCTCCACAACCCGTTTACAGAAAAGCAGTAGAAGATTTTTTTTTTTCATTTACCCTTTATTTATACAGATAGTTTCAATGAGCCACGAGAAATCATTTTCAAGAGAGATCTGTTTAGGGAGCAGATGGTGGGGGTTAAGGGCCTTGCTCTGGGGCTCAGGGTGGGGTGAATGAGGGTGGAAGGAGGTGTGGGTGTTCCACCTATTCCACCCACATTTTAATGTTGATGGTACCGGGAGTTGGACCTGAGACTTTCCGATCACAAGCCCATCTTCTAACCTCTGCGCCACCACTCCCCCATGGATGGATGGATGAATGGATGAATTTGTGAACCTTGTTGCACCCATACAAATACTGTTGTATGCTTGTGTGACTACTTTTGAGACAAATGTGCTTGAGGTATATTTGCCTGTCTACAATTCCAGTGAGTTTGCAATTTATAGTAAAAATAATTAAAAAAAAGATTTTACTTCATGACATTAAAGTGCTTTATCTTACGAGTA
>NC_056498.1:36612069-36614010 GCF_014905685.2 Nematolebias whitei
AAGGCGTCCTCACTAATTCAGGTACAAGAAGTAAAAAAGAAACACAAACAAGTTAGAACATACGGTTTGTATATCTATCTTTCTTTCCATGATTTGTGGTGTTGGTGTTATTTTATCTTTCCACAAATTCCTCTAAAAGCTCATCTTGTTATTTTTCTTTTTTTTTTTAGTTCTGCAGCTTGCATGCATGTGAAACAGCTGTTTCAGAATAAATGTTTGCCTGTGTACATTACATGTGAGTTTTTGCCTTTTTTACATTAAAAATAAAACAATTATGTCGGACAAGAGGCGTCTGGCTGATAGATGGTCCTGCTTCTAGGCTAAGTTGCTCTCGGTCGCAAGATTTTTTTTTTTTTTTCCAAAAGCTCTCAGCTATAAAAACGGTGCACCACCTAGTGGTCTAATGTAAAAATTTTAATTATAGGGACAGAAGTAAATGTAAAAATCAATGCTGAGAAGAATGCATTGTTTTACGATAAAATAAATATAGGATTCAATTTTGTGTTCATAGTGTATTTTAATGTGGCCAATTTTCCCTGTAATGAACATGAGTGTAGTAAAGGTTCTATGATGTTTCGGGAGCATTTGAAAACATTTTGACTAAATAAAGAATATGCACAGGATGTTACTGCTTGTGCATTTTGAAATGTGTACATTTGAAAAACTGTTTATACATTTGTGGCTCTTGTGGTCTAATTTGTGGCTTGCTATATGAATTTTGAGATATGCCTCCTCCGGGTCGGGGGAGAGTATATTTGCCTCAGGTGGAGGAGTTCAAATATCCGGAGATCTTGTTCACAAGTGATGGTAGAATGGAGCTGGAGATGGATCAACGGATTGGGGCTTCCTCCTCAGTAATGAGGGCATTGCGTTGGTCTTTTGTGGTGAAGAGAGAGCCGAGTCAAAAGGCAAAGCTTTCGATTTACCAGTTTGTCAACATTCTTTTTTTCCCTTCACTCGCTCTGGTATGAGGAGGGCACATTCTCTACCCTCTCCTGTTCTCCTTCAGCTTTTTTGCTCTCTGTCTGTGTATCGGAGCTCCTATTTTACACATCTTCAAAAATGAAAATGACTGTTATGCATTTGACCAATTGGACTTGCGATGCAATCGACAAAATCTTTTCAACAAAGTGACAGGGTCCTGGAGAGCCCTCATGTCTGCCTGGACGACATGTATGCAGCTGATATGTCTCTGGAGGAAGTGGAATGTGATGTGTCTATCTCTGCTGTTGACTGAGGACGCCAAAACTGCATATAATTGGATTTATGATACCAGGCTTCCTGTTTTTGGAATTTTTTTAATTCGTGGTTTAGGCAGCGCGGTGGCGCAACTGGTAGAGCTGCTGCCTCTCAGCGAGAAGGTCCTTGGTTCAAACCCCGGTCCAGGGCCTTTCTGGGTGGAGTTTGCATGTTCTCTCCGTGCATGCATGGGTTTTCTCCGGGTGCTCCGGTTTCCTCCCACAGACCAAAAACATGCATGTTAGGCTGATTGGTAACTCTAAATTGTCCCTAGGTGTGAGTGAGAGAGTGAATGGTTGTTTGTCTCGTTTGTCTCTATGTGGCCCTGTGATGGACTTGCGACCCGTCCAGGGTGTACCCCGCCCCTCGCACAGTGATTGCTGGACATGGGCACCAGCGACCCCCGTGACCCAAAATGGAATAAACGGGTAAAGATAATGGATGGATGGATGGATGGACATTAAAGTGTTTTATCTTACAAGTAGCTGCAGTGATGTTGACTCCGCTGCTTCTGACGTTCTCAAACACAGAGAAGAGGATGAAGGTGTATTCAGTTCCAGCAGTGAGAGATGAGACTGTGTGAGTTACTGGTCCAGCTCCATCTGGTGAACTGATGATTGTCTCTATACCGTCCAACTGGAGAACAAAGCTGACAACGTTGTTCACTGTATTCCACTGCAGAGTGATGCTGGTCTCATCTTG
>NC_056498.1:36614110-36615401 GCF_014905685.2 Nematolebias whitei
ATTATTTTTACTATAAATTGCAAACTCACTGGAATTGTAGACAGGCAAATATACCCCAAGCACATTTGTCTCAAAAGTAGTCACACAAGCATACAACAGTATTTGTATGGGTGCAACAAGGTTCATAAATTCATACATTCATTCATCTTCTACCACATTTCTGTAAATGGTTTGAGGAGGCAGCAGCTCAAGGAGAGAAATCCAGACATCCCTCTCCCCAGCGACACTTATACACACACTCTGTGAGAGACCGAGACATTCTCAGGTCAGAGAATATAAAAAATCCTTCCAGCAACTTCTTAACCTTCCCTGGAGTCAGTAGGACCTGTCAGGAAAACCTCTAAAGAAAGTTTCCCAGGAGGCATCCTAATCAGTTGCCTGAACCGCCTCAACTGACTCCTTTTCAATGAGGTAGAGCGGTGGCTCCACTCCAAGCTCATCCCGGATGATGAAGCTCCTCACTCCATCTCTAAGGCTGAGGCCAGCCACCCTACAAAGAAAGCTAATTTTGTCCGTTTGGAACTGGAATCTTGTTCTTTCAGTCATGAGCCAAACCTCATGACCACTGGTGAGGGTGGGCATGTAGACAGACTGGTAAATCAAAAGCTTTGCCTTTCAACTCAGCTCTCTTTTCACCACTACAGACCAAAGCAATGCCCTCATTACTGAGCAAGAGGCCCAAATCCATGGATCCGTCTCCCACTCCATTTTACCATCACTCATAAACACGATGCCCAGAGACTTGAACTCCTCCACCTGAGGCAAACACTCTCTCCTGACCCAGAGGGGACATTTCACCAAATTCATACTGCAAATCACAAATGGTACTACAAGAGCTAAAAATGTATGAACAGTTTTTCAAATGTAAACATGTCCAAATGCACAAGCAGTAACATCCGGTGCATGTTCTTTATTTAGTCAGAATATTTTCAAATGCCATCATAACATCACAGAACCTTTACTACACTCGATTTCATTAGAGGGAAAATTGGACACATTATAATACATTTAAACACAAATTTGAATCCTTGATCTATTTTATCATGAAATAATGTGCTCTTCTCAGTATTGCTTTTTATATTTACTTCTGTCCCTATACTTTAAATGTTTATATTAGCCCACTAGGTGGTGCTCTGTTTTTATATCTGAGAGCTTTTGAAAAATAAAATCAAAACCAAGATCAACTTACCCTGGAAGCAGGACCATCTCTCAGACAGACAAATCTCTGACAAAATTGTGTTATTTTGAATGTAAAATGCAAAAACTCACTTGTAATGTGCACAGGGAAACA
>NC_056498.1:36615501-36619160 GCF_014905685.2 Nematolebias whitei
ACCAATACACTGTACTGAATGATGACTGGCGTTCAGTAAATAACACAGACAATACCATCTTACACTGTGATCAATTCATTAACTGGCAAGGCTGGTATCGCTTCTATCTGGGGCAATCCAATGCTCAAATTCCAGAGAAGTGTGTTGAAGAACGAAGATGTGGAACCCACGCTCCTATGTGGATAACAGAACCTCATCCAACTCAAACAAATGAAATAGTCAACCGCACCGTGTGTAGTTCCTGGTCTGGTTCCTGCTGCTATTTTCCTTCAAACACCATCCAGGTCAAACTCTGCTATGGATACTACTACGTCTACAAGCTTGCAAAGCCATCGGGATGTTATCTTGCATATTGTGCAGGTATGGTTCATTTTCTAATACATTAAATATCTTATCAATTATCAAATCAGTTTTTTCTTATTTAGTCATTTCAATACATTGATTTATTTTTCTTCGTTTGTGACATTTAAAATTTAAAATACAATACAGTCACGTCAAGTTATCTATCCAAATTTTTACTTTATCAAAACCACACATCTTGGTCAACCAACAGTGGGATAGATTGATGGCTTTTAAGGAAGAAACTCTCAGCAAAACCAGACTCATGACCCGGGCTGTCTACCTCAGCCAGCTAGGGTTTGAAAGAACAGGAGACACAAACAGAGGAGGTTCTTTCCTTCCAGGAATGGTTTCTATGGGAAGATGACAAACACAAGCACATTAACATCAGAAAGAATTACTAATAAAAACATAGTGAATAGAAATAGTAAAGACAGCAGCAAAGTGAGGAAATCTGATCAGTTTGGCCTCCAGCAGTCTAAGCTTATAGCAGTATAACTAAGGAATGACTCGGGAAACCCAAGCTAACCTTAACTAAAGGATTTATCAAAAAGTAAAGTCTTAAAACTAGTGGTAAAATAGACTGTGTCAGCCCTGCAGACAGAAACTGTAAGTTGGTTCCACAAGAGAGGACCTCTGCCTCCTGTTCAACTTTTGGAAATTCTAGAAACCACTAGTAAACCTGCAGTCTGAGAGGCTATGGCGGTGCACAGAAGTGCAGTGGCTTCTCATGCTCCCAGGATTAAGCCTTATTTTAATTATTTTAATATATGTGAGGCTGTTTTAGGCACTAGTTCAGTGCTAGATTCACAGCTCAAGTACAGCTCAACCGAACTGATGGCCATCAGAGACAGTTCAGTTATTAATATATCACTGAGGCTGAAATCTGCACTCGGCAGACAGCGGCTCCTGAGGACAATGAAATAGTGCAGCGAAGTGCGAGGCGCAACGGTCTAGAAGAAACAATGTGCCCAGAAACAGATGAGGGGGAAGCAGGAGCATTGGCCCAGCTAAAGGCTAAAAGGCCACGATTCCTACTCTCTTTCTGGCCAATGCTCGCTCACTGGATAACAAAATTCACGTGTTACATCTGAGGATGAGTGTTTTTGAGTGAGTGCTGCTTCTTCGTCTTCCTCCATGTTTGCCCAGTTCTTCTTCTTCCCTAACTCAGGGAGACAACACCCTGGACTGTATATACACTAACATTCACGTTGCGTACAGAGCTATTCCTTGCCTCCATCTTGGCCTCTCCGACCACATCTCAATCCTGCTGGTGCCAACATATTATCTGCTGATGAGACGGATTAGGCCAACAAAGAAGACAATCACTCTGTGGCCCAGGGATGTAGACTCTGTGCTCCAGGACTGTTTTCAGTGCACAGATTGGCAGGTCTTCAGAGAGGCGGCTACATATAAGGGAGAGGTGGACCTGGAGGAATATACCTCTTCTGTTCTTGGCTTCATCTCCAAGTGTGCTGATGATGTCATCACCACCAGGACAGTAACCTGTTATCCGCATCAGAAACCCTGGCTGAATGCTGAGGTGAGAGCTCTGCTGAAAGCTAGGGGTGTTGCATCCAGGACAGGTGAGACATCAGTACTCCAAGAGGTGAGGAAAAGACTGACTGCAGGCATTGTAAGGGCCAAAGCCACATACTCCCAGAAAATTCAGGGTCACTTCATCACCAATGACCCCTGGCACATGTGGAAGGGCATCAACTGCATTATGAACTACAACATCAGGGATGCACAATGTGCAAGGGGCCCCATCATTGCCAGATGCACTCAAAAAGTTCATTGCTTGCTTTGAGGATCCTAACCCCTGTACCATACTTATACCACCACCTGGTGACACACCCCTCTGTGTGACCTCAGCAGATGTGAAAAAGACCCTCCTGGGAATCAACCCCTGTAAGGCTGCAGACCCCGACAACATTCCAAGGTGGGTACTGAAGGACTGTGCACACCAGCTGTCTGAGGTGTTGGCAGACATTTTTCACACCTCACTGTCAATGGCATTTGTTCCCACCTGCTTTAAGTCCACCATTATTGTCCCTGTACCCAAGTGCTCCACAATGACAAGCCTGAATGACTACCGAACTATAGCCTTAAGATCGGTAATCATGAAGTGCTTCGAGAGGCTAGTCATGACTCACATCAAGGATTCCATCGACATCACTGTGGACCCACATCAGTACACCTACAGAAGGAACTGCTCCACTGCTGACGCCATCTCATTGGTGATCCACACAGCCCTCACCCACCTGGAAAGCAGAAATCCTTACATCTGTCTGCTCTTTCTAGATTTCTCCTCGGCCTTAAACACCATCATCCCACAGACCCTGGTGCAGAAGCTCTCCTTTCTTGGACTGAGTCCCACACATTGTCTCCTCCTCCATCACCCTCAGCACTGGCTCACCCCAGGACTGCATGCTGCGCCCCCTCCTATTCACTCTGCTGACATATGAATGCTCAGCTAGACACCCCCAGCTGCCATATAGTGAAGTTTGCAGGACGACAGCAGTAGTGGGATGCATCACAAACAATGAGTCCAAATACAGAGAGGAGTTGGAATATATGGTGCAGCAGTGCAGAGACAATAATCTCTGCATCAATGTGAAGAAAACCAAGGAGATGGTGGTGGATTTCAGAAGGAACAAGGATCCTCTTCATCCCCTACACATCGGAGGAGCAGCTATGGAGGTGTTCTCCTGCTACAGGTACCAAGGATGCATATATCCAGTGATCTTACATGGAGAGCCAATACTTGCTGTCTGGTCAAGAAGGCCCACCATTGTCTCTACTTCCTCAGTAAGCTGCGGAGAGCTGGATTTGGGAGCTCTGTCCTGAGGAGCTTCTATTACTGTGTGGTGGAGAGCGTTCTCTGCAACTGCATCACTGTGTGGCACAGCAACTGCACAAGCTGCTGAGAGGATGGCTATGCAGAGGGTGGTTAAGGCTGCACAGAAGACTGTGGGGAGCAGCCTTCCCACCCCATCAGGCCTCTACACTTCACGATGCAGGGGGAGGGCACTCTGCATCATGAAGGACTTCACTCATCCCGCACACACTGGTCCAGCCCCTTCCCTTAAGCAGGCAGCTAAGGAGCATTCAGGGCAAGACCACCAGGCTCAAACAGTTTCTTCCCTGCAGCTGTCAAACTGCTGAACTCAAGCTGTGCACAATTCGGCTTCAGCTTACATGTTTTTAACTTTATTATATAAAGATGGATGGATGGATGGATGGATGGATGGATGGATGGATAGATACATGGATAGATAGATAGATAGATAGATAGATAGATAGATAGATAGATAGAT
>NC_056498.1:36619260-36620908 GCF_014905685.2 Nematolebias whitei
AGTTTATTCCACTGCAGAGTGATGCTGGTCTCATTTTGTCCTGATGCAATGAAGTTTTCTGTAGGAGCTGAGACAAAAGGAGGGAAAGAACATTTTAAAATGGATAATTTTGTTTTGCTTTGAGAATTATTATCATCCCTGACATCTACTTTTTCCAAAAGACAAACACACGATTAGTGACACAAACACTACTGGGATTTAAAATATTACTTACACTTCTGTCAACCTTAATGCAACCTGAACTCGAGTGTGTACTCCCACAAATGTTAGGTCAAAACGACCGGCTCAGCACCGTGATGTGTGCTATTACTTTTATTGGCTTTTCGAGTTACCATGTCAACATAATCAGCAATCAAAGACACAGTTTTTCTCAGAAAACAGATCATTTACTATAACTCAATCGTTCTCTGATACATTGAGCTGAAGTTTGGTATGGTCATAGCTTACCGCATGTTCTTATACATCCCTAATGCAAATTAAAAACCATCATGGCCACCTTAGCAAAAAGACGAAAAAAAAAATATATATATAACTCAGTTGCTTTAAAATATATTGAGCTGGAATGTAATGTGGTGGTACCTGACAGTGATGCTCAACACATTCTAAATTCAAATGAAAAAATGTAAAATGGCCATCAAAGCTAATTTTAAATGGTTATATCTCAGTTGCTTTATAGTTGTACAGATGAAATTTGGTGTATTGGTAGATGAGAACAATCCCTAAAAGACTGATTGCAAATCAGAAATCTAAGATGGCCGCCTGAGCTTTTAAGGGAAAATACAATAAACCAGCCATTTTAAGAGCTATTAAGCTGAAATGTGGTGTGGTGGTAGCTGAGATCAATGCCCAATAAATACTGAATTCAAATACCAAAGCTAAATTTAAATGGTTTTAATTCAGATATTGTATATGTAGAGAGCTGAACTTTGAAGAGGTTATAACTGAGAACGTTCCTCATCACATACTGAATCTAAATCAAAAATCCAAGATAGCCTACACAGCTTACAAGCAAACTATAACAGAATATAAATGACTAAATTTCTGACTTTTTTGCCATACTGAGCTGAAATTCGGTAAGGTGGTAGCTGAGAGTGAACCCCAACACATATTACTGTTAAATAAAAATTTAAAAAATGGCTGCAACATGGCAGCCCTACATGTTAAATTAAGAATTGGAGATTTTACAGATGAAGAAAAATAAATCAATCTATATTGAAACTACAAAAAAGGAGAAAACTGATATTTGATTATTGATAACATATTCAATGTATTAGAAAATGAACCATACCTGCACAATATGCGAAATGACATCCGAACGGCCTTGTAAGTTTGTAGACGTAGTAGTATCCAGAGCAGAGTTTGACCTGGATGGTGTTTGAAGGAAAATAGCAGCAGGAACCAGACCAGGAACTACACACGGTGCGGTTGACTATTTCATTTGTTTGAGTTGGATGAGGTTCTGTTATCCACAGAGGAACGTTGGTTCCACATCTTCCTTCTTCAATACACTGGTCTGGAATTTGAGCATTGGATTGCCCCAGATAGAAGCGATACCAGCCTTCCCAGTTAATGTACACATCACAATGTACATTGGTATTGTCTGTGTTATTTACTGAACGCCAGTCATCATTCAGTGCAGTGTATTGGT
>NC_056498.1:36621008-36623297 GCF_014905685.2 Nematolebias whitei
TGTTTCCCTGTGCACATTACAAGTGAGTTTTTGCATTTTACATTCAATGTTTCTGGCTGATTGATGATCCTGCTTCTAGGTTAAGTTGATCCCGGTCTCAATTTGGTGAAATGCCCCCTCTGGGTCAGGGGAAAGTGTTTGCCTCATGTGGAAGAGTTCAAGTCTCTGGGCATCTTGTTTATTAGTGATGGTAGAATGGAGTGGGAGATGGATCAACAGATTGGGGCCGATTCCTCTGTGATGAGGGCATAGCTTTGGTCTGTCATGGTGAAGAGAGAGATGAGTCTAAAGGCAAAGCTTTTGATTTACCAGTCTGTCAACATGCCGACCCTCTTCTATGGACATGAAGTTTGGATCATGACTGAAAGAACAAGAATCCACATCCAAGTGGACAAAATGAGCGTTTGTCACAGGGTGGCCGGGCTCAGCCTTAGAGATAGAGTGAGGAGCTTCATCGTTCGGGGGAAGCTCGGAGTGGAGCCACTGCCCTTCCTCATCGAAAGGAGTCAGTTGAGATGGTTTGGGCATCTGATTAGTGTGCCTCCTGGTAAACATCTCTTTAGAGGTTTCCCAGGGACGTCCCACTGGTAGGAGGATCCAAGGAAAGATCAGAAGTCGCTGGAGGTATTGTGCCTCGGTCCCTCAGAATGAGTGGAAAAGTGTCACTGAGGAGAGGGTTTCACTCATGGAGCTGTTGCCTCCAAAACCCGTTCACGAGAAAGCAGTAGAAGATGGATGTATGAATGGATGGATGGATGAATTTGTGAACCTTTTGTAGCCATACAAATACTGTTGTGTGCTTTTATGACTACTTTTGAGACAAATGTGCTTGAGATGTACTTGCTTGTCTACAATTCCTATCTTCTTTCTTCTTCTCCTTCTTTCGGCTTTGAGTTATCCTCCTCCACCTTATTCTGTCCTTTGCATCCTTTGTCCTCACTCCAACTTCCTTCATGTCCTCTCTATCTGCATCCATATAACTCCTCTTTGGCCTTCCCCTTTGTCTTTTTCCTGGCAGCTGCATTTCTAACATCCTTCTACCAATATACCCACAGTCCCTTGACATGTCCAAACCAACTCAGTCTGGCCTCCCTAACTTTATCTCCCAGTAGTTCAACCTGTGCTGTACCTCTGATGATCTCATTCCTAAACTTATCCATCCTTGTCACTCCTAATGAGAACCTTAGCATCTTCATTTCTGCCACTTCCAGTTCTTTCTCCTGTCTTTTTGTCAGTGCCTCTGTCTCCAGACCATACAACATAGCTGGTCTCACCACTGTCTTGTAAACTTTTCATTTGACCTTTGCTGACATCCTTTTGTCACAAATCACTCCTGAAACTTTTCTCCAACCACTCCATCCTGCCTGGACTCTCTTTTTCACCTCTTTACCACATTGCCCATTTTCCTGGACAGTGGATCCCAAGTACTTGAAGTCCTGCACCTTTTTGACCTCTGCTCCTTGTAGCATTACCGTTCCACCTCCTCCCTCTCATTCACGCACATGTACTCTGTTTTACTACGGCTGACTTTTATTCCTCTTCTTTCAAGTGCATACCTCCACCTCTTGAAGTTCTCTTCCACCTGTTCCCTGTTCTCACCACAGATCACAAAGTCATCTGCAAGCATCATAGTCCATGGGGATTCTTGCCTGACCTCATCTGTTAGTCGGTTCATCACCAGAGCAAACAAGAAGGGGCTCAGAGCCGATCCTTGATGCACTCCCACCTCCACCTTGAAGCTCTGTCACTCCTACAGCACATCTCACCACTGTGCTCATACATTTCCTGTACCAGTCTAACATACTTTTCTGCCACTCCAGATTTCCTCATGCAATTCCACACCTCCTCCCTCGGCACTTTGTCATATGCTTTTCCTAAATCCACAGACACAATGGAGTTCTTTCTGACCCTCTCTGTACTTCTCCATCAGCATCCTCAAAGCAAAGATGGCATCTGTGGTGTTCTTTCTTGGCATGAAACCATACTGCTGCTCACAGATAGTCACCTCTTGTCTAAGTCTTGCTTCCACAACTCTCTCCCAGATCTTCATCGTGTGGCTCATCAACTTAATTCCCTTGTAGTTGCTACAACTCTGTACACCTTCCATGTTCTTAAAATTGGGCACCAGCACACTTCTCCTCCATTCCTCAGGCATTTTCTCACCCTCATATATGCCACTGAATATGAGTTTGCAAATTATCATAAGTATAAATATAAATATATATATATATATAAGATTTTGCTTCATGACATTAAAGTGCTTTATCTTACGAGTAGCTGCAGTGATGT
>NC_056498.1:36623397-36625306 GCF_014905685.2 Nematolebias whitei
ATCGCAGAACTCTCATCCTGAGCGAGCATGAAGGCGACAGTGGAAAGAAAAAACTCCCTCATGAGGAAGAAACCTTTAGCAGAACCAGGCTCGGGACAAGCGGCCATCTGCTTTGACCGGCGGGGTTTGAGAGGAACAGGAAGGAAGAACGGATACACAATGGCAGGTCTAGAATCACATGTTAAGATAGAAATTATTTAAAATGCAAACTATTCATTTGTAACGTCAATCTGTCCTCCAGTAGTCTAAGCCTATAGCAGCATAACAAGCCAACCCTAACTATAGGATTTATCAATAAGGAAAGCCTTAAAACTGGACAGTGTGTCAGCCTCACGGACAGAAACTGGAAGTTGGTTCCACAAGAGAGGAGCCTGACAACTGGAAGATCTGCCTCCCATTCTGCTTTTGGAAACTCTATGAACCACAAGTAAGCCTGCAATCAGAGCAAAGTGCTCTGTTAGGAAAATATGGAACAATAAGATCTGTAATTTAAGATGGAGCTAGGTTGTTGAGCGCTTTGTAGGTTAGACGCAAGATTAACTTTAAGGTCAAAATTAGGAGCCCACCCCACTTTCCTCCCCTCATTTCTTCTGAGTGGCCCTAAGAACGCCATCGTAGAGTGCAAAGTACAGTCTGACCAACAGATGTCTCTAAAAACTATAGAAAAGAAAAAGCGTAATTATTTACAACCGTAGCACCAAAATAAACACAAAACAAATTGATTTTGAACAAACTGAATATTACAAGAAGTGTCTCTGGAGCCTAACGAGCTCCTCTTTCAGGAACGTTTCTCTGGAATAAAAATATAGTTGATTCAGAACATCCTCTATTCATCTTACTTACTCAGCGAAGCCACTCGAGGACACGAGAAGATTTTAAACTGGTTTTACTTGTCGGGGCAGATCTTCAACAGGTTTCACAGATGTACAGAAGTTCCACATGCATGGAGTCCAGTCATGAGAATCTGCACCAGGCAGTGTGCAAGAATAGTTTTTTATGCATTTATCAGCTCTCGCAGCACAGACACTGATGACCTTGACCACAGCTGCACATGCAGGATCAAATCAGCTCATCGTTCAACCCTCTCTGAGAGAGAAAAGAACTCTGCTAACTCAAACACACGGTTCATGGGCGGTTAACTTTCTCTGCCATAGTCCCGTTTTTTCCCCCTTTAAGTTGCATTTTTTGTTTTTGTTTCATAATTTGACCTGCACCTTATACGCCGAAGCAACACGTTTATTTATTTTCCCATATTTATAAACTGATTTTTGGCTGAGATATGACCGTTTTCATTCTGACTGAAAATATTGAACATTACCATTTTCAGTTGCTAAATGGCACTCAATTGGTATGGCATGCCATTTTATCATGTAATGCGTAAAAGTGGCTGTTAATGACACAATCTGCTTGCCATAGCCTGCCCCCGTCGTCGACCTGGCGAAATGCAGCACATTTGACCTTTTGAAGTGCATTTATTAAGTAAAAGTTCAACTGAGACGCACCTTTACTATAAAGTTGAGCAAACGAATAATTGTTTTAGGTGTTTATCTTGTTAAATTTTGAAGAAATGCACAGCGAGCCGCCCTCTGCGCGTTCATGTTTCTGTGTGTTGGCTTTTGACATGCAGCTGATTTGACCGTCAAAGTGCATTTATTAAGGAAAAGTTAAGGAAATGTCATGTTGTTTTCTCTTCCAGCAACTGTACAGCGTTCATTTGGCTGATCAGTCCGAGGACTGCACGGTGCAGCTAGCCGACCACATTAAGGTACCTGACACTTTGGGAAATAAGTATTTTTAAGACGATGACGAGCCAAAACACTATGATGAAATGACAATTTTCGACTAACCAGCTTGCCACCGTTTCACCCCAGTTTACCCAGAGTGCCCTGGACTGCATGGGAGTTGAGGT
>NC_056498.1:36625406-36626638 GCF_014905685.2 Nematolebias whitei
ATCGCAGAACTCTCATCCTGAGCGAGCATGAAGGCGACAGTGGAAAGGAAAAAGTCCCTCATGAGGAAGAAACCTTTAGCAGAACCAGACTCGGGACAAGCGGCCATCTGCTTTGACCGGCGGGGTTTGAGAGGAACAGGAAGGAAGAACGGATACACAATGGCAGGTCTAGAATCACATGTTAAGATAGAAATTATTTAAAATGCAAACTATTCATTTGTAACGTCAATTTGTCCTCCAGTAGTCTAAGTCTATAGCAGCATAACAAGCCAACTCTAACTATAGGATTTATCAAAAAGGAAAGTCTTAAAACTGGACAGTGTGTCAGCCTCACGGACAGAAACTGGAAGTTGGTTCCACAAGAGAGGAGCCTGAAAACTGGAAGATCTGCCTCCCATTCTGCTTTTGGAAACTCTAGGAACCACAAGTAAGCCTGCAATCAGAGCAAAGTGCTCTGTTAGGAAAATATGGAACAATAAGATCTGTAATTTAAGATGGAGCTAGGTTGTTGAGCGCTTTGTAGGTTAGACGCAAGATTAACTTTAAGGTCAAAATTAGGAGCCCCCCTCCCCCTTTCCTCCCCTCATTTCTTCTGAGTGGCCCTAAGAACGCCATCGTAGAGTGCAAAGTACAGTCTGACCAACAGATGTCTCTAAAAACTATAGAAAAGAAAAAGCGTAACTATTTACAACCGTAGCACCAAAATACACACAAAACAAATTGATTTTGAACAAACTGAATATTACAAGAAGTGTCTCTGGAGCCTAACGAGCTCCTCTTTGTGGAACGTTTCTCTGGAATAAAAATATAGTTGATTCAGAACATCCTCTATTCATCTTACTTACTCAGCGAAGCCACTCGAGGACACGAGAAGATTTTAAACTGGTTTTACTTGTCGGGGCAGATCTTCAACAGGTTTCACAGATGTACAGAAGTTCCACATGCATGGAGTCCAGTCATGAGAATCTGCACCAGGCAGCGTGCAAGTGTAGTATGAACATATGCATGAGATATATTCATAAATTAAACGGATTCTTTCATTTTTCTGGACTGTATATAATGTGCATTGAATTTAATAAAATGTGGACGGAAACGTTAATTATCTTTGACTCACCAACGACAGTGGGTCATTTATTAACAGAATCAAAGTTTAACACATCACACATTTACATTAATTGGCAAAATATGAAAAATAACAACATGGCTTAATTTAGCAAGCTGTACAATTTTGA
>NC_056498.1:36626738-36632302 GCF_014905685.2 Nematolebias whitei
CACAATAAAGCAAAAGACGAGTGGTAGTAGGTAGTTTGTCCCGTCCACATCCCCGTTTCCTGTTTATCGCTCCCGCCCAAGTTGGCGACGCGACAGGCGCACACCCAAACAAACACTCACACTGTGGCCGACCACTAGGGGGCTCCACTCACACGCAGATATCAGGATGTTTTGTTTTAAAAAATATGTAGAAAAAAATGATTTACATATTTGTTAGATATGCAAAAAGTATTTTTTAATCAGAGCTTATATGTTATTCAAAGTGTTTCGCATGATTTTGCTGTTGTTTATGTGTAATGCCATAATAAATGAATGTTTATTCTATTTAAGAACGGCGTCTGTTTTACGCAAAGTGGTGGGTTGCCAGTTGGGCTTGTTTTGATGCTGGTTGCTTTTTTCTATTGCGAGATCTGGCAACACGGATGCACTTCATGACATAACCACAGACCACCGAGCTACCACAGCTCTCTGTGTGGAGGAGAGAGCTGCCATCTAGGGTGTCCTGGGGAGCAGATGGTGGGGGTGAGGGTCTTGCTCAAGTGCCCAGGGTGGGGCAAGTGAGGGTGGAGGCATTCATTTTGATGTCAGTCTGGGGAGACGAACCGGCAACCTTCCGATCCATGCGCCACCGCGCCATTTTTCTGTTGAATGGCTTCAGAAGTCCAGCGTTACTCACTTCCACTCCATCTTTCATCCGTTCTTCCTCCCACCGTTTTTTCCCTGTCTGCACTCGTTTCATCCGCCTTCTAGAACTTTCTCGTGCTTTAACGTGCGCGCTCTTCATCCTGCCGGCCGGCGGCAACACGCAGCCTCCGGTTCGCCTCAGCAGTGAGAGGAGAGAGAGGGAGGGAGGGGGAGGGGAGCTCACTCCTCTTGCAGGATCTAATTCAACCTTAAACTGCAACACCCCTCTCCCCCTTTCTCTCTCCTTCCTTCCTTGTCATCTGTTCCCTCTGTCTGTTTTCACCTCCAGCCATCCCTTCATCTCCTCTTTTCCAGTCTTTCTCCCTCCTCACTGCACTCCCGCCTCCTCCCCCCGGCTCCAAGAATATTCCGCAGCATCACCGTCTAGCAGCGGAGCAACTGTAAAGTTGTGTGCATGCCTTTGTGCGTGTCCTTCTAGCACGAGCGCACCTGTATCAGCGAGGACTGCTAAAGCCCGACATAAAAACAGATTCGTTAATGTGTGGTAGTGCATGTGAGCAGAAGTTTTGCACACGCAATGAATACTGTGTATGTGATATAACAGAAAAAAGGTACAAACGAGGCCAGTCGTTCTTCTCCCACCTGTCAGCTCGCACCAACACTTTTCGCCTTCGCCGAGCTGCCACAGCTCTGATAAAGGCGACACTGCTGCAGCAGCATGTGCGTAGACAGAAGAGCCACAGTTTCGTGCAAAGTTAAAATGTTTAAAAGAGCTGAAAAAATCAAAATGCAAAGCAACGACGTAAAGAATGCATATTCTGTACACCACTGAGTTGTCTGCATCAACATGCACCTATCAATATGTACACTATGATATAAATGCATCTTATCTGTACTTTGATACGTACACTTCAATATGTGCACATCGATGTTTATGTTTTGTTATGCATGTATCAATATGCAGGCTTTAAAATGTATGTATCAAAATGTTCACTTCAAGGTTCTTTATTGTCATTCGCATCAAATCTTGTACATGAGATGGAACGACATTGTATACTCAAGGTCCCAGTTACACCCAAAAAAATCAATAATATAAAGTATATAAAAAAAAGAAACAGTATACAAGGATCTAAGATGTATGCTAAACAATAATAATATAATACGGTGTATTAAACAGCAGCCTGAACATGAGTCTGCTGTGAGCAGATGGGTTTGAATATAGCAGCATATGGGTAAGAAATCAGCAGCAATGATAATCAGCAGCACAGAGAAAGTGTCAAATGTCCATCCAACCACTGCTGTATCGTCTGCAAACGTTACAACTTGACAGCCTAGATGAGTAGGTAAACAGTCATATGTGAGCAGAGTGAACTGAAGGGGGCCAAACACACAGCCCATACACTTGAGTATAAATACTTCAATATGGACACATCAATAAACTGTATTAACGATTCAATAGGTGAGCTTCGATATGTATGTTTTGATATGTATACACCTATGTACACTTCAAAAGTACACATCAATATGTATGCTCAGATTTGTAATCATTTATTTGCATGCTTAGATTTGCACTTAATAATATGCGAGTGTCAATATGTGCAATTTATACACACACTTAGATGTACATACATTAATAAGTACACTTTGATACTTTGTGCTCCGGTATTTATACATTGACTTGTACACATCAATAAGTATGCATCGCTATGTTCTCTCATGTGTACATTTTGATACGATGTGCACAAATTAGAGATGTTCATCAAAGTTTTGTGCGTGCCCATGGTGGCTCTTCCAGTCTTACCATTCAGGACGAGTGGGGCGGACGGTTTGACCCTCATCTGGGTGTTGACCAGGTGGAGTCGGCCTGACTTCTTGGAGCTTCGCTGACGGGCCACCACCTTGGCTAAACTTGCCGTGTCACTGGCCCCCGAACAGGAACAAACCACCTAGCAAGAGAGAATGGAACAAGCCTAGAGACAGTTTTATGTTTGCAAGAAAGAAGATAAATATTGGTGACGTACTATGTGACGGGACAGTAAACCTCAGCAGTGAGTGAAATTAAAGTAAAATAAGCCAAAGATAAGAGTAAGTAATGTTACAATGGGCAAAAATGTTGTGTTTGCAAAGGTTTTAAGGAAAAGGGACAAATGTGGAACTCCTAAAAGCCATAAAAGTGTCTACAACAGATGAGTAGCACCTGTAAAGGATATCTATAGGAAGCAGGAACGACTGACAGATGCATCATTTTTTATTTGATTTAATTTCTGCCACGTTTGAACTAATAGCTCTGTAGGAAACCCCTCTTTGAAGCTAAAACGCTAACTTCATGTGTCAAATTATGTTATCTTTGGTATTTTTCATAAATGTATCAAAATAATTAAAACAAAATGTCTCTTTGTGACAGGCTGCAGCTAATGTTGCTGTTCTTTGTTCGGCTGCTCCGGGACGCCACAACGAGTAAACTCACATGAAAGATTTGTCAATTGTTTCATACCCGATGACCTTCCTGACCCAAACTGGGCTCGAACCTGCAGCCTCGGGACTACAAAAGCGTGGCACTAACCACTGAGCAACTGCATCTCTGGCAGCCTGCCGGTAATAAAGGTCCAAACTGACATTGATTCTGTGCAAAGTTGTCTGTTATGTCAAGACAACACTGTTCTATCTGTGATTTTAGAAGCCTTTAGTGTGACTGTGTCATTCATGGGCCAGAGATCAGAGGCTTAACATTAAAAATAGATAAATTCTTCTGAAAACGTTCAGGTACTGCACAGAAAATAAGTAAAAGCATCAAGAGTTAAAACGAGGTTTTGAAAGACCTTCTGAATAAATGTTGCTCCAAACAAAGTACCTGTCAATCTAGCTTGTGTATAGCAAAAAAAAAAAATAAATCTAAAGGTGATACAGATATGGTCCTGTTACCAGCGTGGTCCCGTTAGCTGCTAATAGGACCGCACTGCTAACAGTGCCGTGCTGCTAATGGGACCACACTTTTAACAGAACCACACTGCTAACAGTGGCATGCTGCTAACAGGACAACGCTGCTAACAGTGCCATGCTGCTAACAGTGGCATGCTGCTAACAGGACCACACTGCTAACAGTGCCGTGCTGCTAATGGGACCACACTGCTAACAGAACCATGCTGCTAACAGTGCCATGCTGCTAACAGAACCACACTGCTAACAGTTTCATGCTGCTAACAGTTCCATGCTGCTAACGGGACCACGCTGTTAACAGAACCATGCTGCTAACGGGACCACGCTGTTAACAGAACCACACTGCTAACAGTGCCATGCTGCTAACAGGACCGCACTGCTAACGGGACCACACTCCTAACAGGACCACACTGTTAACAGTGCCATGCTGCTAATGGGACCACGCTGCTAACAGAGCCACACTGTTAACAGTACCATGCTGCTAATGGGACCACACTGTTAACAGAACCACACTGCTAACAGTGCCATGCTGGTAACAGAACCACACTGCTATCAGTGCCATGCTGCTAACAGGACCACACTGCTAACTGTGCCATGCTGCTAACAGAACCACATTGCTAACAGTGTCATGCTGTTAACAGAACCACACTGCTAACAGTGCCATGCTGCTAACAGAACCACACTGCTAACAGTGCCATGCTGCTAACAGGACCACACTCCTACTGGACCACACTGCTAATGGGACCACACTCCTAACAGGACCAAACTGCTAACAGTGCCATGCTGTTAACGGGACCACACTGCTAACAGAACCACACTGTTAACAGTACCATGATGCTAATGGGACCACACTGTTAACAGAACCACACTGCTAACAGTGCCATGCTGCTAACAGAACCACACTGCTAACAGTGCAATGCTGCTAACAGAACCACACTGCTAACAGTGCAATGCTGCTAACAGGACCACACTGCTAACAATGCCATGCTGCTAACAGGACCACACTGCTAACAATGCCATGCTGCTAACAGGACCACACTGCTAACAGTGCCATGCTGCTAACAGAACCACACTGCTAACAGTGCCATGCTGCTAACGAGACCACGCTGCTAGTGGGACTATGCTGCTGGCAGGACCACACTGCTAACAACACCACGCTGCTAACAAGACCATGATGCTGAAAGGACCATGATGCTGACAGGGCCATGATATTAACATTGCCATGCTGCTAACAGGACCACACTGCTATTAAGACTACACTGCTTACAGAATCACTCTGCTAACAGGACCATGATGCTGACAGGACCATGCTGTTAACAGTAACAGTGTTTTGATAACACAATTTTTGTTTTAATTGCTTTATGTTGTTGTGTATTGTTGTCTGAACAGGTCTCTCTTGAAAATGAGTCCTTGTGACTCAGTGACACTAACCTGTATAAATAAAATGTTAAAAAATAATAAAAATGAATGGCTCATGACTTTTGCCCAGTTTCATAAACACACCTTTGACATCCCTACCTCCCCAGAACGGTTTCTCTCCATGTGAACGGAGGGCATGGTGGCCAGCAGAGCCTCCAGCTGCTTGTGTCCCATCTGTCTGTGGGGGATCTGCTCCCCCGTCAGCTCCTTGAACTCCGACTGCAGTTGGGACAGAGACAGCCCTCCTTTGTTGGACTGGAGGATGGCCTGCAGCATCTTCTTCTCCAGCTCCACGTCTGCCATCTGGGGAAAAAGAGCAGGTTTATGAATTATAAAGTAAAACTGACAAAATAAACTTTAAGACAAAGCTATAAAACATAAAAGACTGACTGAATCCTGTATCTTAACGAGACGTTCAGGATAATTGTGATTCTGGTGGTCTAATGATGAGTGGCTTACAAAAATAAAACATGTATTTGAAAATAATACTATAAACAAAAAACTAGGAATGAAATGGAAATGGACGGAAAATGAGGACAAAATATCAGAAAACTCCCAAGAGA
>NC_056498.1:36632402-36634582 GCF_014905685.2 Nematolebias whitei
GAAATGGACGGAAAATGAGGACAAAATATCAGAAAACTCCCAAGAGAGCCAGGAAATGAGCTGCTCAGTTTATGTGAAAATGTTTCATTTTGATGTGTCGTAAGTAAAAAGAACGAGAGAAATTGCATTTCGTGCAAAAATGCAGTGCGAATGCTTAAAACAGAAGAACATGCAGAAAAACAGCTGAAATTAGATTTAAAAAAACATGTTGAAATGTAGCTGAAATTGAAGAACAAGTAGAAAGCAGAAAGAACAAATATTTGCTGAATTAGGTTTAAATAAGCAGAAATGAGCACAAAAATTAGTAAATTAGCTTAAAAAAGCTTAAATTAAATATAGCTGAAAAGTAGCTGAAAAGGCAGAAAGAAGCCTAAACTACCAGAAGGAAGTGGAAAGAGTTGAAATTAGCTTAAAAAAGTGGAATTAGCTGAAAAAGCTAAGTTTAGCAAAAAACAGGTAAATAGTAGCTGAAATAACTGAAATAAGCAGAAAGGAGCATAAGAAGCTGAAATTATCAGACATAAGTTAATTAGGCTGAAAATTGCAGAAATTATCATGGAAATTTAGAATTTATCTGAAAACAGCTGAAAATAGCTAAAAATGTTAAGTGTAGCTGAAAAGGTAGAAGAAGCTTAAATTGGCATAAGAAAGCAGAAAGAATACATTTTCCTAAATAAGCCAAAAGAAGCAGAAGTGAGCACAAAAATGTGGAAATTATCTGAAAAAGCTGAAATTAGAAAAAAAAAGTAGCTAAAATAAGATGAAAGAAGCTTAAATTACCAGAAGGAAGTGGAGAGAGCACATTTTTGCTGAATTAGGCAGAAAAAAGTTGACATTGTCACACAAAAAAGTGGAATTAGCTGAAAAAGTTAAAAATTAGTATAAAACGGCTAAATAGTAGCTGAAATGGCAGTCATAGCTAAAACTTGCAGAAATAAGCAAGAGGAGCATAACAAGCTGAAATTAGCTGAAAGAAGTTAGAAGCACAAAAATGTTGTAGTTAGCAGAAATAATCTGAAAGGAGCACAAAGCAGCTGAAAAACTGTTGAAATTAGCTGAAAAAGTTTAAATATGCAGAAGGACGCTGAAAGAAGCTGAAGCAGAACAAAATGTGAAAAAAGTAAAAGGTTGTAAACAGATCTAAAGATCTGAAGGATGTAAAATGAGCTCAATTCATTTTCTATGAGGAAAGAAATTGTAAAAAAGACTAAATATTTGAAAAAGCTAAAGTTGTACACTCTAAAAAATGATTCATGGGGTTAGTTGGTAGAGCTCAAAATCAAGAGCTTTTTCAACATGACAAATTACATTTGTTACAAATGCACATAATAATGAGTTGATAACTTCATTTAATACGTTGGTCTACATTAAAATTTACCAAACCGTCTTAACTCATTATTATATGGATTTTTAACAGACCTAACTTAGAAGTGTATTTAATTAGTACAACTTAAAAATATTGTAAGTGTCCGTTAAAAGCTGAGTCAAGGCTAACCGGCCTGAACTGGTTCTGCTGACCGACCATGCGGGTTAGAAGGAGCAGAGCAATAAAACTGCAGTTTGGAAAACTTTCTCAGTGAGTACAATTATTTTTATTCACTGAACATTGAACAGCTTATAACTTTATCAGCAGCCGGTATAAGAATTTGTTGCGGACCAAACTGAATGCTATTCCTCAGTTAGTGTTGCTAATTTTTAAGCTAGCAATGTTAAACTTAGCTACTTGGAGTAGCAATGCAACCATAACTTTAGTCCTTGTTACATATTTATTTTATGGTGGCAGCCAAATGGTGAAAATTGGCTCTGAATTTCTACAGCAGTTTTATCTTTAAGATAAAATAATACACATTGTTGTGGTGTTGACGTTCTGAACAGCCGAAGGCCTGGCTGGTCCATTGTTAGGCGGTTTTGTTCATGGAGTCACAGCAGCAGCACGTGGCGTCTGAAATCGGGCGAGGAAGCAAATGTTGAGGCCAACTCCACAGGAATGGTCTAACATTATGAAGCTAGTTGTTTTAACTGCTTCTCAGTGTGTAATTGCCTAGTGCCCATTTCTTTGTATTAGACTAGTTTTTCTTGTGGTTTATCTTAAGTATACACTAATTGTCAAAATTGACTGTATTGCTGATGTGACACATGTTGCACATTAACGTGTTGTGCCTATTCGTGCTTTTTATTTT
>NC_056498.1:36634682-36636041 GCF_014905685.2 Nematolebias whitei
CACATGTTGCACATTAACGTGTTGTGCCTATTCGTGCTTTTTATTTTCAAACAGATTAACCAAGAATTCAGAAGGAGCTCGACTGTTAACCTGGAGACAGTATTCCTGTTGGACGAGTACTCCCCGAAAATCATGTCCCTGTTGTCCTCAAGAGCGGAAACTGCAAAAAATGAATATCCGGCGCATACAGAACATGCTGCTAGAGGCACGAATAAATGAAATAAAAGTTACTTTCAAATGGAATGTCCACTTTGTTGATGTTGGGCTTTTGATCATCACTGATACATGGCTGTTGTTGAAAAGGAGGCACCGTGGACGAATTCCTGTCAACCTGGCAGCGGTGCTCGAGTACCTGACCGAGATCCAGGAGCTGTTGGGGAAACTCGGCTCATGACGGTGGGAGGACCGGGATCGTTCCCCGGCACCTTCAGCCGTCTGTCCGTGGTGACGAGGAGCTCGGCAGACTGCTGGGAGGAGTGACCATCGCTCAGGAAGGAATTCTGCCAAGCATTCGGGCAGTCCTGCTGCCCAGAAGGACCGAGAGGCCCACCGGATCTGACAGCAAGCTGGATCCGGGTGGATGGATCTGTGTCCAGATTCTTCACATTCGCTGCAGGAGATCCTTCCTGCCTAGAGCTCTCAGCATCTAACAACTCTTGAATGAAACCAGGATGATGAGCTACGACAACACTGTGGGATTAATAAAGTATTTTTGAATTGAATTAAACCAGACACCACTATACTTAAAGACAGAGATGTTGTGTTGAGTAAAATATGTGTACCGTTGAGAGTTCAGTAAATACACATAGTTCAAAATAATGTACTTTTAATAATGCGAAGTGTTCAAATCAGTCTGATCTTCTGTCAAAATATTGGGTCTTTTTGAGACAGTTCTCCAGGTTGTTTTGTGTCATTTCGTTTACGGAGGCTACAGTTGTTTCAGTATGCAGTCATGTTTGAATAAACATTTTAAGCTGTAACTTAAATGTGTAATTTATTCTGACTTAGATAAATAAATTGCTTGTACTAAAACAAGTTAATGTAACAATTTGCGTAGACATTTCTGAGAAGAATAAAAGGAAAATATTTATTAAATTACTACCAAGTTGGTTCAACTTAATTAAGCTTGCAGAGGGTGAAGAAAATCATGTTGTACTAAGTAATTGAGTTTGCCTAACTAGAAAAGCCTTGTGGCATTTACTCAATTTATGGCTAAGTTGAAACAACTTGAAAAAAATCTACGCAAATTGTTACATCAATTTTTTTAAGTTGAGCCAGCACATTGTTTTTTTAGAGTGTACCAAAAACCAAAAATCATGGCACCCTTCTCCTGAACGTTTTGTTATATACAGACCCTTT
>NC_056498.1:36636141-36637967 GCF_014905685.2 Nematolebias whitei
TCTCTTGGGAGTTTTCTGATATTTTGTCCTCATTTTCCGTCCATTTCATTCCTAGTTTTTTGTTTATAGTATTATTTTCAAATACATGTTTTATTTTTGTAAACCACTCATCATTAGACCACCAGAATCACAATTATCCTGAACTTCTCGTTAAGATACAGGATTCAGTCAGTCTTTTATGTTTTATAGCTTTGTCTTAAAGTTTATTTTGTCAGTTTTACTTTATTATTCATAAACCTGGTCTTTTTCCACAGATGGCAGACGTGGAGCTGGAGAAGAAGATGCTGCAGGCCATCCTCCAGTCCAACAAGGGAGGGCTGTCTCTGTCCCAACTGCAGTCGGAGTTCAAGGAGCTGACGGGGGAGCAGATCCACCACAGACAGATGGGACACAAGCAGCTGGAGGCTCTGCTGGCCACCATGCCCTCTGTTCACATGGAGAGAAACCGTTCTGGGGAGGTAGGGATGTCAAAAGTGTGTTTATGAAACTGGGCAAAAGTCATGAGCCATTCATTTTTATTATTTTTTAACCTTTTATTTATACAGGTTAGTGTCACTGAGTCATGAGGACTCATTTTCAAGAGAGACCTGTTCAGACAACAATACACAACAACATAAAGCAATTAAAACAAAAAAAGTGTTATCAAAACACTGTTACTGTTAACAGCATGGTCCTGTCAGCATCATGGTCCTGTTAGCAGAGTGGTTCTGTTAGCAGTGTAGTCTTAATAGCAGTGTGGTCCTGTTAGCAGCATGGTAATGTTAATATCATGGCCCTGTCAGCATCATGGTCCTTTCAGCATCATGGTCTTGTTAGCAGCGTGGTGCTGTTAGCAGTGTGGTCCTGCCAGCAGCATAGTTGCGTGGTCCCATTAGCAGTGTGGTCCCATTAGCAGCCTGGCACTGGTAGCAGTGTGGTTCTGTTAGCAGCATGGCACTGTTAGTAGTGTGGTTCTATTAGAGCAGCATGGCACTATTGGCACTGTGGTTCTGTTAGCAGCATGGCACTGTTAGCAACATGGTCCCGTTAGCAGCATGGCACTGTTAGCAATTTGGTTCTGTTAGCAGCATGGCACTGTTAGCTGTGTGGTTCGGTTAACAGTGTGGTCCCATTAGCAGTGTGGTCCTGTTAGGAATGTGGTCCCGTTAGCAGCATGGCACTGTTAGCAGCATAGCACTGTTAGCAGTGTGGTCCTGTTAGCAGCATGGCACTGTTAACAGTGGGGTTTTGTTAACAGCGTGGTCCCGTTAGCAGCATGGTTCTGTTAGCAGTGTGGTCCCACTAGCAGCACGGCACTGTTAGCAGCGTGGTCCTGTTAGCAGCATGGCACTGTTAGCAGTGTGGTTCTGTTAACAGCATGGTCCCGTTAGCAACATGGTTCTGTTAGCAGTATGGTCCCATTAGCAGCACGGCACTGTTAGCAGCGTGGTTCTGTTAACAGCGTGGTCCCGTTGGCAGCATGGATCTGTTAGCAGTGTGGCCCCATTAGTAGTACGGCACTGTTAGCAGCGTGGTCCTGTTAGCAGCATGGTTCTGTTAACAGCGTGGTCCCGTTAGCAGCATGGTTCTATTAGCAGTGTGGTCCCATTAGCAGCACGGCACTGTTAGCAGCTTGGTCCTGTTAGCAGCATGGTTCTGTTAGCAGTGTGGTCCCATTAGCAGCACGGCACTGTTAGCAGTGTGGTCCTGTTAGCAGCATGGCACTGTTAGCAGCATGGTTCTGTTAGCAGTGTGGTCCCATTAGCAGCACGGCACTGTTAGCAGTGTGGTCCTGTTAGCAGCATGGCACTGTTAGCAGCATGGTTCTGTTAACAGCGTGGTCCCGT
>NC_056498.1:36638067-36639442 GCF_014905685.2 Nematolebias whitei
CACATGTTGCACATTAACGTGTTGTGCCTATTCGTGCTTTTTATTTTTAAACAGATTAACCAAGAATTCAGAAGGAGCTCGACTGTTAACCTGGAGACAGTATTCCTGTTGGACGAGTACTCCCCGAAAATCATGTCCCTGTTGTCCTCAAGAGCGGAAACTGCAAAAAATGAATATCCGGCGCATACAGAACATGCTGCTAGAGGTACGAATAAATGAAATAAAGTTACTTTCAAATGGAATGTCCACTTTGTTGATGTTGGGCTTTTGATCATCACTGATACATGGCTGTTGTTGAAAAGGAGGCACCGTGGACGAATTCCTGTCAACCTGGCAGCGGTGCTCGAGTACCTGACCGAGATCCAGGAGCTGTTGGGGAAACTTGGCTCATGACGGTGGGAGGACCGGGATCGTTCCCCGGCACCCTCAGCCGTCTGTCCGTGGTGACGAGGAGCTCGGCAGACTGCTGGGAGGAGTGACCATCGCTCAGGAAGGAATTCTGCCCAGCATTCGGGCAGTCCTGCTGCCCAGAAGGACCGAGAGGCCCACCGGATCTGACAGCAAGCTGGATCTGGGTGGATGGATCTGTGTCCAGATTCTTCACATTCGCTGCAGGAGATCCTTCCTGCCTAGAGCTCTCAGCATCTAACAACTCTTGAATGAAACCAGGATGATGAGCTACGACACTTAATTTCCCTCTGGGATTAATAAAGTATTTTTGAATCAAATTGAATTAAACCAGACACCACTATACTTAAAGACAGAGATGTTGTGTTGAGTAAAATATGTGTACCGTTGAGAGTTCAGTAAATACACGTAGTTCAAAATAATGTACTTTTAATAATGCAAAGTGTTCAAATCAGTCTGATCAGCACTTCTGTCAAAATATTGGGTCTTTTTGAGACAGTTCTCCAGGTTGTTTTGTGTCATTTCGTTTACGGAGGCTACAGTTGTTTCAGTATGCAGTCATGTTTGAATAAACATTTTAAGCTGTAACTTAAATGTGTAATTTATTCTGACTTAGATAAATAAATTACTTGTACTAAAACAAGTTAATGTAACAATTTGCGTAGACATTTCTGAGTAGAATAAAAGGAAAATATTTATTAAATTACTACCAAGTTGGTTCAACTTAATTAAGCTTGCAGAGGGTGAAGAAAATCATGTTGTACTAAGTAATTGAGTTTGCCTAACTAGAAAAGCCTTGTGGCATTTACTCAATTTATGGCTAAGTTGAAACAACTTGAAAAAAATCTACGCAAATTGTTATATCAATTTTTTTAAGTTGAGCCAGCACATTGTTTTTTTAGAGTGCACCAAAAACCAACAATCATGGCACCCTTCTCCTGAACGTTTTGTTATATACAGACCCTTT
>NC_056498.1:36639542-36640636 GCF_014905685.2 Nematolebias whitei
ACGTTCAGTTTTAAATCCAGGTTTTACGTTTATATTTTATTTGGCTGTGTCGTGGGAGTTGTAAAATAAATATATTTCAACAGAATGGCTCGTATGTGAAGTATCACTAAACTGAGAAGTTTGTTCAGTTACTGCAGATATTTACGGGGCACGTTGAATACGTTATAAATTCACCCGTTTGGTAACCATGACAACTGGCCGACGCTGACCTTTAATGAAATGGCCCTGTTTGAAGAAAGGGTGGCACCTGTCAGAAGTTGCTGTTGTATATTATTGTTTCACAGGGACGATTTTAGCCTCGTGTTGGGGGTCCTGAAGCACCCCTAAATTTTAATTCAGCACCCGTAAAATAAAAGAAATCATCATTAGGATTTTGCAACTTCTCCTCCTCCACCATTAACTATCAGCACTGGTTCCCCTCAGGGCTGTGTGTTGAGTCCCCTCCCGTTCACTCTGCAGTAAGAACAATCACTGCCACATCAATATGAAGAAGACAAAGGCAATGATTGTGGATTTCAGAAGGAACCCCCCCCCCCCCCCCCCCAAATGAACATGAGGATCTGCGGTGGAAGTGGTCTCCAGTTCAAGTACTTGAGTGTTATACAGTGAACCCTCGTTTTTCACTGGGGTTACGTTCCAAAATGAACCCGTGATAGGCGAAATCCGTGAAGTAGTAACCTTTATTTTTTTACAATTATTATACAACGAAACACTCCATAATACATTCAAACCAAAGAACAAAACCTTTTTACAGGCCCAAGCATTTGTTTAACAAATACAAGTAGTGTATAAACGTTTTTTACGAATAACTACAGTAACTACTGAGACTGTTTAGCCAATCAGAATGCGGAACACAATGCACGATGCAAATCCGTGCAGCAGCGAGACCGTGAAAGGTGAACCGCGTTATAGCGAGGGTTCACTGTATTACAAATGCTTCTGATGCAACAATGGTCACCGCATTGTTCAAACCAAGAGCCATTGTCAACACTGGGGGCTAAGCACCCCTAAGGGGCAGATTCTAGAATGTTGTTTCATATTAATTTAAAATAAATAAATAAATAAAAGCGAAATAAGAGTCAGTGACCAGTTGT
>NC_056498.1:36640736-36649372 GCF_014905685.2 Nematolebias whitei
AAATAAATAAATAAATAAAAGCGAAATAAGAGTCAGTGACCAGTTGTCTTCAAATCCCCCATTTTAAATGGACTAGGGAAAGAAAAAGTGTTGTAAGCTCAATCATCCAGGTAGATAACAACAAAAAAGGTTAAATCATGTCATCTAGACCAGTTTCATTAAGTGAGAAACGTTTCGTCCCCCATCCAGAGGACTTCCTCAGTCTACAGCCTGCCAACCAGATCTGTCCTATAGGTAGCCTTCACTGCTGTGTTTCAAGCCAACCTCCTGTTGGAGGATCGCTTGAGACTGAGGAAGTTCTCTGGATGTGGGACGAAACATTTCTCACTTAAAGAAACTGGTCCAGATGACACGATTTAACCTTTTGTTGGACTAGGGAAAGGTTTTTCCTTTATTTGTATTATCAACCCCCAATGTGAAAGGTGAAAGTCATTAAGTATCCCACTGGACAGATTTTAAGTGAAACATTAAGGGAAAAGTAATCATTGTTGACATAGTTATTAGAGTTGTCACCTTTCTGGATGGAGTTGACATGTTCTCTTGTATGTTCTCTCCATACATGCGTGGGTTTCCTCATAAAGAGACGTACAAATACATTTGTAATGATAAGGAGAACAGGCGTCCTGATCACAAGCTCGCCTTCGAGTGCCTCCACTCCCCGGTAATAATAGACTTTTGAATAATTTCTAAGTAGATTAATTTTGGATAAACTAAGACATCAATATACACAAAAAGAAAAATGATAAAATATCACATTTTACTTTTAAAACAACTATTTATTGGCTTTTCATAACATCTAAATTGACACCGTTTGTTTAAAGATAAAGAACAGTGTCATCAGCAAAAGCCAGCACTTATATGCTGTATGTGATCTGTTCTCTTCTTCTTTCCATGTTTTCCTTTTTCCTCTTCCTTCTCTGCTTCCTCTTCTGTACCTTCCTCCGTTTTTCCACCATCTTTCTGGTGAAACTCCTGGTATATCCCAGTCAGGGCTTTTGCTGCCTCCAGTGACACTTTCAGATGTCCTATGACCTCCTTGTCCTCATCCACACTTAGAACTGGGAAACAAACACAAGATAACTTTGTAAAACATTTGTCTAAAGTCTAATACACTTTAAAACTTTGATGTCCATCAAAGGCAAGTGACCTTAGCAAACACAAAATTTGTTTTATCTCGGATATCGAGCTAATATTTGATATTTGCTGAGACTCATCCCCAACACATTTTCTGAGTGCTACACATTGCGCAAGATCTTTCTTCCAAAGATCAGACTCATTATTGATAGCAGTCAACAGGTTTTAATCAAATATAATCACTTAATGTTTATTTATAACCCATAAAACTTTTGCAGTCACCCCAAGTAAAGAAGACTGCTACATAAGTCTTAGAAAACCAACAAAAAAATGTGTATAACGCTTTCAGTTTTACAGATATGGTGGTACTATTCGGTGGGGTAGTAGCTGAGTCATTCCCAACACATTCTTCAAACACAACAGATAGCACAAACGCTCATTATCATGCATTTGCGCGTGATGTTATTGCCAAAATTTGATCAAAACTGGCTAAAACTCTATCATATTTCATAGTAAGACTGTTAGTTTCAAACTCTGGCATGAATGGTGGCTGGGGATATGCATCACTTCAAGAAATGATAGGTATTTAATCATTAGCAGTGCTGTTTTTTAATAAAATGGTGAATGGACTGTACTTATATAGCACCTTTCTATCTTTCAATTCAATTCAATTCAATTCAATTCAAAAATACTTTATTAATCCCAGAGGGAAATTATTTTGTTGTTGTAACTCGTTATCCTCATTTCATTAAGAGATGTTATAGATGCTGAGGTCTGTAGGCAGGAAGGATCTCTTGTAAAGGTCCATCTCACAGTGGATCCTAAGAAAATGGCTGCAGATGCCGTCCGATCCGTCCACCCAGACTCGGCTGGCCTCCTGGTTCCCCTGGACAGTAGGACCGCTTGAATGCCGGGCAGAACTCCTCCCAGAGCGATGGCCACTCCTCCCAGAAGTCTGCCGAGCTCCTCATAGCTGTGGACAGCCAACTGTAGGTGCTGAGGTACTATCTTTTTAAGATACTCAAAGTTCTTTCCAACACAATCTGTGCCCTCATTTACGACAGCAATATATTTATACAAAGATTAATCAGTACTTTAAATAAATCACACTCATACAGCGATGGGACACACATCGGAGGCAATGAGGGGTTCAGTGTTTTGCCCAGGGACACTTCAACATGTGACTGCTTGTGGAATCGAACCCCCAACTTTCCCATTGGGACTGCTCTAACCACTCAGCCACAGCTGTAAAAATATCACAAAACAAGACACAATATAAAAAAAAAAAATTCCCTACAAATGTCCCCAAATACAACACCTACTATCAATTTGTTGTTCAATGACATCATTTCCCGTTAGCAGCAGTTCCTGCAGGTCCAGGAAAGCGTGTCCGACGTCCACGCACTCTTTGTCGCTGTCCACCGGCTCACTGACTACTGTGAACTTTAACCTGCTCCAGCAAACGAGCCAAGACACAGTTTATGAACGAGACATAAAAAGATATAAACTCAGGTATTCTGCATGATATGAGCTGCCGGGGTTGTATGACCCTACCTGCCCTGGTTGGCGTCCGTCCCCTCCAGCATGGTGTAAAGATACTGTCTGAGTGGAGCTGACTGGGAGCCGTCCACATAAATCACTGAGGAGGACAATCAAAGACAAGATCTCTGAAATACACTTCTTGAACACCGTTTTTATTGTTCTTCTTGTTTTATTAACCTTTATTTAACCAGGTAAATCCCATTTAGAGCGCAGATCTCTTTTGCACGGGAGGCCTGTGCCTGAAGGCAGCCCAACCTTCGTGTTTTTGGATTGTGAGAGGAAACTGGAGTACCCGGAGACAACCCACACAAACACAAGGAGAACATGCAAACTCCACACAGAAAGACCCCAGGTCCAAACTGTACCCAGGACCTCCTTGATGTGAGGCATCAGTGCTAACCAGTTAGCCGTCGCGCTGCCAACGACATAATTTCCCGAGTCTCACCTCGTGTGAAGTTGTAGTGAATCTCCTCTCCTTCCCGTGGCTTGCGGAGGGACATGGGTGTTTCTGTCGTCTCCATGGGAACACCCAGCAGCCGATATTCGACATATACACGCTGCACCGACTGGTCCAACGCCACGTGAGACGACGGTTCAAACGTCAGGGACAGAATCTCAACTTTCAGCTTGTCTCCCTTTAACAAAATATAAAAATAAAAGCATTATATCACGATTTCAGCTCAGCGTTTATAATGTGCTTATAATTTGTCTGTACTTTCTTGATTCTTTGATTTGCAGGTATGATTATAACGTCGCTCTGAGTGGACTCTGAAGAATCAGGGGCTTCGCTGTCTCCTGAAAAAGTGAGGAAAAAACAAATAAGTGAGAATTGGCGAGAAAAAAAGAAAGGTTCAAATCTTTCAAAGTGGGATTTGTGGAAAAGTTGTGAGTAATTAATATCTTATCTGTTGTAGATATGGTGAGGTGGCCTCATTTAGGAGAAAAAGGGACTCGTGAGCTAATGACTAAGATGACGCTAACACTAAAATAGATTATTGTCAACCTTAAACAACTCTAATTCTAACAGCTATTAAAATTTTAAAAACCTTTACACCCACTTCGTGCTCACAGTGATATAAAGTTTTCTGTATATGCCAAATCATATTGCAGCAGGAACTTTAGCATTTCCATGTAGCCTGAGGTATTTTGAACAGTAATATCAATATATTCTTGCTAATGAACCATGTAAAGCAAACATGACAACTACGTAAATGCAGTGTTGTAATGTAACAAAGTAGAAATACTTCATTACTGTACTTAAGAAGAATTTTGACATATTTTTACTTTACTTCATTATTTACATTTCTAGCAACTTTCACTTTTATTTCAGTGCATTTCCTCAATAAAATGTGTACTTTTACTTCAATACATTTCCCTTAACCGTCTTAGTTACTAGTTACTACAATTTAAAATGAGAAGAAATCTGATTGGGCAATGCCTGTTTGTTCTCCCAGTCTGTGACTTCATGCGGCCACTTCTCCCAGTCTCTCCCCACTGCTCCCACTGTGAACAAGCTGGATGCATAGCAGCTACCAGTCGTTACAATAGAGCTTTACGACAGTAGCTGCTGGAAAGGAGAAGTTTGGTGTTCTCCAGGCATGAACCGCTTCAAGAGCATAAGAACTATTAGTTCCTGTGCTGTTATATTATCCTATCCTATATTAATAATTAGTCAGAAAAATACAAACCGTAAACAAACAGAACCGAACTCAGTAAACAAGCCAACTACACAACAATGTGAGCTTTCTAACAGCTTTGTTAATAAAGGTTGAATGAATATACTTCATTAGAATTAAACTTTTTAAAGAGCAATCTTTCATTGTTCAGTTCAAACTTTCCAAGTTTTTGTCACTGGATATTGCACCCAATAAATGTTACTTTGGAAATTCTAACCATTTACTTTTACTTACCTATTCTTTCTTTAAGTACATTTTAAGTACAAGAGAAATTTACTTTTGATACTTAAGTACATTAAATGTCCGACACGTTAAAACTTTTACTTAAGTAATAATTTTAAAGGAGACTTAAACTTTTACGAAAGTAATTTTATGGTAAGATACTTGTACTTTCACTGAGGTATATACAACACTGCGTAAATGTTTCTAAAGTACAGTTTATAAGAATGGCTTTAAAGTCTTTGAGATTGGAGTCGGTTTGAGGTGGCAGCAGTTTTAGATGTTTGCCCCACTAGAACTAGATCAGGCACCTTAATCCATCAAAACTGAAAGTGTTCAGAGCTATCTACAACAGGTAAGATACCAAAGTTCATGCTCAATAATCCAGGTAAAAATCCAACGATGTTCATTCAGGTCAGTTTCATCCTTCATCCAAAGAACTTCTTCAATCTGAGGAGCCACCAAAACAAATTGATTCCTACAAAAAGCATACTCCATAGTGGACAACACCAGTTTGCTGGTGCTGAGATGACGTCAGGGGTCCGCCCTCTCCCTCGTCATATCCTCTGAGACAGTCATGCCAAAGTGGTTCAAAACACCAAAGTTCATGCTCAATAATCCAGTTTGTTTTGGTGGCTCCTCAGATTGGAGAAGTCCTTTGGATGAAGGACGAAACATTTCAGCAAAAAAATAAAAAATAAACTGTTCAGATGACCTGACTGAACAGTGTTGGATTTCTACCTGGATTATTGAGCATGGACTTTGGTGTTTTGAACCACTTTGGCATGACTTTCTCAGAGGAGTTGATGGGGGAGAGGGCGTGCCCCGGAGGCCATCTTAGTACCAGCAAACTGGTTTTGTCCACTACGGAGTATGCTGTTTGTGAGAATCAGCTTGTTTTGGTGGTTCCTCAGATTGAAGAAGTTCTTTGAATGAAGGACAAAACGTCTCAGCAAAAAAATAGAAACTGTCCAGGTGACCTGACTGAACATTGTTAAACAGGTAAGATGTTAATTGTTCATAACATTTCCACAAAACCACACTTCAAAATGTCTGAACAATCCATTTATGGACAATTTAATTGCTTTAAGTTGGAAAAAATTTGAGATTCATTCTCTTTCCCTTTGGATGCTCAAAGAAATGTTGACTATGACTTTAAATTAAAGAAACTGACGGTAAATCGGTGAAATGTGTGAACAGTTACCACTCTCAATCATCTTTTCTTCCTCTTCTTCTAAAACTGACACTTGATCCACAGAAGGGACGTCCTGCAAAAGAAAGACATTCAAGCCCAAGTTTAGTGCCTTTTTTAGTCCAAATTACAGAATATTTGTGAACAGCCTTTTATTCAACTGCAAAAGATGAAGTTTTCAGAGTGAGTGAATGATCTGACCTGAATCCCAGCACCACTGACTGAATTTCCTCTTGAAGATGAGGCGATTGATTGTCTGGAATCTGACCCCACTGAAGACCTTAAATTGAAGCAAGTGGTTTTTTTTTTTAGCTCTATCTTCAAGTATGTTGACAAAACCTTGTAGCTGGTATGAAAATTATGGATTTTTTTTCCTGATATTATTTCCTGCTTACGCTTGACAAAGGCAACACTTTCCCCTCCCGCTCCCTTAGCTATTTTTGTGTTGAGGGTTGTTTTTTTTTTTTTAATTTTTTTGTTGCAACTTTCACACTGTGTCCCGTCTAGGACACAGTGTGAGATATGATATTTTTTACACCTCCTCTTCTCCCTGTGTTTCTCTTTTCTTATCTAAACGAAAAGGGCAGCGCCTCCCATGAGGCCGCAGCCTCTGACACCTCCGTCTCCCCGTGTCTGTTTGTTTGTGTTTTACTTGGACGGGCTGTACTGAAAAGTAATTTCATTGTGCTTCGGTGCAATGACAATGAAGCTGATTCTGATTCTAATACTTAAAAAAAAATAAAAACAGATAGTATGATGCAAACTTTTTAAATTTTGCCAAGTAATTAAGATGTTTTTGGAGTGATTTCTAACATTTCTGTTGTAGTAAACCCTGAAAACAAACAGATTTTCTACACTGTTATGCGAAATATATTTACATATTTTAAACATAAATATAGACATATATATTGTACACAAATGAAGTGTATCTTACTTCTGTTTGTGTAGTTTTGATCTTGGCTCCGGCGTCAGATCAGGTGTTTTCTGGCACACTTCTGCTGACCTCCTGCTCGATCTCCTCCTGTCTGCTGACGGACGAGTATCCAGAGGTTTCACAGAGGTGATTTGCTCCGATCGTATGTGCTGTGAGCTTTTCTGTTGTACAAGCAGAGGCTGAGGCTGTAAGCAGACAAAAACGTTGCTGTAAATAATTGCTGTGTGCCAGAAGCCTTTATTGGGATGTGAACTACGTGTGAAACCTTACCCAGTCTTTTGTCTCTTTCTGCACAGATTTAGTGTCTCTGGGTTCAGGATGTCTGGTCTGTTCAGGAAACAGAAACAGGAAGTGGATTTGAATGTGCACGTATAATTTACTCTACGTACAGTGAGAGTTAAATAATTTGATTCAGCAGAATCACCATCACTCTTGGCTTTGCTATGGGTCTCGGTGAGTCTTCTTCTCTTCGCTCCTCCCTCTGAGTGCTCCTCATCGCTCTGTCCTGCTCCTCCTGTCCACCCCGCAGTGCGTCCACCGGCAGCTGAAAGGGGTACTTCCATTTCAACATGACTCTGACAGTCCCCCGAGGGCCACCAGCTGGATCTCTCAGGACATAATCACCTGAAGGAACACAGAAAATAAAAATTACATTCAAACACTTGAATCTGTAAAATGCACTTAAAAAAAAAATCAGCTTTAGTTTCGTCTCACCTCTTATCTCTCTGCCTGTAGCCAAAGTTCGCAGAGGGATAGGAGTCTTGGCCAGGTAGGCTGGTGGCATCTGATCATCACTTTCGTCAAAAATGTACACCCACAGACTGCTGGACCTGAGGAAAACATACCTGAAAGGTCTTGCAAGAACTGGAAACTCCACAGGATCAGTCTTTAAATACGATTTCCAGCTGGCTAACCTGAAGTAGTGCAGCACATCAGCTGTAACTGCCAGAGGGTATCTGGTGACATCGTTGAACACTGGATCGGCTGCACACTGGATGGTTTGGGAGGTGTGAGGCGGCAGGTCGTACAACCTGTACGTCAGGTAGGCATCAGGAAGTAGTCCCGGCCAGCGAGCGTTCAGGCCGTCGCATTGCTCCAGCATCACCACCAGTTCATTGGGAATCCCACCACCATAGTCGTGCAACTCCTGCCGCAACACAAAACATCAAAACCATGTTAGCGCCAATTCACAACAGAAGTCATCTCAGGACACTGAACAGAAGCATTCATATATAAAAAAAGCAAGCTAACATTATTTATCTGAGGAGCAGACTGCTTTGAGTTTAACTTCATCGCAAACTTTCATCTTGAACCAGCACGAAGGCGACAGTGGAAAGGAAAAACTCCCTCATGAAGAAAAAGCCTTTAGCAGAACCAGGCTCAGGACAAGCGGCCATCTGCTTCAACCGACTGGGTTTGATAGGAACAGGAAGGAGGAACAGATACACAATGGCAGGTCAAGAATCACATGTTAACATAGAAATAGTATAAAATGAAAACTATTCAATTTTAACAATTAAGGAAATGAGGTCAATTTGTCCTCCAGTAGTCTAAGCCTATAGCAGCATAACAAGCCAACCCTAACTATAGGATTTATAAAAAAGGAAAGTCTTAAAAGTGGACAATGTGTCAGCCTCATGGACAGAAACTGGAAGTTGGTTCCACAAGAGAGGAGCCTGAGAACTGAAAGATCTCACTCCCATTCTGCTCTTGGAAACTCTAGGAACTGCAAGTAAGCCTGCAGTCTGAGAGCGAAATGCTCTGTTAGGAAAATATGGGACAATAAGATCTGTAATATAAGATGGAGCTAGGTTGTTGAGGGCTTTGTAGGTTAGAAGTAAGATTTTGAATTCGACAGGGAGCCAATGGAGAGAAGCTACAACTGGAGAACTATGATCTCTCCTACTAACTCCAGTTAAGACTCTGGCAGCAGAATTTTGGATTAACTGAAGAACAAAAAAGGTTGAATCATGTCATCTGGACTTCGTTTTTTTTGTTA
>NC_056498.1:36649472-36650500 GCF_014905685.2 Nematolebias whitei
AGGCATCAGGAAGTAGTCCCGGCCAGCGAGCGTTCAGGCCGTCGCATCGCTCCAGCATCACCACCAGTTCATTGGGAATCCCACCACCGTAGTCGTGCAACTCCTGCCGCAACACAAAACATCAAAACCACGTTAGCACCAATTCACAACAGAAGTCATCTCAGGACACTGAACAGAAGCGTTCATATATAAAAAAAGCAAGCTAACATTATTTATCTGAGAAGCAGACTGCTTTGAGTTTAACTTCATCGCAAACTTTCATCTTGAACCAGCACGAAGGCGACAGTGGAAAGGAAAAACTCCCTCATGAAGAAAAAGCCTTTAGCAGAACCAGGCTCAGGACAAGCGGCCATCTGCTTCAACCGACTGGGTTTGATAGGAACAGGAAGGAGGAACAGATACACAATGGCAGGTCAAGAATCACATGTTAACATAGAAATATTATCAAATGAAAACTATTCAATTTTAACAATTAAGGAAATTAGGTCAATTTGTCCTCCAGTAGTCTAAGCCTACGGCAGCATAACAAGCCAACACTAACTATAGGATTTATCAAAAAGGAAAGTCTTAAAACTGGACAATGTGTCAGTCTCATGGACAGAAACTGGAAGTTGGTTCCACAAGAGAGGAGCCTGATAACTGGAAGATCTCACTCCCATTCTGCTCTTGGAAACTCTAGGAACTGCAAGTAAGCCTGCAGTCTGAGAGCGAAATGCTCTGTTAGGAAAATATGGGACAATAAGATCTGTAATATAAGATGGAGCTAGGTTGTTGAGGGCTTTGTAGGTTAGAAGTAAGATTTTGAATTTGACAGGGAGCCAATGGAGAGAAGCTACAACTGGAGAACTATGATCTCTCCTACTAACTCCAGTTAGGACTCTGGCAGCAGAATTTTGGATTAACTGAAGACTTTTTAAATAGTTTCAAATTAGACGTGTCATCTAGTAGGCATATTTTGAGGTATAAAGATGTGTACTATTTGCAGATACAAATAGATCTATATTCATGCCACAGCTCCAAATATATGG
>NC_056498.1:36650600-36651701 GCF_014905685.2 Nematolebias whitei
TGACAGAGCTCTAAACACCTTCTAACTGCCACAGTGAGGTCACATGACCGAGAGAGAAGAGGTCTCTGAACAAAACACTGGTTAACTTTTGGAGCCGTTTTGGATCAAGATGGCTGCCACAGCTACCTCAGAAAACTCTAAATTGACTACCGTGCTTTCCGCCGTACACGTCGCACCGCCCTGTAAGTCGCATCAGTCCAAATATGTCTAATAAAGTGGAAAAATACTTAAATAAGTCGTTTCGCCGTATACGTCGCATCTGTTACGCGTCACTGCTGATAACCCGGAAATGTGAGTCAAACCCAGAGATGTGGGTCAGAGTAAATCTGTCACTTCAGCATATAATTCGCAGGGCATGCAAATTATGCAAAAAACTGTGACTTACAGAGCGAAAAATACGTATAACTCAGTCGTTCTTTGAGATATTGAGCTGAAATTTGGTGGTCGTAGCTGAGAGCGAATTGTTATACATTTCTGACGCAAATTAAAAATCCAAGATGGTTGACTTAGCTAAAAGGGGAAAAAATGTGATAATTACGCTATTTTTAAAGGTATTGAGCTGAAATTTGGTGTGGTGGTACCCGACAGCGATGCACAACACATTCCGAATACAAATGTGAAAATGCAAGATGGCCTCTGAAGCTAATTTCAAATGGATACTACTCAGAGGTTTTTAGAGCTATTTAGCTGATGTTTGGTTTGGTGGTAGCTGAGAGCAGCGCTCAATAAATACTGAATTCAAATAAAAAAATCCAAGATGACCAACAAAGCTAAATTTAAATGGCTTTAACTCGACTATCTTTACACATATAGAGCAGAAATTTGGTGTGGCGGTAGCTGAGAGCGAAATAGTACTGTCAAATCAAAAATTTTAAATATAAAACTGTTGTATTTATGGGCCAACGACAAACTAAAGAATCATCATCAGTCAGCTGCAGTGATTTTAAAAAATCGACATTAGAATCGGCCATTGACAAACAAATTGATCCATTTTTAATTTTTAGCTTTCATTCTTTTGTTTTTAGCCCAATCAAGATTCCTGCAAATCCTTTATCCCCCAAGACTTCCAGCTGCAGTGGCTCCCCCTGCAGCAGCCCAACA
>NC_056498.1:36651801-36657993 GCF_014905685.2 Nematolebias whitei
CCCCCAAGACTTCCAGCTGCAGTGGCTCCCCCTGCAGCAGCCCAACATCAGCTTCTGTCACATCCAAAACTCACCTCAGGAGGACTCTGTCAGCATCCAAAGGAGGAGGAGGAGGAGGAGGAGGAGGAGGAGGAGGAGGAAGGACCATAACCACCACGAGCCCATCAGAATCATCCTTTCTCCAGCTGCCACAACTGCTAGAGTTACCCCCGATCGGTAAAGATGAAAAGAGACAGTATCTTTTAAATTTTCCTGTTAATCATTTTTATCCTTTATTGTATCAGAATTCTCGCCTGCTCAGCGTTTTAAAAACATTGTGACTAAAAAAAAAAAAGCCACTTTTTTTTTCCCTTGTATTTTCAGGAAACAACATGGACGTGTTTGTATCCTTGGCTTGTCATCCGGGCCACTTTGTGCTGCAGTCCTGGAGAGATATGTACAAACTGGTGGTCTTGATGGGGGAGATGATACTCTTCTACAATAAAACGGAGGAGAAACCACTCAAAATAGAGAAGAATCAGATTTATGCTGCTAAAATTGACAACAAGTGAGTTTAACGTTGATTTGTTTCACCTAATAAAAGTTATTAACGAATTAGACACAAGTTCACACCTCAAAACTGTATTTTAGGCGTCAGATAGCTACAGTTTATTATCAGTAAATGGACATTTGGTTGAGTTAGTCATTTGTCCTTGTGGATAAACTTTTTCCTCTGTATACTTTTCAGCTGGCATCGAGTGTTGGTGAAGGGAGTCCTGAGCAACGGCTTGGTGTCCGTGTATGAGCTGGATTACGGTAAACATGAGCTGGTCAGCTGCAGCCGGCTCAGACGTCTGATAAAAGAGTTCAGGCAGCTGCCGTTCCAGGGCATCCCTGCTCAGCTGGCTGGTGAGTAAACCGAAGAGCTTCAACGATAACCGCTGGTCAATTTAAGAGCAGTTTGTGGTTTGTGGTACCATTCCAGTCTGATGTAATTGGGCCTATAAACAATAAATCAATTAATCGCATGATAAATGAAAATTATCGACCTCTTTTTCATTTATCGGCTTTATCGTTTCTTGGTGTCTCTCTTCACTGACCCCTCCCTTTCTCTTTTCTCTTTAAAATCCGTTTTAATCGTCCAAAATCGCATTTTTGGATCGTTAAAAGCAGCTAAGCTGAGAAGCTAAGCTACGAGCTAAGCTAACAGGCCGACCTCGAGAGAAAAAAACCTCCGTCTTGTCAAAGCTCCAAAATTCACGTTTAAAACCCGTTCCTTTGTCAAAAAAGTTGTTTTTTTTTCTGCAAAAAGACGCTGAGAACTTGTTTACTGATTTTTTTAAATTAAAAGCATTGTGTGAAAAATGATATGCTAAAGAGCTCAAACCACACCGAGCGTCCGCCATTTTGAGAACCAGAAAAACAGGAACGAGAGACAGCACATGTCATGTCAAGGGGCCTTCCTCCCATTTTCCTTAGAGACACGCTGCTCGCTCCCTCACTATCCATCCTTTGGTTCAAACAGCCTTATACTGCCATCCAGTGGTCAAAAAAAGGTACTACACGCAAAAATTAACCAACATTTCTTCTTAAATAATTTCTAAGCATATTATCGTTTATCGCGATAATTTCTGAGACAATTAATCGCCCATCAAAATTTGTTATCGTGACAGGCCTAGATGTAATCTCAAGCTGCACTGAACATGTTTACAGTGATAAAGGTCAAAATGAAGCTAATTAAAGGTATAAATGAGTTAAATTGTTATACTGGTGCTAATTTGCATTCGGTTTGTTCATATATCTCCAATTCACAACAAACATCATCTCAGGGAACTATAGAAAAACATTCACATGTGATATTAAATGACAATTAGTAAAATGTATTTATTTAAAGAAGTCTGCATATTGGGCCAAATCTTTACTTTATCACAATCTTCCATCCTGAGCTGCACAGTAGCGACAGTGGAAAGGAATGACTCCCTTTTAACAGGAAGAAACCTCCAGCAGAACTGGGCTCAGGGTGACTGGGATGAGAGAGGACGGGAGAGAAACACGTCATGTTTCCAGAAACACCTAGAAAATTATTATAAAAATATTTCCCCTAAAATGTCAAACTCAATTGCATGAATGGGCTAAAGTTTAAAACTTTTTTCCAACTCATGGGCCCAACATCTTTCTTTGGGTCTAGGTTCATAAACAGGAGTTAAATTGGTCCCATTTGATGTTTTTTGTTGCTCATCAACATCAAATAATACAAAACAACCTTTTTTCTGGCATCAAAGTTAGCCAAGTGTCATGAGAAACTTGCATTAAATCATTATTTGAATCAAAATGAGAAGAATAAACACATTATTCATTTAACTTATAATATCGGTGGGCCTTAAAAGATGTTAACAAGGGCCAATTTTGGCCCACGGGCCTTGAGTTTGACACATCTGGCTTAAAGGTACCATTCAACAAGATCCAGTGTTTTTATTTTTATTATCCCTTTACCTTGTCTTTTGTTTTTTGTGCTGCTGGGCGTGTGGCTTCAGATCGCTTTAAACGTTTAATTCTCTACGTCCATTTGTTTTCACAGATTTTGAATTAAGCTTAAGTTCACTGTCGTCTGCCTCCACCCACAGGAGTGAAGCAGAGGCAGTGGTCAGAGGAGGCCTCCATCGTTTTCAGAAACCACGTGGAAAAGAAGCCCCTGGTGGCCCAGCTGGAAGCCGTGCAGGAAGCTACAAACCCGTGGGACAGGAAGTTGACGGTCTTCCTGGTCGACACGTCGCAGGAAGAAAGGGACATCTGGATGCACGACATCATGGCCGAGTTCGGAGACGAGCTGAGCAACGAGCTGTAGACGATGAGAGCGCACTGTCCTGACGATCACTGAAGACAGGAAGTAAAGCTTTTCAGTCTTTACTCATCTGGACGATGAATGGTGAAATAAGTTAGATTTTACTAGCAGAAAGGGGACTTTTGTGGTTTTATAGCAAGTAGATCGACTCAGACATAAAGACAAGAGCTTAAGGAACTGAAATGACTAATTCTGGGCTCTATATAAAACTATTTATAACTATGTTGTGATCCTTTTGGCTACAAACAAATTAAATAGTGTAGAGAACTGTTTGAACCTTAAAGTGTCTCCGCTGTGTGAGAACGGCAGAAGATACGTTTTCCGTGCATCTTGTTTCAGAGTTGAGGAAAGCCCGACTCCCCTCAGCCCAGCGAAATGTGAGCACCGAGCATTTTTTTGATGCTGCTAAGACGTCTGTGCGTTCGTTCACCAAGTCTGCTTTTCCCATTGTTCACAAAAGTTGGAGCAAAAATTCCCTAAAGCGAAGGACAACTTTGAAAATTCAATTCAGTTCAGTTTATTTATGTAGCGCCAAGTCACAAGAGAAGTCGTCTCAAGGCACTGAACAGAAACATTTGTATATAAAAATAATTTATCGCCATCGCAGAACTGTCATCTTGAGCAAACATGAAGGCGACAGTGGGAAGGAAAAACTCCCTCATGAGGAAGAAACCTTTAGTAGAACCAGGCCCAGGACAAGCGGCCGTCTGCTTCAACCAGCTGGTTTTGGTAGGAATAGATACACAATGGCAGGTCAAGAATCATATGTTACGATAGAAATTGTATCAAATGAAAACGATTCAATTTTAACAATTCATTTAAGGAAATGAGGTCAATTTGCCTTCACTACTCTACTAAGCCTATGGCAGCATAACAAGCCAACCCTAGCTATAGGATTTATTAAAGAGGAAAGTCTTAAGCCCAGTCTTAAAACTGGACAATGTGTCGGTTGTTTCCGCAAGAGAGGAGCCTGATAACTGAAAGATCTTCCATTCTGCTTTCTAAGACAGGGCTGTTCAAAATGGCGGATGTCCGGCCCCCGAGCTTTTGACTTTCAGAAAACTGCGACCCCCCCTGAGCAATTTTGATGAACTGCCCTGCTCTAGGAACCGCAAGTAAACCTGCAGTATGAAATCAAAGTGCTCTGTTAGGAAAATATGGAACAACAAGATCTCGAATATAAGATGGAGCTACTGTAGATTGTTGAGGGCTTTGTAGGTTAGAAGTAAGATTTTGAATTCAGTTCTGGATTTGACAGGGAGCCAATGGAGAGAAGCTAAAACTGGAGAGATATGATCTCTCCCACTAACTCCAGTTAAGATTCTGGCAGCAGCATTTTGGATCAACTGAAGACGTTTTAAGTATTTGGACACCCAGATAATAAACCATTACAATAGTCCAGTCTAGACGTGACAAATGCATGAACCAGAAAAGTCAGTATCACAAAGGAAGTAGTTAAATTATTAATTTACTTGGAAATCTATTAGAATAAGAGACAAGATATGACAATAACTAATAGAATTTGGTGAAGAGTTACCAACTTTGACTATTTTAATTAGTTGTTTCAGCAGCTCACTCTGGTTCTGCATGCTCAATAAATAGTTTGGATTATTATAATAAAAAAACAGCTGTGAACAACATGAATATTGTTGTTTGAATAAATATTTCTGAAGAAGAAAAAACCCTGGACTTCTGTGGGTTTGCATGCGTTTAAAACCCGGATGCTCCTGTGGTGTTGATGCACCATTCGTGTGTTTCCAACATAAAAAACACCTGATCCATTTTTTATTTTCCTGACACAGACTACTCTACCAGCAGGAGATTATTTGTGCTACACGTTGCACATTTTCCTGAAAAGTGTGAAATTTAGCTCCTAGATTTTTATGATGACCGGAGTTAATAAGTGTTGATCAATTTAGGATTTTTTTTTTTTTTTGCCTGACGGATCACGTTTTTTTTGGATTTGCAGTAAATCTCCAGTTCAAAAATAGGCTCAAAGCTGATTTTTTGTTGTTAACAGACGTTTTATTTATATCTAACTTATATTCTCCGGATGCTTATAGACACAATATTATTTACAAATTACCGTATTTTTCGGACTATAAGGTGCACCGGATTATAAGGCGCTTTAAGCGAAACAAAACCGTCAGATAAGTCAAACTTTATTCAACTCATTCACAATAACCACATAAAATCTGTTCGAGGGCAGTAAGCACACGCAGAATTAATACATTAGGCGCACCTGATTATAAGGCTCACTGTCAATTTTTGAGAAAATTAAAGGATTTTAAGTGCCTTATAGTCTGAAAAAAAAAACGGTACTTGGTAATGACCTGTTTTGACGTTTTTGGAATAAAGTCTGATTCAGAGGCTGACCTAATCTGTCATTTCTTTGGCTTTTATCCTGTTGTGATGATGTAAAGACGGAGGCAAATGGGTTTTTAACTTATTTATTAAAAATATCAAAAATATTTTTGTTTTACTTGCACAAAAAACACCAGAACAACAACAAAAAAAAGCATTTTTCTACTAAAACAACACTCAGAGTGCTCAAGAGTCGATAAATCTGAAGGCTTTTTTTCCCAGTTCAATATAAACCAATGCTTGGTAGATTTCTATCACTACCGTACAAACATGGTCAATTGTGATTACTTGATCAAACTTGTTTTAGTATCGATTAAAACCAGAAATTAAGTGGAAGGAATAATGTATTTCTTTTGTCAGGTGTCGGGTAAAGTATCGATTTGTCCGTGCAGCTGTTGTTTCCAGGGCTCAGTGAATGGAGAGCATCATCACAAACTCTGAAAAACAGAAGGACAAAACTTTGACACAAAATGTGGAGTATAATTTCGTGTGAACGTTGTGACGTGCATCTGCGTCTCAAGCCACCAACGGAATAATTAAGCTCAGAGCTCTCACCCTCGAAGTCGATGTTGCCGTCTGCGTTAATGTCCAGCTCCTTCAGGATCTCCTCCAGCTCGCCTTTCTTCAGCTTCTCCCCCAGTAACGTCTTCAACGCCTCCTTCATCTCGTCTTGGTTGATCTTTCCATCGCCGTCCAAATCAAACTAACAAACGGAGAAGTAGAAAATTTGTAAAAAATAAGTGGAACAGAACATCTTGTGTCATAAACTCTCAGAAATCGGTTTCTCAGAACACACCATTGGTTGGTTCTCTAACTATCTTTCAGACCGGAGGCAATGTGTTCAACATAATGGTACTTCCTCCAGTTATTTAACAGTCAACAATGGTGTACCACAAGGCTCAGTCTTAGGACCCACCTTCTTTACAATCTACATACATAATGTAGATAAAAACATCCCTGATGCATCCATACATTTCTATGCTGATGACACAGTTGTTTATTGTCGA
>NC_056498.1:36658093-36665825 GCF_014905685.2 Nematolebias whitei
GGTCTCTCTTGTAAATGAGTCCTCGAGGCTCAATGGGATTTACCTGTCTAAATAAAGGTTGAATGAAAAAGTAACTTTAAAAAATGGAAGACAATAAAAGGATAGCTTAGATCGTTTAAAGTAGGATTCTGGACAGGATTGCAGCAATTATTATATGTTACTGGTTGTAAATAACTCTTTTTGAATGACCCAGTGAACTTTTTTTTTTTGCCCCACAAAGTAGTTATTCCTAACAAATAATGTAAATATTACTGTGTATTATGTTCTGTATTATTTTGACAATTTAAATGATTTTAAGGGATTCAATCGTTGTTGTTTTTTTTCATATTTACTGTTATGGGGCGGTACCACTCACTGCACCACATTTGTCGTGGAGCCGTACTTGCCACCAGTGATCTGAACAGGCAGAACCAATAGTTTAATTTGGGGCGTCAAATTTCTGCCCTGTGGACACGTTCAGCTGGTTTTAGCATTAAATTGACTTATGTTAACTCTAGAGCTTACTCAAAGCTGTAGTGAAAGCTGCCGAGTACAACAGTGGAGATATTCTATATAAAGCCATTTGAATCAGACAAAGGGAATCCATAGAGGAGGACAGAGGAAGAACAAAAATAAAAAGGGATTTTTGCAACCATGGTAGAATCTTATTTAACCAGTTCTGTGGGGGAAACACATTTTATGGCCATGGTCTAAGTTAAGTCCGTTAGCTTAGCAATCATAAGTCTGTGGGTTTGATCCCTGCATATACAGTAGTTACTAACTGGTTATGACAAATTCTTTCAAAATGTTTTCACTTTTTTTATTTTTAGTTACTTTTTTCTACAAGTTTACTGTGTTAATCTAGAGTATTAGTTCAGAATTAATACTTCAAATCAAATTAGAAATCCAGTACAGAAAGCTGAGAGTGGGAGGCACTGTTTTCTCAGATTTATTAAACCGGACTGTTTTTCATATAAAACATCGATACTGGACAAGACACTAAGACATTAAAATAACAGTAGGCTACAGAAATCATCACTGTTTGTTGAGAAGCCTGATCGCTACAGAGATAAATGAGTTTTTCAGTCTGTTATCTGGGCAGCAGATACCTGCATCCAGATGGAAGCAACCTGAACTCACCACGGAGTGGATGATCAGGATCTGCCAGAATCAACCTTGTTCACGTTATTTTTTTCACAGAATGTAACACAATTTGTAAAACTTGTGTGGTTATTGATTCAGGAAATGAATGTCCGCCTCCTTAATATTTTAGCTCATGAGCCGCCACTGGAATTACTTAATTTTGAACAGTTGGACCAGACTGATGAGCAAATGGCTAGTCCAAACTGGGTCTAAAACCATTGTAGATTGCCGCTGCTGTCTTACTCCAGTTTCTGAAATGTAACCGCAATCTCCGCAAAGGTTAATTTATAAACCCTACATAACTTTCACTTTCAAAATACATGATTATTTACATGATATGTAATAACCATTTAATGTTTATTGAAAAAAATCATAACCTACCCTAATTTTTTTGATAATACAGGTTTTTTTTTAATGGCAGCAACCAATTTTGGTTACAACAAGCTCAGACTAGCCATTCGTCAACGTAAAGTCTATTTGTTTCAACGGAGGTCTTTCAAAGAGCTATCTACAACAGGTAAGATATCAACTGTTCATAAGTTTCAAAAGATCTGAACCGTCTCTTTAATACTTAAGTGTGAGAGTTTAGATACATAAACGGCATTTAGATATATACATATGTTCAATTAGTCTTCCCTTTGCACTCTCTAATTTATACAAATCTTTATAAAATGGCTGACTTGTAAAAAGGCTGATTGGAGCTCTTTGAGTCCCAGCATGTTGGTGGTCTCCCCCATCATCCGGGGTCCCATCAGCTCTATGAAGTCCTCAAAGTCCATCAATCCACCCACTATGGAGAAAAAAAAAGGCTCGGTAGCAAAAATAAAAAAGGCAAATGAGCAAAAATTGTTCCTGTTGAAATTTAAATGTGGATCCATCTCTTGATTATAAGTAAACAAGAAATTTAATTAAATCAAATGATCAAGAATTTGCTCAAAGTTAAACTGGTACAAGGAATTTTATCTAGTCAAGCTAAAAGTATAATCAAAATTTAAACCTCACAATATATTTGCAGAGTTTCCTTTTCAATATGTTGTGTATCAATTTAGAGACTCTTTAAATATTTGGTTAAACATAAAGCGGGCAGGTTTCGTAAAAGCCAAGGCAACAAAACCTCTCTTACTTCCCGCCAATACAAAAAAAGGAAGTCTAGTTTGCTCTGATTGGTCGGCTAAAATGGCCTGATCAGGCTCAGCCCACAGTTTCAATCAAACTTTAATAAAAGTACTGTACTGTATAAGTGTTTTATTTGTTGTAAAAAACAAAAAAAATGGGTGTCTAATGTAAAATTAGATTACCGTATTTTTTGCCGTATAAGTCACATCTTATGCGTAAATTTGCAAGTCCTGCGACTTGGACACCGAAGTGACTACTAAACGTTTTTTCCTCCATATTTAAAGCCCAATTTTAACTGAGATCTGACGATTTCATTCATTCTGACATGAAAAATATTGAACACTACCATTTGCAGCCACTAGAGGGCGTTTGAGTAATATGGCAAGCCAAGTGTCTCACTCATAAGTAAAAGTGGGTATTAATGAGACACTTGGCTTGCCATACAAAGCCACCTTCGTCTCGCTCCGGAACTCCTGGAGCTGCATTTCGCCGCACCGCCCAGGCGTCAAAATCCTTTTTATTAAGGAAAAGTTCAACTGAGACACACCTACGCTATAATTTCGAGCAAACAAATAATTGTTTTTAAGTGTTTAACTTGTTAAATTCTTGTTAAAGGTCTTACTGTGCACGCTCCCTCTGCCAATTGGCAGCCAGTTGATTTTTGGCACAACGCCGGCCCACGTTTCCGCGTTGTCAGCGGTGACGTGTAATAGATGCGACTTATCTGACGAAGCGACTTGTTTATGCTTTTTTCCCAATTTATTAGACATTTTTGGACTGATGCGACTTGTACGGCGAAAAGTACGGTAAAAGACCTTTAAAAAAAATCCAGGAAAAAATTATTTGAAAAATATGAATCTCAGTTTAAGTATTTTAAAACTTATATTGTAGCTTCTTTGTTATATAAAGCTGTAGTGAAGCTCCGAGTGAAAACATTTAAACCTTAGATTTTACATGGGACTCACTTCTCATCTTGATCTGTTGGACGATCTCCAGCAGCTCCATCTCGGTGGGCATGTATCCCATGGTTCTCATGCATTCAGCCACATCTTTGTAGTTCAGGTAGCCGTCCTGGTCGTAGTCAAACTCTTTAAAGGCTTCCTGCAGCTCTGTGGAGTTTCCAAAAGAGTTTACAGCTCCTGGCATGGGAAGTCTTGTTACCACAGCTACAATTGCTATCCTGAATATGGTGTTGGAACTTACAAATTAAGTGGGGTGGTTTAACCTTTTATTTTTTGTTCGTTTTTTTGTATTACAGATGCGTGAGATCAGTTTTCAACTACTTTCAACAGTTATTGAGTTATAGGCGCATGAACAGAAGAGAAAACAAAGTTTATGTTCTTATTTCAAACTATATTCCAGCCTTGGACACATGGACTTTGGACGCTCTATCACACGTTACACACACTGATACACATTATAGATGTTGAGCTAAGAAAACGAGACTCACCGTCAATTTCAGCCTGAGCCAATTCTCTTTCCTGAGGAAACAGAAATCAAACACATTTTATTTAAACATAAAACATCCATCCATTATCTTTTATCCGCTTCTTCCATTTTGGGTCAAGGGGGACGCCGGTGCCCATGTCCAGCAATCACTGTGCGATGGGCGAGGGACACCCTGGACAAGTCGCAAGTCCAAACATACAAGATGAATAATCAATTCAATAATACTTTATTAATCTCAAAGGGAAATTAAATGTTGTAAGTCGTTATCCTCGTTTTCATTAAGAGATGTTATAGACACTGATGTCTGTAGGCAGCAAGAATCTCTTGTAAAGGTCCATCCCACAGCAAATCCAAAGAAATTGGCTGCAGATGCCGTCCGATCCGTCCACCCACACTCGGCTGGCCTCTCGGTCCCCTTGGGCTGCAGGACCGGCCGAATGCCTGGCTGAACTCCTCCCAGCAGCCTGCCGAGCTCCACGTCACTGCGGACAGCCAGCTGCAGGTTTCGGGGGATGATCCCATCCTTCTGCTGTCACGAGCCGCTTTTCCTGCCATTTCCAGGATCTCAGTTGTCAAGCACTCAAGCACAGCCGGCAAGGAGACGGGAATGCATCTACGGTGCCTCCTTTTCAACTCGTTTGAGATTTGGGGGGCTGTAGTTGAGGTATTGTTTGAGCTTTGAGATGTTAATCAGCTGTTCCCGGTTATTAAAAAAAAAACACCTTGTTGTTATGGTTACGCATTATAACAAATGTCCAAAAGTAAAAAAAGTTTTAGTAAAAATCCTTCCAACTGCACAGCATCCGATACTAGAGGAAATGATCGTCCGAAAAATCTGACACAACCAACAAAAGAGGAATTAAAGTTTCCATAAGCAACTTCTCAGAATGTTCTTAGCACCAACATAACTGGTTTGTTCCACTTTGGAGTAAGCTGTTTCGTGGAAAAATCAGTTTTGTGTTGTGTTTTTCCTTGACTGATGAAGGCTTCTGGATGAAAGGTGAAACATTTCAGAAAAAAAAAAAAAAAGAGAAACTGTCCAGATGACCTGACTGAAAATTGTTGGATCTTTAACTTCATGTTTTTAATCAAACTTCATCAACTTTGCTTATTTTATTCACACGTTTGCAAAAAAATATGAACTGGAAACTGCTAAAACCAGCACTTCTCTGCTGTGAAAAATCACAAAGTCCATTGTATTTTTGGTCAAAGCTACAAAGAGCCATCTGCAAAGGGACCAAAGTGCCACATGTGGCCCCAAAAATATTAGTTAAAATGGGTTTAAAGAGGCCACTGTTTGAGATATTACCATAAAGTACAACTGTAATTTGGGACGTTTATTTGTAGCAATATTATAGAACCAAACTCAGCCCCAGAGCCACAGGTTGCAAACGTCTGCACCTCGTCATAAAGATCAGACTTTTATGTTTTGTCCTCTGCATGCATAATGCATAATTAGGTGATCTTCAGCTTTTCACGTGGATAACCATAACAAACTGTGACATTAAGCTTCAGCTGAGCCACTAATGTAGCAGAACCGGGCTTAAAGCCAGCAGCTCCAGGCCTGCCACCCCCCGCTGAGCTGAAAACTAGCATCCACGTTCAGTTTCTTCACAGCTTTATCGCATAAATGTACGTTTATTTTAAATATCAGGTGTGATTTGAGTAAAACGGGGAAAAAAATGACTGAAAAAAAACAAAAATTTGCGGAATATTAATTAAAAAAAATCAAGACAAATTTTCTTTTTGAGTGTGTCAGAGCTGGACGGCTGCAGTCGTCAAACCGGTGGGTGGGTGTCGGCTACTTACGGCTCCAAAGACACTTTGCAGCACCGAGGTGTAGACCTTGTTCATGCTCTCTGTGTTTTTCTTGGACTTCTTCGAGGATTTCTTTGGCGTTTCAGAAACGGAGCCTGACGGAGAGGTTGTCGCCGAGCCAGATTTATTGGCGCCATTTTTGCTAAAACGTGGAAAAACAGACCAGACAGTGAATAAAACCTTAAATATTTCTAATTAAATAAAAAGTAAGCTACAGGTATGTGGGTCAGAGTGAACCTGTCTGATGAGGTCGAGTCGGCAGACGTTGTCGAAGACGTCCTCTCTCCTGCTTTGGACATGCTGTGGACGGACAGAAGCTCAAAAAGTAAAAATAACTTTTAAACACTTACTGAAAATACTTCCTTACCTTGTTGACTTTCGATTTTAAATGGAGAAATCTCAATCAGGGGTTGAGCAGCTCAGTTCCTCTCCTTCATCCTGTGAATGGCTTTAAAGTTTCCTGGTTTACCTCCCGTCCTCAGAGAGGCTTATCAGGTAATTACCCGGCTAAACACGCAGCCGAACGACCAGAAAACAACGTGTGGCTGATGCGACCTTTGAGAGGTCAGATTTTACTGCTTCAAGACGCAGATTTTCAGACGAAGTACAAGTACTTCAGTTTGACTTGACAATAGTGAATACCAGTGTCAAGCTGTTAATTAGTTTATGTAATGACATTAAGACACATTTCTTTTAATTAGAACACAGCAGATGGTCTGCTGTCTTAGCAGCGCCTGTGTTTATCTTAAAATATTTCCAAACTATGAACTTTTTTTTTTATTTTTGTCCTCACTTGCTAAGTGGAAAAGGAAATGACGTTATTAAACATAAAGGTGGTTTGTTCTGAAATACTGAGTCCTTTTTTTTTTTTTTTGGGTGCAAGTGCAAGTATTTGAAGCTGAGATTAGGCCTGTGCCAATACTGGTATGGATATTGAGACAAATATTTGAAATCTTCCAACATCATCATCACCATTTAGCCGAAAACTGGGACACTGCTGCTAATATTTATAATTTAAACCTGGTTGTTGTGAACGTATTTCATTTTTTGACACCTCTTTAGAGTACTGTATAAAAATTCATGCTCAATAATCCAGGTAAAGAAAGCCAAAAAAGTTCAGTAAGTCCATCTGGATGGTTTCTTTTTTTTTTGTTGTTGAGACATTTCGTACTTCATCCAAAGGACTTCGTCAGTCCAAGGAGCCACAACAAACTCAGTACCACAAGCAGCAACACACTCCCAGAAGGACCTGGATTGTGACTTGGACCACACCCGGTGCCTATATAATAATAAGCCAGGCAACCAAGGCCGGATTAACCATGTGGGCAACTGGGCAAGTGCCCAGGGGCCCACAATCTCTGGGGCCCAGGGCAGTGAGAGCACAATCAAAATATCTGGTTATCTCCATGAGCCCTGCGCTGCACAGAGAGACCGCTGCATTTGGGCCGCCCCGCCTCCTCCCAGCGCGGCTGCTGTTGAGGTTTAATTTTAGTCCAGATGTTTTAGAGGAAAACTCTATTGTCTCAAGGATTATAGGGAGTTGGTCAGAGTTTTTTTTTTTTTTTACAAATATTGCAACATCATCAGCTAATTGGCTAATTGTTAATTGTTGACCCAACACTGTTAGTTTTTCAAAATTCAATTGTTTGATGAGGATAGACATCAGTTCAGCTGCCAAAATAAATAATAGGGGTGAAATTGGACGTCCTTGTTTAACACCTGGGAGATGTACCTCGTGGTAATAGAACTGAACTGTTTGTGTCCTTATAAATTAATTTAATCATATGTAAGAATTGTTTCCCGAATCCAAAAGGTTCTAAGGTTCGAAAGATAAATTTGTGCTCAGTCGTGTCAAAAGCTTTAAAAAAGTCCAAGGATAGAATAAATCCATCATCTTCTATTAGATGATTATAGTCCAGTAAATCCAGTATAAGTTAATGTTGTGAATGAGCGACCTTTGACGAATCCAGATTGTGTCTGAAATAATGTCCGTAATACCACATTTTAATGTATTTGCGAATATATGAGTGAGTATTTTGTAATCATTGTTTAATAGAGTTATGGGACGGAGGTTGTCAATTGTTTTTGGAAAACTGGGAGACAGTTTGTCACTTTTCACGTAACCAGTTTACGAGGACTTGAAACGGTCTTCAATTACCCGGGGAGCCTTTTTCTGTACAACATCGTCTTGTTGTTGCGCAGGCGCAATTTTATGTTTTTAATTTGA
>NC_056498.1:36665925-36667433 GCF_014905685.2 Nematolebias whitei
GACTTCATCAGTCCGAGGAGCCGCAACAAACTCAGTCCCACAAGCAGCAAAGCGACGTAGTTGACCAACCAGTTTGCTGGTGATAAGATGGTTTCTGGGGCCCACCCTCTCCCCCATCGACCCATCAGAGGAGTCAGCAAGGGAGAGAGTGGGCTCCAGAAACCATCTTATCACCAGCAAACTGGTTGGTCAACTATGTCGCTTTGCTGCTCGTGGGACTGAGTTTGTTGCGGCTCCTTGGACTGATGAAGTCCTTTGGATGAAAGCAGAAACGTCTCAACGCTAAAAAAGACATAGCAATAGTAGTTTCTAGTAAAATTGATTTCTGAGTGAATAGTATTCAGTGATTTTTCCGAGTCAGTTAGATTTTTAATTAGATCATCATGATGACTTTTCAGACTCTGAGGTAAATGACGCAATGAAAGTTTGTCACAGAACGGGGAGCTATGACCAGTCCCTGCCTGGAAAGAGCATTCAGACAAACGTTTCTCATCTGGGGTACTTCTGGGCCTACATTAGGCTGGGCATAGTCTGTGTAAGTACATATGGCAGAAAAAGACAAGCGAAGAAGCTCGAAGATGACGTCTAAGTGGAAATATGTGTGAATCTGGTGCTTAATGACAACAAAAAAAAAAGAGATTTAATAAGACAAGTGTTAAGGATAAATATTAGGGATCATGCAGGCTCACAAATTTTGCTCATAAACACGTAATTCAAGGACAGATTTACCATAGATAAAAGGAAAAAACATTAGATTTTATTTATAACTTTATGAATTTAACAGATTCATGACTTTGCGATGAATACCATCATAAATTAAATTAAATTGCAGAATACAGTCTACTATGTACAAACTGGTACTATAGTTAAGCACCCCCAGACTTAAGCTGCATTTTAGTCAACTTTATCACTATTTTCATCAACCAGCACCTGATAAAACCTAATTAATAATTTAGTAAAGTTAATACACTAAATTTAGGAAGGTCTTCTAACTGATTCAGGAAGTTCCATTCAGGTGTAAGATACTGTAAAATTAGGTATTGATCCAAAACCAAACTCCACAATAAAGACAAACTATGCAGTTTTACATACAGTGTGTTGTTTTATCCTCAATATGCCAAATCCAATTATATTTTCATTTACATTAAAGTACCGGTACATGTTTTTGCTTTCCACTATTAGTAAGCTGATTATTTACATTTTAAAACCAAAAACTAACTTCAAGCAAAGTAGTGGCTCCTTGGGCTGAAGAAGTCCTTTGGATGAAGGACAAAACGTCTCAGAAAAAAAAAAGAAACCACTCAGATGACCTGACTGAACGTTGTTGGATTTATACCTGGATTATTGAGCATGAACTTTGGTGTTTTGAACCATTTTGGCATGTCTGCCTTAGAGGAGTTGATGAGGGAGATGGTGGGCCCCAGAAACCATCTTATCACCAGCAAACTGTTTTTTTCTACTATGGGAGTTGGTGCTTGAGGGACTCCAGCTAGTTTGTGGCTCCTTGG
>NC_056498.1:36667533-36669243 GCF_014905685.2 Nematolebias whitei
GTATACAATCCAACATTTTTCAGTCGGGTCATCTGGACAGTTTCTTTGTTGTGCTGAAACGTTTCGCCTTCAGTCCGGAAGGCTTCATCAGTCAAGGAAACAAAATGAACAAAATTATGATGAAGCCATCTGGATTGAAGGTGAAATGTTTCAGAAAAAAAAAAAGAAACTGTCCAGATGACCTGACTGAAAAATGTTGGATTGTATACCTGGATTATTGAGCATGGACTTTGTTGTTTTCAACAAGAAAGAGCAATGATTATACCTTTGAAAGTTTTTATTTAACACAAAGTAAAACCAATGTGTCATTTTAACTGCAGTAAACACAGTTAAGTAAAAACTGTCTGCCTGAAAAAAGCAGCATTACACACAACTAACAAAGGAATAGATCATTTCAACTCCAGTTTCTCATCAACTCTAGTTAAAACACTCTCTAGTCAACCTTGTAATGGGTCAAAAGTGAACGACATTTTAACTTCCTGACACCATTTTCAAAACTTGGACCCGAGTGTCGAGACATTTGGAGACATCTCTTGTCTCCTAACATCATGAACTGACACATTTTAATGTTGCAGCAAGAATTCCTTGTTCAAGTTCAGAAGAAGTTGCTTTTCAACGTTTTTGAGTCCAGTCTGGGTTTTTTTTGGGAGAGAGAATCTGTCCTACTGTACTGAACAGTCTTTCAATTGTCTTTCAATTGTCTTTCAATTGTCTTTCAATAATCTTTCAATAAGGTCATGGGTGGTGCGTATCTTCTGGCTGACTCTCTGCGAGGGAATCATTTTGGGTGTGTTAGCGGTGCTGTGGGTGCACCCGGCTCAATGAAATGTACGTCATTGGTCCAGCTCTTCTTGAAGGAGGGTCTAAAGTTACCTCCCACTTTGCAGTGATTCAATGGACCAGCCCCCCTCCCACCATTGGTTACTTTCAAACTAACGAACAAATCAATAAACTGCAACGTGAATGTAACTTGTAACACAACGCATTATAGAAATGTAGTCTAGTAGAAAGTACAGATACTTGATGTAAAATGTAGTGGAGTAAAAGTCGAAAGTACTCACGTTTAACTCTACTGAAGTAAAGTACAGATGCATGAAAGTACAAGTACAGTATCCTGATGCATGCTCAATAATCCAGGTAGAAAAATCTAAATAAAAGTTCAATCTGGTCCTCTGGACATTCAAAAAACAAAACAAAGCAAAACAACAAAAAAATGTAGAAACGTTTCGTCTCTCATCCGAAAGACTTCCTCAGACTGAGGTGCTGTATTCAGCTCAGTCTCTTAAATAGCACCTTCTCAGAGTGGATCAGTGTGCTAATGATCCATTGTTAGTCCGATGGTCCTTGATCATGTGAGCAACTGGTTTTGATTGTCAGCAGCAAACTGGTTGATCCACTCTGAGAAGGTGCTATTTATAAGACTGAGCTGAATACAGCACCTCAGACTGAGGAAGTCTTTTGGATGAGAGACGAAACGTTTCTACATTTTTTTGTTGTTTTGTTTTTTGAATGTCCAGAGGACCAGATTGAACTTTTTTAGATACAAGTACAGTAATGAAGTACTTGTACTTAGCTACATCCCACCACTGCACTCAGATATTCACGGCGTCCACCATCCATTAAAACTCCTGCGTACAAAATCAAATCGATTTACTTCTGTAAACTGCGATCATCAGCTCCGTCTACTGAGCAGTACGAGCTGTAACCTCT
>NC_056498.1:36669343-36671787 GCF_014905685.2 Nematolebias whitei
CTGCGATCATCAGCTCCGTCTACTGAGCAGTACGAGCTGTAACCTCTTGTTGCAGAGCTAGAACTGAGGGGGAGAGGAGGTGAAGGATCAGAATCTGAACGTGGGAGAGCAGACCAACAGATGGTCTGAATCATCCTTATCAAACTGAAGGATGGTTTGAGTGCAAACACAAAGTGCAGCCAGAAGAAAAGGTCTGCTGAAACTTAAATCTTAAGGAGGCTAACTAGGTAAATTATAATCCGAAAGCTTTAGCGGTTTACTTTGAGTGTATTTGAAGGCTAATAGTTTTTATTTTAGCAGTTTCCCCTCAAACAAATTAAAGTACTACAGTACGCATGAGCCTATAACTTGGTAAGTTTTAATTCTGGAACATCTAAACTCAGCCCAAGACCAAACCCTCCAGAAATTCCACTGTCCGTGTTCCCCATTTTACTACACTCTGTGGAAAAAGAACAAACTGCTAAATGTGTTTTATTAAAATACTGTATGATCATAGAATACTAAACAAGATGTATAACAGGATATTTTCCATTGGGAAGAAACTATTAAAGTACTGCACACTAATATTTGCATTGAATTGCATTGCAGTCAGAAAGACCATACAAAAAAAAAAGCCATTCAAACTATAAGGTTATAAAATACAAAAATGTTAAAGTATTTTCCTGTTAAAAGGAATTCTGCTTTGTCATTGATGAGTGACTCCACTCGGTTCTCCTCGGTTCTTCTCAGGTGGAGGTGATTTGCCTCCACAGTGGAGGCTGACCTGTTTCCTCGCTCTGTGGGTGAGAGTGGGCTCTCTACTCTCACCCACTGTGCCTGCTCAGGATATTACGGTACGTCACCTTCTGACGTTCTTTAATTACTAATGCATCAAATCTGAAAGTTTTTAATGGGACTCATCAATTCAGTTTATTTATAAAGCGCCAAGTCACAACAGAAATCGTCTCAGGACACTGAACGGAAACATTCATATATATATAAATAATAATTTAACATTATTTATCCGAGGAGCAGACTGCTTTGAATTTAACTTCATCACAGAACTCTCATCTTGAGCAAACACAAAAGCAACAGTGGAAAGGAAAAACTCCCTCGTGAGGAAGAAACCTTTAGCAGAACCAGGCTCTTCTGCTTCAAGCGGCTGGGTTTGGTAGGAACAGATACACAATGGCAGGTCAAGAATCACACGTTAAGATAGAAATAGTATCAAACTAGAAAGTTCCTGGAGAAACTTTGATGGGGACTGCCTATTTATTATTAAATTATTATTAATAATAAATAGTATTAATTAATTATTAATGTGTCATTCATGTATTAATTATTATAAACTATTAATATATTCAATAATAATATTTATAATAAGTGATATTAAATATAAATTATTAATATTAATAATGCTATTATTTGTAATTATTAAAATGAATCATTAATAATTTATCTTAATTATTTTTACTAATAAATAATAATAATAGGTGATAATAGGTGCCTTCCATGGATGTTGAACCAAAATGGCTCCCGACGTTACTCAGTTTCTTTGAAAAGTTTTCTCCTATTCATTTCCTATGGGCAATTTGTCATTTTCATTAGTAAAATATGTCGCCATGGTAACGCCAATTGCCAATAAAATAGCACACATCTCGGAGCCGGGCCGGTCGTTTGGATATAACTTTTGTGGGGGTCCACTTTGCGATTTGGGCCGCATTAAAGTTAAAAAAGATACGCTTTTCAGGTGCAGAATAATAAGTGGGCCGTCACCAACTAGTTCCTGGAGTTGGTGAAATATTGCGCCTTTGTTCGCAAATTACTTTGCCATGGTAACTTGAAATGCCAATAAAAGTAATAGCACACATCACGGGGCCGAGCCGGTCGTTTTGATATAACTTTTGCGGGGGTAGACGCTGTGGTTCGGGCCGCGTTAACGGAGATAGAAATGTAGACTCACTTCCGAGGTGTAGGATAATAGGTGCCTGCCATGCACGGCAGTCCCCAATGAAAACTATTCAATTTTAACAATTCATTTAAGGAAATGAGGTCAATTTGTCCTCTAATTGCCTAAGCCTATAGCAGCGTAACAAGCCAAATCTAGCTATAGGATTTATGAAAAGGAAAGTCTTAAGCCCAGTCTGTAAACTGGACAAAGTGTCAGCCTCACGGACAGAAACTGGAAGTTGGTTCCACAAGAGAGGAGCCTGAGAACTGAAAGATCTTCCTCCCATTCCGCTCTTGGAAACTAAAGGAACTGCGAGTAAGCCTGCAGTCTAAGAGCAAAGTGCTCTGTTAGGAAAATACGGAACAGTAAGACCTCGAATATAAGATGGAGCTAGGTTGTTGAGGGCTTTGTAGGTTAGAAGTAAGATTTTGAATTAAATTCTGGATTTGACAGAGAGCCAGTGGAGAGAAGCTAAAACTGGAGCGATATGATCTCTCCTACTAACTCCAGTTAA
>NC_056498.1:36671887-36676437 GCF_014905685.2 Nematolebias whitei
GTGTGCCAAAAATGATGTCTTCAACTAGAAATATGGTTCGTTACCAAATTTATCACATCTTTAGCTTCACCGCCGTCTTCCTCCTCTCATCTCTGCAGGTCCGTCCACACGGTTCCACCCCTTACTGCTCGGACCTGCTCACCGACGGAGGCTGCGTGGCTTTGCTGGTGGTGGGTTTCCTCCTGGTCACCCCTCTGCTGGTCCTCGCCCTGGCTGCGTACTGCCGCCTGGCCCGGCACCTCCAGCTGGGCCTGTGCTTCATCCCATATAGCCGGGCCGTGTACAAGAACCTGCCAGCCACCCAGCATCGCGGCCTGGGCACCGGCTGCTGCGGTGGGAGAAATGGAGGCGACATTAGCGGGAAGGGGAAGGTCTGGGTGTGAGAGGGAGGAAGGATTGAGGAAAGAACAGAGAAAACAGGAGCATTTGTTAAAACACGTAAAAGGGAAGAAAACAATGAGGAGTGGAACAGAATGAGTACTAATCCCAGTCCCCACTAGAAAGGTAGGGATGTCCTAATCATTTCATGATAATCTAGATTAAAAAGATTTTTCAGATATAGATGTTAAATGGAAAAGTTATGAGCTTATCCTCCAAATACCCTCAGAAATATTAATCATTTTCTCTGTGAAAAACATTTTATTGTCACTACAATCTTTTAACATCTAATTAGCTGTACTCGTATCTACATAAACCACAATTAAAGAGGACGGGAAGCTGGAAGCTGAAGCCTTATAGGATGAGCTCCCCCTAGTGGCTGGCTGCAGTACAACTTTTAAGACACACCCCCAAAAAATGTAAAACCAACTGTTTTCAGTTGCTGATTCACGTAGTTGCCTTGCTGCCGTTTGTTCCAACATGCATTGTTTTTTAAATCAAGTCTGGCATCAATGAGTTATCGGAGGGTTTAAGAAAAGTGTCATGGCACACTGTGACTGACAGCCTGGTGGCGAGTTGGGAAAGTGAGTAATTCAGACTTTCATATCAAGGGTTCACCCCCACATCCAATACAGCATGGCAGCGTCCAAACAAAACCACGTCGTCCGTCTTTATTGATGTTGATTCGTATCCCTGTGCATTTTGTTTGACGTTGCTGATTATCCTTAAAAAGGATAAAAACAGAAAGAAGCAGCCTGGTCCATCGCAGCTGAAAATATATTAGTGTAACAACAACTATGAAGAAGTGTAGTTGGATGGTGCAAGGTTTGGCGTGTCAATCTTAATGAGTAAGTGTAAAAAAATAAGTAATTTACCAGCGCATCAGGATCATTTACCAGTGTTTCTTGCAAACTAAATAAACTAGTTTTACACAGTACAGCTCTGGAACAAATTAAGAGTTGTTCTTGGTCACCTTCCAGAGGGTTTCAATGGGGTTCAGGTCTGGAGATCAGGCTGACCATGACAAGGTCTCGATCTGATGGTCTTCCATCCACACCAGAACCCCACTGAAAATCTGACATCCAGTAAGCCCAGGTCAGTAATATGTCAGGTCATCTGGACAGTTTCATTGATGAACTTTGATGTTTTTGATCCACTATAGATATAGCTGCCTCAGAGGAGTCGACGGGGGAGAGGGCAAGCTCCAGAAACCATCTTGTCACCGTCAAACTGGTTGATCCAGGGACTGAGTATGTTGCGGCTCCTCGGACTGACGAAGTCCTTTGGATGAAGAAGGAAATGTTCCACCATAAAAAAAAAAAAATTAACTGTCCAGACGAGTGTTTATGTTGAAATTCAACAGACCTGAATAGAACGACTGCGATTGATTTAGAAAAAAAAAAAATAAATAGCAGCAATCTCTTAACTTGTTCCATGGCTGTATATATGGTAATATTTACCTGCTTACATACAAATATGTTGCATTGACGGATGGTAGTTTGGGTTCTTTAAGTCTATCCCATTTCATAGTGAACTGTTTTATACGAGTGACTTTGAATTAAGGAAATGGGATTCTGCCACAGAAAAGGCAGAAGACGTACAAGAACAGGAACACCTCTAAAATACAAAGCTGTTAACGAGTATCCAGTACTCGCCCCCCATTTGAGAAAAGTTACAACTGATTAATTACGCCCATGGATGCCAGTCAAAACCAAACAGCAATGTGTTTGTGTAGAACATGTAATCCAGGTTTGTTTTCTTTTTCCTGTTGGTATGAACCTAATAAATATATATTTCTATTACTGGAACTACTGCATTCATTTAACAAAATGTTAAACAGCAAACAGGAAAAAAAACGAGGTGAATATCAGATACAAAAGGTTAACAAAATATTACAATAGATATATTTAAAAGCGAGACAAACCTACAGTTTTGGAACTAAACAACAACTAAACCATTTCACTTAAGGCAAAGGGGCAAAATCAGCCAAACTGCACTCGTCAGAAACAATTTAAAGTGGACTCGGAGCTAAACTGTAACCGTCCTGAACAAATCACAGGAAAGAGGAAATCTGAAAATAGCAGCGTGATGACACAAAACATATTCGTCTCTTGTCACATATTATCAAGAAAAGCTCAGACGAAGCAGATTTAGGTTTAAGTTTAGCTGTTGTGAACTTTTCTTGCTTTTTTTTTCATTAAAACAATGTTGACTTTAAAGTTGGTCTCATTTTCAAAAAAAACATTTCCTGTCTCATAGCAGAACAATATGTTTGTAAGTACAGCTCAACAAAGATGAAGGAAACATCCATTCTGACACATTGGTGCAGGCGAGTTCATCATCGTTTATAAAGTCATCTTAGATGAATTCACATCACCTGCAGGGAGGCTGACAGAGTTGTTGTCGCCCTCGAGTGGTCAAAAAAAGACTATTCATATCAAACGAATCCTTGTTGGAAAACTATTTCATTTAAATCATTTTTTTCAGGACAAAGCTTTACATTTAAGATTTTAAGCATAGCCATAGTGTCAAAGTTCATGCTCAATAATCCAGGTAGAAAATCCAACAAAGGTCAGTCAGGTCCTCTTGATGATTTCTTTTTTTAAGTGTTGAGACGTTTCTGCCTTCATCCAAAGGACTTCATCAGTCCGAGGAGCCGCAACAAACTCAGTCCCACAAGCAGAACGCTCACATAGTGGATCAACCAGTTTGCTGGTGATAAGATGGTTTCTGGGGCCCACCCTCTCCCCCATGGACCCATCAGAGGAGTCAGCAAGGGAGAGAGTGGGCTCCAGAAACCATCTTATCACCAGCAAACTGGTTGGTCAGCTATGTTGCTTTGCTGCTCGTGGGACTGAGTTTGTTGCAGCTCCTTGGACTGATGAAGTCCTTTGGATGAAAGCAGAAACGTCTCAACACTAAAAAAGACATAGCAATAGTAGTTTCTAGTAAAATTGATATTCAGCGCATTCTTGTGTCTTCTACTTTCTTATTATTTTTCTGAGTGAATAGTATTCAGTGATTTTTCTGAGTCAGTTAGATTTTTAATTAGATCATCATGATGACTTTTCAGACTCTGAGGTAAATGGCGCAATGAAAGTTTGTCACAGAACGGGGAGCTATGACCAGTCCCTGCCTGGAAAGAGCATTCAGACGAACGTTTCTCATCTGGGGTACTTCTGGGCCTACATTAGGCTGGGCATAGTCTGTGTAAGTACATATGGCAGAAAAAGACAAGCGAAGAAGCTCGAAGATGACGTCTAAGTGGAAATATGTGTGAATCTGGTGCTAAATGACAAAAAAGAGAGATTTAATAAGACAAGTGTTAAGGATAAATATTAGGCTCACAAATTTTGCTCATAAACACGTAATTCAAGGACAGATTTATCATAGATAAAAGGAAAAAACATTAGATTTTATTTATAACTTTATGAATTTAACAGATTCATGACTTTGCGATGAATACCATCATAAATTATATTCCTAAATTGCAGAATACAGTCTACTATGTACAAACTGGTACTATAGTTAAGCACCCCCAGACTTAAGCTGCATTTTAGTCAAATTTATCACTATTTTCATCAACCAGCACCTGATAAAACCTAATTAATAATTTAGTAAAGTTAATACACTAACTTTAGGAAGGTCTTCTAACTGATTCAGGAAGTTCCATTCAGGTGTAAGATACTGTAAAATTAGGTATTGTTCCAAAACCAAACTCCACAATAAAGACAAACTATGCAGTTTTACATACACAGTGTGTTGTTTTATCCTCAATATGCCAAATCCAATTATATTTTCATTTACATTAAAGTACCGGTACATGTTTTTGCTTTCCACTATTAGTAAGCTGATTATTTACATTTTAAAACCAAAAACTAACTTTAAGCAAAGTAGTGGCTCCTTGGACTGAAGAAGTCCTTTGGATGAAGGACAAAAGGTCTCAGAAAAAAAAAAGGAAACCACTCAGATGACCTGACTGAACGTTGTTGGATTTATACCTGGATTATTGAGCATGAACTTTGGTGTTTTGAACCATTTTGGCATGTCTGCCTTAGAGGAGTTGATGAGGGAGATGGTGGGCCCCAGAAACCATCTTATCACCAGCAAACTGTTTTTTTCTACATGGGAGTTGGTGCTTGAGGGACTCCAGCTAGTTTGTGGCTCCTTGG
>NC_056498.1:36676537-36678492 GCF_014905685.2 Nematolebias whitei
AATAATATTGCACGCACCACTTTTCAGTTTTTTATTTGTTAAAAAAAGTTTGACACATCCAATAAATTTCATTCCACTTCACGATTGTGTCCCACTTGTTGTTGATTCTTCACAAAAAATTAAAACTTTATATCTTTATGTTTGAAGCCTGAAATGTGGCAAAAGATTGAAAAGTTCACGGGGACCGAATACTTTCACAAGGCACTGTATATACTGGAGTGATATATTTGTAAAATACCTCTAAATGTTTTTTGTGCTGCTGTTTAAAATTCCTAAACACAAACTGGAACTCCTTTTATTTTATTTGGACGAGAGTACATTTAATTTTTTTCCTAATTTTAAAAACTTCATGCACCTCCTTTAGCATGCCATAGCCTGGTTAATCCCCTCTAAGCTGCTGTCACATGAGGTTTTATTGTGAGAGAACATGAGAACAGAAGGAATCTCTGTGGTCATTAGGGAAGTTGTTAACCTGCAGAAACACCCTGAAATAAACTCAAATCTGGCTTTTTGTGACCATTTGGTCTGGTTAAAGATATTAACTGACGAACAGGCCAGGCAGATGCTGAATTAATCAGATTTATGTAGGCATCACTTCTAATCATGTTTTACTCCGAAATCCTTCAAATCCTCAAGAGGCTGCCGAGCGGTTTTTACAGTTTGTGTACTGGAGTGCCTGGCTCTCCAGATAACCATCTCCTGAACTTCTGCTTATGAAATCTCTCATCAGAGATGGAGCCAAACTCCACCCTAAGCCCCAAGCACGAGTATTTGAAACTTCTGGATCAAAGTTATGAGATTAGAGCTTCTAGATGTTCATAAAAACATGGAAGTTGATTTCTCCCTGTTCTTTTTTGTTTTTAATCGCTTACCACTAAAGTTGAGACGCAATGATGCTGTTGCCTGTAAGTCATGAACCACTGGAAAAAATGTATTAAAACTCTTCAAGTGTAATCACTAAGCTCATATCTACAAATTAACTTTTGAACTAAACCCCATTTAAGATGGCCGCCACAGCTATGTGACCTTAGCAAACACAACAATGACAATGATTCAGCCAATTTAACAAATATAGAGCTAAAATCAGGTGCGGCTGTAGCTGAGAGTCGTTCACAACATACTTTGAGCATGAACTGATTGCCTGAGTCAACCCTGACTGTCTGTAAGCAAAATATCTCATGACCACCAAATGGATTTTAATAAAATTCAGAAAAAGTAATCATTCGATATACATCTACAACTGATTAACTTTTGGAGTCACGCCTATTCAACTGAACTTTCTTTAAACAGCACTTTCTAAACTTTGGAGTAACTCAGTGCTTCACAAATCAACTAAATTAAAGTTAAACAGAATTTTATGAAACCGTAAAATGGAGCCCAGAAAGCAAAACAATAAAAATAAGGTAAACACCGTCAAATAACATGAAAGCAATAATAAATAGAGTAAAAAAACAAACGCATTCCAGTTTTTCCCCCCACATTACTGTCCTTGACAAGGGAGCATGTCAGTCAGATGGGTGTTGGGGTGGGGTGGGGGGTGGGGGGTGTTAGCAGAGCACTACCACTACTATTCAAAACCACTATTCAAATCAATGCAGAAGAGTGCTTGGTACAACATTAAAGCAAGTGAAAAAGGCCGTCCATTCAGCCATCCTTCTGACGGACCGACTGACTTACAGACCGACTGACCGACCGGCTTAGTTACCGACCGACTTACTTGCCGACTGACTTACTGACCGACCGACTTACTGACCGACCGACTTACCGACCGACCGGCTTACTTACCGACTGACTGACTTACCGATCGACTTACTTACCGACTGACTTACTGACCGACCGACTTACCGACCAACCGACTGGCTTACTTACCGACCGACTTATTGACTGACCGATTTACCGACCGACCGGCTTACTTACCGACCGACCGGCTTACTTACCGACCGACCGGCTTACTT
>NC_056498.1:36678592-36679716 GCF_014905685.2 Nematolebias whitei
TTTGAAAGCACTCGTTGATATTTCATATCCAGTTTGGAAGCTGAGGAGAGGCACTTTGATACTACAGGCTCTCCCTCCTGTTCTAGTTTTACAAAGAACAGCTCTGAGACCGACATGCTGGCAGCAAAGTGTTTTAGTTGGGCTGTAAGGGAAGATGAGCTGCTTAAATATGCTGAAGCTAACCCACTCGGGACTTTAGATGTATGTGAATTGTTCAAGTTGTCTCCAACAGCTAATCAACATTAACAAACAAAGATGGCTCTAACTCAGTCAAATTTACAGCTCAATTTGGTGAGTTAAGTTCTACGCATACATTTAAGTGCCATCACATCTCCTGAGCTCTCAGTAAGAACAGAGATGGCTCTAACTCCATCCTTTCTCAGCACAACATTATTTTAGTTTAAGCATGACAGGCAATATGCATTTATTTAAGGAGTACTGGACCTTTTATTTAGTGTACAGTGCTGAATAAGGAAACAAGATTTCTTGATGCTCATGTTTTCCCACAAGACAAAGTGAATTCTTACAGAAAAGCAGAATTAAAAACTCTAAACCATTCAGCATTTATTTGTTGTTTTCACTCCCACATCCCCTTTCCCACGTTTCCCCCCGTCTCTTACCGTAGAGTGACAAAGAAAGCCGAACACAACCATGACGGTGGCTGGCGTCAGGATGGTGCCAAACACTAACCCGGCGAGGCAGGCGTTGATGGTTGCGATCACCAGGTTCTGGGCCGTCACCAGCACCGAGCAGGCCCAGCAGTCGAGCGACCCCCGCAGCTCCAGAGGAGCCTCGCTGCCCCCGCCGCCACTCTCCGCCGCAGAATAAGGAGGAGGTATGACCACGCGCGACGGGGTGTCTCTGCCTCCGCCCACAGCCGTGGTGGAGGCCAGAGAGTTGGAGTGATGGAGATGGTGCTGTTGGTGGTTGGAGTGGTGATGGAGGTGAGGCGGCAGTTCCTCAGAGAGGTCCAGGGCTTGATGGTGGGCCCCCTTCTCTAGTGTACCGCTCATACTCATCGTAAACTGTGTGGAGGGGGAAAAAACAGTGAAAGTCATTTATAAACTGTGATGACTTCAGTATTATTATAAGTTTGATGGCAGGAGTGTCTCCAGAAAACATAA
>NC_056498.1:36679816-36681016 GCF_014905685.2 Nematolebias whitei
CCCCTCCCCCCAGCAACAACATGGCGCTAAGCTAGCAGGTGAGTAACACAGATGTGACTCTTCCGCCCCTCCCCCCAGCAACAACATGGCGCTAAGCTAGGCTAGCCGTCCTGTCATCAATAATAAAATGATGAGCGTCCCGCCAAGAGGACTGATCAAGGGGAAACGCTGCGTGTGCTATATTAAATTTTATCTCAGCATCTGTAAAACTTGAGTTTAGCCATTTTTATATTCACTAAGTTTGATTAGCTATGGTGGACATCTTGAATTGGATTATCTCAAGAAGTTAATCAGTCTGGGTAGCAAATCTATGTGATTGTAAGATGTGAAGATGAGTTGGAAGGTGTAAAAAATATATACATATAAACAAGCCTTTAAAGTGAAGCAGGCTGCACTCATCTGTGTATTAATAAGTTTAGGTTGATTGGAGGGATAGATGGTTTATCTGACAGGAAGTGACCCCCGTCTGAGGTGAAGATTATCAGCGAACTGATCAGCTCAAAGGAAGGAGGTCCATAATTATTTGTAGCTTGAAGATGAAGACGAACTTGCATCAAAGTCTCTGTTTGATTTTTCTGCATGTGCACTCTCGGACGTTTTGAAGCATTTCTCCACGTCAGCGTTTCATCAAAATACATGTGATGTAGTGATCTTGCAATGTACTGTTTAGTACAAAAACATATCTGATCTTCTCATAATATTAAGAAATAATTTGTATATGTAAAAAATCTACATGCATCTATATGAAATATACAAACCTCTTTGTTAGCTTTTAATTAGAAACGTCAAATAAATGATTATCAAATAAACAAGCAAGAAGAAATCATCAGATTATCTGAGTAGGACTCGTTCAATACGAAGTTTATCTGTTTCTGAATCCGATGCCAAACCTTCCATGTCGGCACCGTTTTGACCCGACTCCTTTAGTTCACATTCATCCTGCGTTTGGACACAGTTGAAGTGGTAAGCAGCTGTTTCTGGTACAGGATATCCTCACCTCTCAGAGGTCATGAAACAGGCAGAGTGAGAAACGACACCAAAATAGGAGGGAAACAAACGGCAGTACTTGAAGTATTCTGTGAGGAGACTGGCTGAGAAACTCGTGTCTATGTTTTTTATTGTTTAAAATAGAGGTAAGCCACCAACTGGACAATATTAATGTCAATCAGCCACACGGCTGATTACTAAGCAGGAAAAAGA
>NC_056498.1:36681116-36687169 GCF_014905685.2 Nematolebias whitei
TCTTCATGGAAATGCTTGAATAAGTGAATAATGCGAAAATGCTCAAATTAAAAAGCTAACGGCACTGAATGATCTGCAACATATTCCACTGGAAGAAAATTGTGAACAAATCTTTGCTATCAAAAAGACGATCTATAATCTATAAGGCTAATCTATAAGGCTGATGTGGTCAGATTTTTTTTTTTCCATTGAGAAGTAAAGCAGAGTGTCATCTGTGTAAAAATAATACTGATCATTACAAGTATTTATAAGTTTCACTGAAAGTAGAATTTAAAAATGGAAAACGGGAGTTGTGGTGCGATACAAATAAACCGCTTTAAATTGTGTTGTAAAATTATTTTGAGTTACAGAAATGGTTCTGTCGGAGAAAGACAAGTTCCTTTTTCTAACCCAGCTCTATAAACTTTACTAGATGTGATGTGGTCAAACGTAGGATTTAAATCTAAAAACTTTAAAAAAAAAAAAACTAAAATCAATGTTTTCCATTGGTTTATACTCATTAGCAGGTCATTAATTATCATAACACGTTTGCCTTTTAACATCATCTACAACATCTGTTATCACTAAAACACTTTAAAACATTTATTAATAACTGAGTGATAACTGCAGAGTCCACTGTCTTGGATACAAAAAGACACAAAGTCTGTCCTGGGGTGTGATGAGTAAATAAAAACATATTGGTGTGATGTAACTGATGTATTTTTTACTCTACAAAGTCTTCGTGTTTTAAAGTGCCGCGAGGTGGAAGACTGTCAGGAAAGTGCGTCTTCTTGTGACTCAACTGCGCCGCTTTGCGAAAACCATCGTACGCCTTTACCTCCAGAATACAACTCCTTTTAATGTGATGCTTTTGTTTGTACCAAAGGGGTGTAAAAGATGAGATTATGGAGTGAAGCAATTAAGAAATTAGAAGTGTTTCTATGCTACAGGATTGATAAAAATGCTAAAAAAATCGACAAAAAAACAACATTTTAAAGTATTAAAAGTGTCAACATTTTGGATAAAGTGCTTAAAAATGCCACAAATTGTGTAGCTTTCCTTTCATTAAAATTGTTTGATTTAATACTTTTACTTTTAATTTATTTTTTTCTCTCCCAGTATTTATTTTAACTACAAAATGACTATTTGGTTGCCACTCAAAATCTGAGCTTGTTGCTTTACTGTAATCTGGATTATGAAATTATTCATACTTTATTTTAAGTAGCTCAAGAAGCTGCTTCATTTAAAAAAAAAAAAACTTATATAAACAAAAAAGTATTCATTGACATTAAAGTAATTTTTAGATCCTGTTTGGGAGAACTGGATCTCAAACATTTCACCTGGTAAACGGTCAAATAAATAAAATTTGGGGACCCCCTCATAACCCTCGGGTTTATTAAATCATTTTCTTTAATTTGTCTCTTTAATGCAGTGGAATTATTTGTGTAGCATAAATGCTTAAGACCTGGTCTTTAATAGTGTTAATTACAGTTGTGATACTTTTAAACATGGGGTATTTTTTTCATTTAAAACACACTTAATTAACACAATTTTTTATTTCAACTTCTGAAAATTACAGTTTTGATAAAATTAACAGTAATTTTGAAACTTTACTATTCACTTAATGAACACAATAAATGTATCACCACTTCTTCAAATTATTACAGAAAACTCTACATAAAACTGAACAGAATCACAGCACCAGTCATACCAAGTAACGGGGCTTAATTTGTAAACCAATTGATTCCGGGTCGAAAATAGTGGGCGGGGGGTGTCTGGGGATCCGCCCCCAGAAAATTTTGAATGAAGTAGGTGTGATTTCCTGCATTTTTGAGAACCACTGCATTAATAGATGCAGGAAAAGCGCTACATTTGCGTCTTGAAAAGGCTTTAAATGTGATTAAACCTGTTTTTGCATTTATATTTATTATTATGCACAATATTATTAGTATTGGCCGATATTGACGATAAAGTTAAATATCGAACATCTGCCATTCCATCAAAATAGCTCACCTATATAAATGATGCCTTATATATATAAATATATATATATATATTTAATGTTACATCATTTTCAGCCCCCTTTTTGGCATCTGCATTTGGCAGAAGGCCAAACTGACAAAGACCGTGCAGAATAATCTAGTATTTTAATTCCACAGCAGAGAAAGCTACGTAGTCTCTGTATGTAGGTCTAAGAAAATAATATTGGTATCGGATATCGGTCAAAATTCCAATATCGTGCATGCCTGATTGCATTGCTTTATTAATAAATTGCTCTTGAGCCTCTTGATGAATAAAGGCTGGTATCATCATTTTGGTAATCAACATCACGTCTTCCCAATATAATCTACATAGTGGTTTTTTTCATTCAACCTTTATTTAGACAAGTTAATCCCATTGAGCCTCGAGGACTCATTTACAAGAGAGACCTGATTTTTAACAAAGAGCGATGACGACAGTGGACAACGACAACAACAGACGATCATAAAGGATGCGTACATTTTTTTTTTTTAAACAAGTGAAAATAAACTGGTAATTAAATGGTAATTTAATCTGTTTAATCTGCTTTATTTAGCTGATAATTTGACTTCTTCAAAGGTTAATGTGTCTTCTATACGTATCAGATAAAACAAAAGTCAACAAACCAAACTTATTCTCTGATTTTATGCGACGAGTAGGTGAATTATTCTTAACGTGCACGCACAGTAAACGTTTGTTTTTACAGTCAAAACGGCACGAAAATGACATTTAATAACATTTCAACACTGCATGTTCCTAAATTTGATCAAATGTGTTAAAATTGTTTTAAATAAACTTTGTCATTGACATGACATTAAACCAAATCTACTACTACTGTGCATGCATGCACTGTTTACAATAAATATATTGTACTTTATGTTAAAAAAGTACTGCTCAGGGGGGACACGGTTACTGGAAGTGGCTGAACGTGAGGCAAATATTGTCACTCCGTAAATTTAATTTACAAATTAGAAACGCTGCTTGTTAAAAACTTATTGTGTTTTTATTATAAATGAAGAGATTGCAGGCACTCTGGTCCCTTCATAGATCTTCTGTACAACAGGATCGCCTCTGACGGAGACGTTTTCATGTTTCTCTCTCTGACTTAAAAAAAATAAATAAATCAGTTTTAAAGTTTACTTTGTTAAAAGAGACTCGTCGGTGTGTCGGGCTGAGTTGACCCCTGGGCTGCATGTGACCCCTGGACCACCAGCTGACTTAAAATGTGCTCAAATTTGACTTTGGGGCGAGTGTGAGGACCGTGATGCTAACATAAACTGACTATTGTTCTTTTAATCTGTTACTGTCTAATCTGAGACAAAACAGCTTTAATAAATCGGTTCCTCATAATTTAGGGTTTAGATTGAATATTAGTAAATAATACACACATTTCTTTTTTTTTTCCAAATGAAATGAATGAGTTAAAAGTTTCTTGTCAGAATCTGACGTGTCAGGGTGATGCTTCTACTCACGTTATGCTGTTGGGTCCTTTGGACCTCTTGCTGCTCCTCCTCCAGATTGTTGCTCCTGAAGACACTTCGGATCGCTCAGTCCTCCAACAAACTCCTTTCCTTTTCTCCTTCAGCCGCTCTTTCTTCTCAGTCTTATCGATCCAGATGGCTTCCTGCCTCCTGCTTGCTGTCCCAGTTGCTCTGAGGGATGATCCTTAATTTTTAAATTAATCTGCTGTTGAAGTGCAGAGATGCTCCTGAAAAACACTGAAATTCACAACTCCTCTGGTCTTTGTCTTAAGTATGTCAAACTTGTGCCCTCCTCCTCCTCCTCTTTTTTTTAACCCCCCTGCCCACCCATCTGATTGAGACCACTACGCTCCCTGCATCCATCCCACTTTCTCCCCACCCACCAGACTTATCAGCCCTGCAGCCCCTCTCCAGCAACTCCTCTCAGCTCAGCATTCCACCGCTCATATCCAGGACATGTTGCACCCCCTTTAATCTCTCCCCGCTGCAATGGGGGCTGGGAGTTGTGTGTTAGGGGTCAGTTTGAGGCAGTTGGCCTGATAAGTTGAGGTACGGGAGAGCAGAAACCCATGGGGGAGGGCAGCTCAGACAGACTTTTGGTGTGTTTCTGATATTGTGGCGAAGAGGAACCGCTTAAAACATTGTTCAGTTTCAGACTCGTTTGGTTGCAGAACTTTTTTGTCACAAGCTTCGTACTTTTTCTACTTGACAAAACACACCAGCTTAAATTAAATTCTCACTGGGCTGCCACCAGTTGGTGACACAAAACTGTAGACTGTGAATGTTAGCTTGTTGCTTTAATACTTTTTTTTATTTAATAGTAAAAATACACGTGTAGAATTACACAAACTAAAGGTTCTTGCACAAAGCGGTGCAACAAAGTGGTCACAGACAGGCCTGTCACGATAAACAATATATCGATTAATCGCGTGATGAATGAAAATTATCGGCTTTATTGTTTCTTTGTGTCTCTCTCTTTTTACTGAAAACACTGGATGACAAAAAACTCAACTCCGGTGCTCTTCACTAACCTCTCCCTATCTCTTTAAAACCCGTTTTAAGAAGCTAAGCTACGAGCTAAGCTAACAGGCCGACCTCGGTGGGGAAAAAACCTCCGTCTTGTCGAAGCTCCAAAATTCAAGAAACCCGTGCCTTCATGTAAAAAGTTGTTTTTCTCTGCAAAAAGACGCTGAGAACTTGTTTACTGATTTTTTTTTTTAAATAAAAGCTTTGTGTGAAAAATGCTATGCTAAAGAGCTCAAACCGCACCGAGCGTCCTGGAAAAACAGGAAGGAGAGACAGCCCATGTCACGTCAAGGGGCCTCCCTCCCATTTTAATTAGAGACATACTGCTCGCTCCCTCACTATCCATCCTTCGGTTCAAACAGTCTTATACTGCCATCCTGTGGTCAAAAAAGGTACCACACCCAAAATAAAATTAACCAACATATCTTTTTAAATTTGACGATAATTAATAATTATCGTAAAATTTAAAAAATATTGTCATTTATCGCAATAATTTCGGAGACATTTATTGCCCGGTAAAATTTGTTACCGTGACAGGCCTAGCCACAGAGACCATTCTGTCTTTAGGTTGTCTTTCACCATTCGTACATCAGTAATGGAGCCATTAATGAACTGCAAACACTTGAGCTTTCAGAAATGATGTAAGCTTCTAAAGGAGACGGAGAGAAACATGGAGTGTGTGTGACGGACATCTCCCTCCTGTCATTTTCAAAACATGATGAATTTGTTCAGTTTACTGAGCCAATGCTTGTAACTAAATGCAAAGTTAGAAATGATTGATCTCCATTTATCGTTAAGGCTTTAAAATCCTGCGACCACGCCCATAAGTCATCACTACGTTGCATCCTTGAAATGAAAAGCCGATTTACCTTTTCACACGTTGACAGGAACTTATGGTTCTGTTACTACCTTGCTTGGCGGCATAAAGGCGCAAAACCAGCGGTCTGACCAACCCCTGAGAAACCCAGGCCCGTTCAGAAATCACACAGAGCTTCAGGTGTTTTGTAAGTTTGAAAAACTTACTAAAAACTATGATGCTCACATTTTTTAGTAGCATGCTCAAGATTCAAAGCACAACATTCTGAGCCTCGGCGACTCGTGCAATGAACCTGAGAACGCTGCATATGTTTTGTGACATGTTTTGAGATGCCCTTTACGAAAGCTGTTCGCCAAACAATCGCCAGCAGTCACAGCCCAGTGAGATACCAAGTCTGTTGGCTAGCGAAGAACTGGTACCAATTTGACCCGGGTCCTGCCGGAACATCATCTGGGAATGCTCTTATTTTGACAGGGTGTGTTCTGGTAACTGTTTGCTTGAATCTGGTAACTCTCAGGCTTATTAATAATACAGTTATGAACAAATGACTGCCTTGAATGAGTAAAACCTATATTGGACATGTAATCTGGAAATAATTACATAAACACTAATTTTAAACACAACAGCCACTTACGAGTTTCCTAATATCACCTCGGAGCTGCTCCTTCTAGTAAACCTTTCCGCTTCTACCCTTGAAAACAAATCTCCACTCTTAAATGTACAGTCATGGG
>NC_056498.1:36687269-36700392 GCF_014905685.2 Nematolebias whitei
GGATTAAAAAGTCAAGCGTGCATCATCAGGAGGTTCTTTGTGGTAGAAGAAAACGAGTAGCAGTAAAGAAGATCCAGGAGGTTGAGTAGGGCAGCAAAGAGTCAAATGATAACAAATCTCCACATGCGCTCAATAATTAGTCTTCAGATTCAGATTTTCTCTGCTTTGAGCTCGGCCATGTTTGTTTCCTTCAGGACCTTCATAGGGTCCCAACACCGTCCACGTTAAAAGGCCAGCTGTAAACAGTGGGACCAGATCTTACACACATTTTTCATTTTTTTGTCAAAACAGATGAAACAGTTGCGCAATCTTCTCTATCACGCTTCGCAAACGCAGCATAAACAAACTTCAAAGTTGTGACGCTCATGATTGCGCCGCTGGACGGTGATTGGACAGTTGAAGTGTTTTGTCTTGGCAGAGAGGAGGACGTGAACTCTTATCACCACCTGCCTGCAGCAGGGTGGACAGATACATGGACGGAGGTGGTCTCGAAGCAGGATTTCCTTCAGTCTGTCCCTCTGCTGACCCTTTAGCCTCTGACTTCATGGGAGAACTTGGCTTCCAACCAAAACTAGCATTTTGCATGAGAACTTTTAAGGTAGTCTTAAGGAGAGATAAGCTCTTGTGAGGTGGAATAATGTTGGATATCCAAACTAGTATCAGAAAAAGAGCTTGTAACTGGAAATGTGACACGAAGAAGACAAAGGATGTCCTCAGTGAGGTCTTTGTATTTTTTCCAGTTTCTCAAAGACACGATAATCAGATACTGTTTACGCGCTGCAGATTGTTGTTTAGGCCCCTTACTGACCCGTTTCCTCTTCTTTTTTTAAAACGTAAATTGCACAATATGCTTTAACTATGGTTAAGTGCAAGAACTGGAAAGAAAAAAATGTGAAAGAGCAACAAAAGTCCAAGGAAAGAGTTTGAAAGACCTTCAGAAAGTCTGAAATTATTTACCGTGATGGTTTTAAAAAACATATCAAGAAAGTGTGACTTTTAAAAACAGTGTATAAATAAATGGGGATAGGTTGCGTTGCATCATTTGCACTGTGATGAACGTCTCTTGCTTCTTCTGAAACAGCTACATTTTAGCTACTCATTAATCTGCATTACTTTTAGAAGATTACTGTATTACTTTAAAAGTCCTTGAACCTCAGCATCTACCTTTCATTGCCGTTTAGTTGTCTTCTTTTTAAAGTCAAGAAAAATCAATTGAAAGTCACTGTTGCCTTTACTTTAGATGTTCGTTGCATTGTTGGAACATATTTCTTTGTCATTATTGTCTTTGTGAGCATGTTTTTATCTTGTCTGTTATCAAGACATCTCATGAACCCCTGGATGGATTCAATCTTTAGAGTACAGTAGTCCATGTTCATCACGGGGTTTATGGAACCACGCCCTAAGTGGAAAAACTGTGAAGTAGGGATACAGTAGTCCAAGTTTAAGTTTCACTTAGGGATGCACAATATTATCGGCATGGTATCGGTATCAGACGATATTTATGTTAAATTTCAATATCGGACATCGGCCATTCCATTAAAATAACTCACCGATATAAAAGGCGCTGTTTTTGCCTGCAGTGACAGCGCAACACGATGACGTTGCAGCGGCAGCGCAACGCGATGACGTCACGTGCGTCTACCCGATCTCGCGGTGGAGAGGAAATTTCAAAATGTCGGTGGTTTGGAAGTTTTGTTTTTTTGTTGGTGAGGATGTTGGATTCCGAAGATTTACGGACTACGTTGAGCCTCACTACATCGTCCACAGTCGGAGATATTTTCCCGACGTAACGTTACTCGAGTTACAAGCCGTCATTTCCGACGTCATTGAAAAATTAATAGCCGATAGCACGACTTGTTGGGTGAGTTTGACCACAGACATTTGGACGTCATGTTAGCCCCGTTAGCATGACTGGGGAGGCACCTATTATTCTACACCTCCAAAGTGTGTCTACATTTCTATCTCTATTAATGCGGCTCGAACCATAATGTCTACCCCCACTAAAGTTATATCAAAACGACCAGCTCGGCCCCGTGATGTGTGCCATTATTATATATGCCATATATTGGCATTCGCAGGTACCATGGCGACATATTTTGCTAACAAAGATGCCAAATTTCCCATAGGAAATAAATTAGAGAAATCTCTTCACAGAAACTGAGTAACGTCTTGAGCCATTTTGGTTCAACATGCAAAGAAGGCACTTATTATTATTACCTATTATCACCTATAATTATTATTAATTTGTTATTATAATAATAATTAACAAATTATTTATTATATATGTTTTATAATTATCAATATTAATAATCATTAATTTTGATAATTGATAATTAATTAATAATTATTCATTATATTTAACAATAATAATTAATAAATAATAATAATTATTAATATGAATAATTAATATTAATTATTACTGTTATTAATCATTCATATTAACAAATATTATTATTAATAATAATTTAATATTAAATTGGCAGTCCCCATCAAAGTTTCTCCAGGAACTTTCTAGTTAGTCTTACGGCACAATGGATAGACAAAAACTTTGAAACTAAAAACCTTCATGCACAGGAGTGCAGAGGATCCCACACTGCAGCTATAGGAACCTGGAACAAACCTCCACAAGTGAGACAGCATCACAGGTGACTAATGCTAATAAATAACATTTAACACTTTACATTTAATGTAAGTTAAAGTGCTATGCATATCATATGTCTGTTACTGAAAATATGTCACCAGCTCTTACAGCTGTTGCACAATTTTTTGTAGCAAATAAGCCTAAATAAGAGGAATATGTTCTGACAAAGGAACATATATAAAATATCGGCCGAATAAGTTTTAACATATCGGATATCGGCCAAAAATCCACTATCGTGTATCCCTAGTTTCACTCCCAATCTTCCTGCTTCTGTGCAAATAAACAATTTAAATATTGTAATATTTTAAATAAACAATCCATGCAGCATGGACTGTTTATTTAAAACATTACAATATTTAAATTTAAATTGCACAGAGAAGCGCAGCAGGACGTCAAAGGGTTAACCCTTCACGCAGCAGATGCAGCACGGAGCAGAAATGTGTGCGTGGCAGAGAGCGGAGATCACGACAGGCTGCAGGAGGGAGCTTCTCCCTGCACCTGTGGGCTGCACGAAGGCTCAGCAGGTGCTAAATCATTTTAAACAATTGATTTTAAATAAACAATCCATGCCGCTCATGTGGCTCATCCATCAATCAGCCAGCGAGTGGTGTGTCATGTCCACTCTTAGTTTCAAAAACCACGAAAGCGTGAGTCCACGAAAGTCGAGCCGCGAAGTAACGAGGGACTACCATATTTTTTGGACTATAAGGCGCATTTAAAATCCTTTAATTTTCTCAAAAATCAACAGTGAGCCTTATAATCCGGTGCATCTTTTCTATTTATTCTGGTTGTGCTAAATGACCTCGAACCGATTTTATGTGGTACACGGTGCTCAAAAAAACACAGGAAGTGTTTCAGTGGTGGTTTTGTTTCGCTTAATGCACCTTATAGTCCGGCGCGCCTTATCTATGAAAACAGACCCGTTCACTGATGTTGCGCCTTATAGTCCAAAAAATATGGTAATCATTGAATATGCGTCTATAACTGATTACCCTTTTAAGTTGGCCAAATTCAAGATGGCCACCAGCTGAGAAACAGCTAACTGGATGTGGTAGTAGCTGAGAGTTATTGCCAACACAGGCCGTCAGTGAAACATCTCACAGTTTCACATTCGCTCAGACTCTGACGGGCGGCAGCTGAGATGCATCAGTTTAGGGAGACACTTGTTCTGTGATACTGGGCTCATGTTTTTTCTTTGACACTTTTCTAATTTATCATAAAATGCAGCAATCATCGCTTGTGCAGTTCAGTACGTAGAAGGGTTTTATTTTGGCACCTCAAGTCCTGGTAGAAACATGGAAAGGAAAACAAACTTCTGTTTTGTGTTTTTATCGTGCGAGGCTCAGAAATCCGAGTCCCGTTCGAATTATCAGCGAGGAAACTCTGCTCTGACAGTTTGTTTCTGCTCCCGCTCTCTTTCCTGCTCCGCTATCAAGGAAGTTTTGCAGCTTGTACAATCTCCTTCCTTAGTTTACTTATAGAAATATCTTTGGCCTTATTTTTTTTTTTTGCCCCTCCCCACATGAAATGACATTGAGCTGAATTAACATTGCCGGTTTGCGTTCAGATGAAAACTGTAATGAGAAAACGTGTTTCAGTGTCGCACATTTATTGGGAAGGTTTTCTAATAATGAAGATACGAGCATTTAGATTTTTTTAAAGCTTTTTAAAAGTCTATGGGGAGATTGTCTGCTTTATGTATTGATTGTAGATAAAGAATTCATGTGATGTATTTGTTTATACGAAGCACGTGTTTACTCCAAACCCTCGGAAACAGCTGAGCTAGAGCTACTGGACCCTGAACTAACTGAACTAAAACAAGAACTGCCAGAACTAAATAGTGGTCTAGTAAGCTGACGGAAACGCAACTTGTACTCCAGGCATGTACTGAGGATACGTGCATCTGTTTTCTGTGGTGTCTGCATTGGACATCATCCGGTCAGATTTGTTCCATCTCAAACTGGTGCTAAATGCTGATAAAACCAAAGGGATGTTTTCTAACAGGAAGTCCAGCAGTCCTTCCTTCTCTTCTCTACGAATGGTGTTCCTATTGAGTTTGTCGATTCTTACAAATATTTGGGAATCTTGGTCGACTCGCATCTCTCTTTTAAGCCCCATGTCAAAAACTTGGTAAAGAATTTGAAATTAAACTTGGGTTTTTCATTTTTAGAAATAGATCCTCTGAACGCTAGGAAATATCTTGTAGCTGCTACTTTCCTTCCCTCCACTGACTACGGTGACATTATTTACATGAATGTTCCTACAAGCACCTTGCAGATGTTGGACGCGACCTGTCATGGTGCGCTAAGATTCATAACTGGTTGTAACTACTGTACCCACTATAGCACCCTGTATACACTGGTTAACTGGTCATCAATAACTTCATGTAGATTCTCTCACTGGTACATTTTCATCTTTAAATCACTTCTTGGTCTGTTGCCTTCATGTAGCTCCTCCTATATGTCATGTCATCAGTGCAGCTACAGCGTGCGCTCGCAAGACCTCATTACCTGCAGCGTCCCCTTAGTGCAGACAGAATTTGGCAAAAGGGCCTTCTCTTCAGTGGCGGCTAGCCAATAGAGGGTGCGGCCTTACCACTCATCACATTACTTGGATATTAAAAAATTAAGTAAAAATTAAATAATAAAATTTTGAAATACATGTATATATATTTTTAGTTGTGTAATAAATATTTTATAGTTAATGATGAGTAAAGATGTTTCTTTCGAAAACGTTCTCTGATTGATGACGTATTTCCACCCTGGGGCACAAAAATCTTTGCCCATAGATTCTCGTTAAAAGTTAAACATGCACAGTTAGCTCGTCTTCATAACAAGATATAGGACCATTCTGGGCGCACGGCTCCTGCGCCCAGAGAATGCACGGTATCCGCTCCTGTAACACCTTACAAAAAGATCTGAAGTTCTCGACCTTGACCTCTCTAAGTGGCTTTAAACAACTGCTAAGTTCATGGCAAAAACCAATGCAGACATGTTCCTATTTTTAGTATTATATTGATTTATAATAATGTAGCCGTTTTTCATTTTTACAACATTTCTTTTATTTACTTTTAATTTTATATGCTTTTATACGACTGTCTATTGTTGTCTGTACCTCATCTGTGTTATTTGTTAAAAACAGGTCTCTCTTGTAAACGAGTTCTCATGACTCAGTGAGACTAACCTGTATAAATAAAGGTTGAATGAATGTTTTGAAAGATGTCGCACCAGCTGCACTTCGATGTATGGCCCCTTCCATCAGGACGCAGATCCTTTGTGCCCCAAAGATAAAACTAAGCGTATCAAAACCAGCCTTGATGCTGTTGCCATTAGTCTCATAAACACATGCTAGCATAACAATAAAGTCCATGCTCAATAATCCAGGTATACAATCCAACATTTTTCAGTCAGGTCATCTGGACAGTTTCTTTTTTTGTGCTGAAACGTTTTGCCTTCGATCCAGAAGATCAGTCAAGGAAACACACAACACAAAACTGATTCTTCCTCCAACAGCTTACTCCAAAGTAGAACAAACCAGTTTTGCTTGTGATAAGATGGTCTCCAGATCTCCAGATCCAGATGACCTGACTGAAAAATGTTGGATTGTATACCTGGATTATTGAGCATGGACTTTGTTGTTTTCAACCAGTTTGACAAGACTGTCAACAAGGAAGAGGGCCGGCAATGGAGGAGGCGGCGTACCAAAGAGACCATCTTATCACAAGCAGAACTGGTTTGTTCCACTTTGGAGTAAGCTGTTGGGGGAAGAATCAGTTTTGTTGCGTTTCCTTGACTGATGAAGCCTTCTGGATTGAAGGCGAAACGTTTCAGCACAAAAAAAGAAACTGTCCAGATGACCTGACTGAAAAATGTTGGACATGCTAGCATAGTTTTAACATTACTATTTGATCATGTCTGATGTTGTTTGATTTTATCTTGTACCATTTTAAATATGGGTGCAATTTTATCTAATTTATTTTAAAGCACTTAGAACACAGCCACTTTTAAATCATGTGAGGAGTACATCACGTCTGCTTGACCTGACAACATAAACGTATAGGTTGCATTATGAACTGTAAGCTTATTTCTTGTAGTCTTTGAAGTGGATTTTATTTTATTTTTTACCCCAGATACTGACAGTGTGAATCAAATGGATCTGGATCGTCTTGTTCTTGATGTCCAAGAGGCTGACCAAGGATCAGCAAGTACAACTCGAAAAGTCTTCATTTGTTTTTGAGTCAGGTTCATAGTTGTTCTGACGTGAAGACCTTTTTTTAAATTTGTAATTAGTCTTTTTTTAACACCAAGACATTCTCGTTCATTTAGATTTAATCAAGTGTTTATTTTATTAATAGTCACACAAATTCACAAGTGTTTTAAGACATGTCTGGCTCAGTTTGGTGTGTGTGTGTGTCTGCAGGGATGTCTGTAAATTCTCTAAACAGTGCAGTTATAAATAAATGACCACAAAGAGAAGGAAAAGTGTAAAGGTAATATTGCAACAGGAAAAATAGAAATCTCATTTTAAGAGGACGAACAGAAAAAAAAAGAATATTTAGCACCATCTATCCCATTATTGTATTCAACAAATATCATAAAAATCTCATCTAAAAGCCCCCTACGTAGTAAAAAAAATGTACAATTTCTCAAAACACTTTGGAAAATTAGTTTTTTTGTCTTTCATAATGAGGATACAAACACAGCATTTCATTAGTCATCTTTTCTACGTGTGTCCTACATCTACAGGAAAGGTGGTGTTATATCGAAGATAAAGATTTAATTTAGTATATATCAGGAGAGAAAAGGCAGTGGTCGAGCACCAGGATGACAGCACCTTCCACTCCCCGCCCATAAACAACCTCCACATTTCAGTTCTTACAAAACAAACAAAAACAAATCATACAGCCCTGCGAAGAAGGGAGAACATCAATATCCAATAAATAGAAGGAACATTTTAAATTAAATGTACAATGGCCAGAAAAAAACAAAGAAATCCAGAAAAATCTGCATATTTGAACAAAAACACACACCAGATGACAATTCTTTAAACTTGTTCATAAAAACAAAACAACTGAACCCCCCCTCCCCCAAAAAAAGCTGCTAAAACCCGTATCTTTTGACGCATTCCAAACAAGTGTATTTTTTTAAAATACTTAATGCTTTAGAAAAATGTTCATATCTCTATTATTAGTATTTTTCTTTTTCTCTTTTCTAAATACAAGGCCAATGTGGTATATATCTAGGCTGATCTAGTTTAGAAAACAAAAACAATAAATTATGTAAAAAAAGGAAAATAACAGCACCTCACGAAAACTTTCAAACAGCATGTATACGTTTCAGTATTCAAGACAAAAAAGAAGACGCCATCAATTCTCCACAGTTTGTTCAATGGCAGCACCAGCTGACCCGTTTCCAGGGGTTCTGCTTGAAAGCACCATCTGAGAGTAAACTGGTATTTTTATTGGCGGCTTGGTGTTGCTTTTCTTGTAAACAGTAACAAAGAGTAAACATGTTCAGCTGGATTTTCAACAAGTCGGAGCAGTAGCAAAAAAAATGATGGTAGATGAAGAAAATGTTGAGTCAAACTTTTTTCCTTCTCCCCGGCATGCAGGAGTTTTGGTTATGGCTGAGGAGACGCTCTGTCACCGAGAGGAGGAAGCCTGAAGACGAGACGTACGTTCGTTTAATGACGGGGAGGTAAGAGCATGTCAGACGGGGGCAGGTGGAGGTTTGCTCACCAGGCTGAAGGAGTCGTACGCGTTCATCAGCTCCTCTATGCGGTACTGCTCCAGCACCACGACGTTGGTCAGGTTGGGGCTGCGCCGTCGGGCGCAGTCCTCGCAGTGGACCACGTACGTCTTCCTGCTGCTGTTCTCGCACGTCACAAACAGCAAGTTGAACACTTCCAGCTGGAACAGGAGGGAGGACAGTTCGGTTAATCCTTAAATCAGTGTCGCAGATTTTTTTCCCCATATGTATAAACCAATTTTTGGCTGGGATGGGACCGTTTTTATTCATTCTGACTGAAAACATCGAACACTAACATTTTCAGCCACTAGATAGCTGTCGAGAAGTATGGCATGCCGTTGTATCATGTAATAGGTAAAAGAGGTTATTAATGACACAATCAGCTTCATTTCGATGCCCCTGCGAAATCAAGCTGATTTGACCCTTTAAGTGCATTTATTAAGGAAAAGTTCAACTGAGACACACCTTTGCTATAATGTCCAGCAAACAAAAATGTTTTTAGTTGGTTATCTTGTTAAATTTCGAAGAAATAGATAGCGAGTCGCCCTCTGCGCGTTCATGCTTCCACGTATCGGCTTTTGAAATGCAGCTGATTTGACCGTCAAAGTGCATTTATTAAAAAAGTTAAACTGAGAGACAATTGTTTTTAAGTGTTAATCTTGTTAAAGTCCTCCTGCGGCCGCCATTTGGCAGCCAATCCATTTTTGGCACAACACCGGCCCACATTTCCGGGTTCTCAGCGGTGACGCATAACAGATGCGACTTATAGGGCGGGAAATACAGTAGTTTATTTTGGAGCTGCAGCTTTACATGTTTGGGTCTCAAAACCTGTACGAGACCAGTTTTAGAAGCTGTGGACGCAAAACAAGACCTCATTATTAAGCCGGACTGCTACCAAAAAGTCACCAGTCACAGTGAGAGGCTTCGCTCGGTCAACTATAGTCCCTCGCTACTTCGTGCTTTGACTTTCACAGACTCGCCGGTTTTCTACGATTGTCGACTTTAATATTACTCACGTAATTGGGACGGTACGGGATAAAAAGTTATTGAAAAATTTTTTACTTCGGACATGCACTGCCATTTTGTAGTTTTCTTTCAATAAACCTACACCGTAAGGCCAGTCAAAAGAACTACAATACCCAGAAGCCCACAGTGCTTCCGGACACTGCTTTCTGCTGAAATGAAGGGAAAGTTGCAAATAATCCTGAAGCTTAATTATCCACGTGCACATCAACTGGAGCAGAGCTGCTGTTCTGCAGAGCTGGTGAGTAATATTTTGTAGTGTGCAGTACATGTACTGTTAAAATGAGAAGAGTTTAGAACATTGCAAGACTGTGGGGAAAGTTTTATAAAGCCTTAAATATAAATACTAAAATAAACAGTTCCCACTTTGCGGTTTTTCACGTAACCTCTGCGATAATCGAGGGACTACTGTAATCCACAGGCTACAATTTGATGAGGAAGCGTAGCGAGTACAACCATTTACTTGGCTTCGCCGTCATTTTGAGTCTCTGGTTGAAAAGCCTCCGACTTTGTGTTTATGAAGCAGTTCTGGTTTTAAAACTGGTTCCATAACAAGGCGTAAGAACCAGTTGGATGTGGTTTTCTGAATGTAGACCACAGCGTAATCCAGTATTTTAGCAAACGATGCTCGTTTCATAAAACTGAACACCGGATGGTGCTATTAAAACTTTTCCCAACGCACTAGTCTTGCCTAAAGGTGGAGTAAGCGCCAACTTGCAGTATTGTACAGACATTACCCCAGTTCCCCGGCATGTTGAGTTGTTTTACAACTGTCTGTTAAAGTAATCCAGTTGGAGGAGGTGGGAGCTGACTCACGTCGCACTCGTTGCAGTAGTAAGCAGGCTCATCTTTGACCCGACTCTGATAGGAGATCTTTTTGCCTTCAGCCACCAGTTGGTCTCGCAGGATCTGGATGTGCTTCATAGACTGCAGCAGGCAGTGTCTGGCAAGAAGGGAAAAACAAATGCTTCAAAATGTCTCGTCTTGTAAAAAAAAAATGCATTGCAGCTGTTCAGTTTTAATCGTTTGAATAACTCAAGGTCAGATTTATTGATAAGCGGACTTACTTGATCATTTTGTAGGTGTCTGGGTCAGTGATCTTGAGAGTGCGGGCCACATTCCAAGACACGTGGATCATCGGAACGATGGACTTTACTTTCTTTACTTCGTTCCACTCAAACCTCTCCAGGGCCAGCTGATACTGATAACCTGCAGACGCACATTTGGAGGATGAAGTAAATATTTCTGTGAACGTTTGAAGCATCCACGATATTGCGATCCGTTTTTCGGCGCGATTCTCGTCCCGCAGTTTTTGTGCCATTTCAACAAATCGTGAATCAAAACGTTCAGCTCTTTCAGGAAAATCCTGATATGACTTTTGGTATTGGTGCAACTTTAGCTTTTTTTTTTTTTTTTTTTTTAAATATTTAGCCTTTTCTGTCATTTTTTCCCACATGGGAAATTAATTGAGCTCATTTTACATCCTTCAAACCTTTAGATCTGTTTACATTTTGTCCTGCTTCAGCTTCTTTCTGCAAGTTTCCACTTTTGCTACTATTTAGCTGTTTTTAACGCTAATTTAAACCTTTTCAGCTAATTCCACATTTTTGCGCTAATTTCAACCTTTTTTTAGCCTAATTCGGCAAAAAATGTGCTCTATCCACTAGCTTCTGGTAATTTAAGCTTCTTTTCAGCTGTTTCTTGCTCATTTCTGCCTCTTTCAGCCTAATTTGGCAAATGTTCTTTCTCCTTTCTTCTGCCAATTTAAACTTGTTCTACCTATTCAGCTACCATTTTAACATTTGTTTTAGCTCCTTTCAGCTTAATTACACTACTATTTATCTGCTTTCTGTTAATTTTTTTTTTAGCTCATTTAAGCTCTTTCTGCCTTTCAGCTACTTTTCCAATTTTTGTGCTCATTTCTGCTTATTTAAACTTATTTCAGCAAAAATTTGTTCTTTCTGCCTTCTGCTAATTTAGGCTTGTTCTTCCATTTCAGCTAAAATTCAGCTGTTTTTCTTCAGCAATAAGCATTCACACTGTATTTTCTCAGGAAATAAAATCTCTAGTTTTTGATGATTTTGATTCTGTAATTGGCCACTAGATGGGACACTCTTACCATTGAGAGGCCCAACATTCCAGGCGATGTTGTTGCACCATCCCACAGCCTGGACCCAGTGAACGGTACCAGCGTTGATCCACACCAGATCTCCTGGCCGCTGAATGAAGCGATACACTGGGATGTTGGCGCTGTACAGATCCTCCAACACAGGCCACCAGGACCCTGTCAAGTAGTCCACACCATGCCTGAGGACAAAAAAAATATATATATTAGATGTTTTAACTTAATATTGTTGCAAATACCTCAAATTTTCCTCCACTCACTTTTCACAGAAGTCACTGATCGCCCCCCAGTAGTTCTCATGCACACAGAACCACTCACAATCTCCAGGGCCAATGTTGATGTTTACTGAGCAAAAGTTATTATTTTCCTGGTGACCTGTTAAATAAAAAAAAAGGACTTTTGTAGACGTAGTAGACTTTAGGAGAGCAACTCGTTTCGACTGTTTCTGTGTTTTTACCTGGTGTTCTGCTCCCTGGGACCTTCATGTAGAGCTGAACACTGTTCATGCCCAGGATCGTGTGTCCAACATGGCTCAACATGTTTCCACTGGACGATACACGCATAAAAGCTGGGAGCTTCTGCAGCTCCTGGAGTTGGGGTTTCCACCTGAGCAGAGACGACGTGAATGAACTCAGCTCCGAGCTTTGCTTGGAGGCTACGTCTCTCACCTGCGTGTTGAAGCCGCTTACCTCTTGGGGTCGGAGAGGTCGATGTTGGTGCCAAATTTGATGATCTTCCCAACACTTTTCTGCTCACCACTAAGAAACAAACAAAGCTTTAGAACATATTTTAGAACGCTCAAATACCTAAAACCTTGTGCTTTTAATAGTGTGCTTACTTGGTACTTTCTTTAGAGCCGTCCTTGTTAGTATCAGCGTTGATGAGTGGCTTCTTTTCATCCTCATCCTCGTCATCGCTACCTTTCTCCTCCTGGAGACAGACATGTTCATCAGGATGTAGAAACGTTGAGGTTCTGGCACTTTAAATGCTAAAACTAAGGCTCTGTACCTGCAGACTCTCCTGGAAGCTGGAGGCCTGATATTGGGCGTACTTGGCAATGGTGGTGTACGAGCGGCTGCTTTCGCAGGGCCACGTCTGACCGGTACCACTGGCGTTCCAGTTCTCATCAGCCGGCTGCTGCACCTGAGTCCTCACCTCCACCGCCTGCTCTGCATTCGCTTCAACAAGCGACTTTGTGGAAAAGTGCCCCAAACCTGAAAACAGAGGGGAAAATTAACACTTTGTTTCAGTGTGCAAAAAGGGGACAACATGCCCAGGGTTGTAAGTCCACAGTTAACTCCTAGACATCAACTAATATTTAAAAACATTGTTTATGGTATACATTCATTTTAATTATAAAGAGAAAAATGACATTATGCATGTTTAATGTGGGCAGAAACTTGTGCTAGCAGAAAGAATCTGTATTGTACTCCTGTATGTCGACAAATCACTGAACAGTTTCGCACCCACCCCCCCATCTCTCTGATCTGCTACAACCGTATGTCCCACCACGCTCCCTGAGGTCAGCAGACCAGTTGCTCCTCACAGTTCCAGGAACTCGTCTTAAGCGCAGAGGTGACAGGGCCT
>NC_056498.1:36700492-36708218 GCF_014905685.2 Nematolebias whitei
GAGTGTGCAGCCACTGCTCCAGCTCAAAATACGCCATAAAGGAAGTTCTTCTTCTTTGGTGTTTTACAATGGACTGCATCCACTCTGATGCATCACCGCTTCTTGAGACTGAACCCCACACCTACATTTGCGTGAAGGAAGTTTCACTGATGTGAAAACGTAATTCTGTCAATCTGCGTTCCATTACTCCGTGGCTTTCTCGAGGACGCCGGATGTGCGACGCAAAAAACAGAATATTGGAATTTAAGTTCAATTATAGAAGTGAAAATGAAAGTAGTCAAACTGAATTTTCAATACAACAAAATACAGTTTCAAACCAATGGATTTAATTCCAAATAAGGCAAATACAGATTCTTTCTGATGGCACAAGTTTCTGCCCATAGTTTAATAAACTTGCATATTTAATTTACACAACTCGTGGCTATTATCAGTTTTGGGAACCAATGCCTTAATCAACAACTTCTGTGTAAACTGTGAACAAAAACAAGTTCCTTAATGTGAACGTACTGAGTCGAAGCGATCCAGCCAGTCCTCTAATAACCGTAACCGGATTCTTTGGGTCTGTGCAGAACTGCAGCAGGACGGGGGAGAAGGCATCCCTCTTACTCTCCAACTGCAAAAACATGCATCCATGAACATTTCCAAAGATACCACCACCAAAACAAGACTTGTATTGCACGTAAGGCTAATACATAAATGTGTGACAGAAATATTTAGACGTACGTAGATGCTGGGAGTCGGAGGATTGAGCTTCTCTCTAGGAATGGGTTCTCTGGTTATGATGGGTTTAACAGAGAAGGCTGGCAGCAGAAAGGATTCCTTAAATTTTCCTTTGACACGAGTCCCTCTGGAACAAAACGAGAAACAACATGAAGGCTGCAATTAGGACAAATTCTTGATAACATAAAATTTTCATAAAGCTACGTCAGTGCACTTACTTGCAGGACCGGATTATTTCACTTGCGGTGTTCTTTATGCTGATTTCATTCAGAGGAATCCTTTTCTCCTCCACCTCGGAGGCGATGAACGTCTCCCGGTCCCCGCTCTCTACTTTGATCAGGCGAATCTTCAGCTCCTTCGGTGGCCCGTCCGACAGCGCCTTTAATTTCAACAAGTCTGTGGAACCCAACGACGAGCTAGGATTGGCATCGTTCTTATGTTCAGACGATCTCTCTCCCGAACTTGAGGTCCATTCAGCGTGCTCGCCTTCACTCGTGGAGCTGGCACCAGGCGCGTCTTTTCGCTTCCTTTTCTCCGATTCATAGTGACTCCTGTTCTTTTCCGATTCTCGTCTCTGATGATTGAGATCGCCAAGAATTCGGCGATCCTTTTTCTCCCTATGGCTCTTCCCATCCTTGTGCCGCTTGTGGCTGGAGCTGGAATGGCTGGACGACGAAGACGAAGAAAAGTCATCTCTCTTCTCTCGATGCTTTTTCTTGTCTTTCTTGTCCTTGTGCTTCCTGTTGCTGTGGTCATGCTTTCTTTTCTTGTCTTTGTGCTCTTTTACTTTCTCAGGTTTGCGTCCCTCTTCAGTTTTGCCATGGCTCTCTAATTTATCAAGTGACTGTCGACAAAGCATGACTTCACAGCTTTTGCCCAGCTCTTTCAGAGAAGACTCCGAGATGGTCGTCAGTTCGCATTCCTCTTTGATGACCTTAATAGGCTTTACGGTTGGCATATTCAACTTTTCAATAACGTTTCTTTCCTCTGTTTCTCCCTCATCTGTCCAAACATCACTGTCCTCCGTTTTCAGCTTCTTGTCTTCCAGTAGTGAACAAGGGGAGGACTTCTGAGGTGGGATAGCAGGGCTGAACGGTGGACTTGTTGAATCTGATGTGGGAGAACTGCCTTGCTGCTGGCGGTAGATATCGGGGCCCAGTGACAACGACGAGGAATATTTGACACCAACCAAAGCTGACGGAGGGGGTCTTCCAAAAGGCCCACCTCGATAAGCGTACTTCTGACTCTCCAAGACGGTTGCCAGAGATTTAAACATGCTGTTCATCCCCGTTTGATGGAGGTGGGGTCTTTGGGGTGGTGGAGAACAAGATGTGGTCTCGGAGTCTTCTTCAGATTCCTCGTCGGCCTCGCTTTTAGTTTGCTCAGGGAGACCATAGAGCTTAGCCAGGTCACTATGGCGGTAATTTGTGTTCCCTACTCCAATTCTCGTCTCCGCAGTTGATTTAGTGGCCAAAAGAACTTTTGATGAAGATTTAAGATAGTCCTCGTCGTCCTCAAGAGAAGAAGTCCGGCTGCAAGGGGACGCCAGAGAACCTTGGCGGCTGAGCACAGGAGGGCTTGAATTTGATCCCAAATCTTCCTGGTTTGGCTGCTGCTTAGTTGCTGGAATCAGGTCTGGGGCACACAGGTAGCTCTTAACAGGGTCAACACCGGGAGCACAGTTGTGTAAGAGACCTGCGGTCCCAGACTTCTCACTGCTGTACATTTCCTCCTCTTTTTTGATCGATTCATCCAACATCGCCATGATGTTAGCCAGCCCGTCGGGGAGCAATGCGGACAGTTCGGAGGACTCCTCCTCAAACTGAGCACTGCCAGAGTCATTCCTGGCGTTTTCTGTAGAACTCTCGATCACCTGCTTGTTGTGGATCCCCCCGATGGAGGTGGAGGACAAAGGTGGTGGTTGAAGGTTTTCTCTAGACATAGCTTGGTAGAGTTTGGGGGGCTCTCTAAGTGCCAGGGTAGGGAGAGGCTGTTGGGGGTTATCTCTGTCCCTGCCTGAGTCTTTGGGTTGATTAGGTGCTGCTTGCATTGTTGGGGGCTTATTGGGGTACATGAGCTGGTTCATCCCTGAGGTATTGTGTGTTGATGAGGGAATGAATGCTGCTCCGCTGCTGCTCCACATCTCTCTCTGCCGCTGCTTTTCTCTGGCGTACTCAGTCTGAGGCGTGAGGGGCGGGGGCCGCAGCCTCTCTGCGGACGTACTGGGCGCCTGGTTGGATTGACCCCCACGGCTGAGCCAAGGGTAAGGAGGAGAAGCCTGGGAGGCCGGTGGACCTGAAGGAGGTGCAGGGACAGAGGAGAGGGTAGAGATATGAGGGCTGTTGACGGAGAAAAGCCTTTCTAGATTTTCAATGGCCGTCTGCTCTTTTCCTTTTGCACTGCACAGTTTGTCCTCTTTCCTCATTTCCTCCAATTCAATTTGTTTTTTCTTCTCCTCCTCTTCCCTCTCTAGTTTTCTCCTTCTCTCCTGTTTTTCAGCTTCCCTTATTCTCTCCTCCTGTTGCCTCTCCCACTCCATCCTCCTCCTTTCCCGCTCTTTGTTCTCCCACTCTATTTTCTTCCTCTCCTCCTCTTGCCTCTGCCATTCTCTCCTTTTCCTTTCTTTCTCCATTTCCCTCCTCTTCCTCTCCTCTTCTTGTTTCATCTGTTTCTCCTGTTCTTGTTTCAGTCTCTGTTCCTCTTCCCTTCTCTCAGTTTCTTTCCTCTTCCTCTCCTCTTCTTGCCTCCGTTGTTTCTCATGTTCTTGTTTTAGTCTCTCCTCATTTTCTCTCCTTTTCCTCTCCTCTTCCCTTTTCTCATGCTCTCTCCTCCTCCTCTCCTCATCCAGCTTCTTTCTCATCTCCCATTCTCTTTTTTGTTTCTCCTCTTTTAACTTTTTCTCCTTTTCCTCTCGTTCCTTCCTCCGTCTCTCCTCGGCTTGCATATGTCCCTCTAGCTCTGCATCGAGCTTGTCTAAAACATCTCCGATCGACTGGCAGACAGTAGGCGGAGCTTGTGGAGTGGGGTACACCTGTGTTACTGTGGAGCTGGGCTGGTTCAGTCTGGAGGAGACTGCAGGATTGGGCGTTTGGGGAGCATTAGCTGGGCTGTATGTAGGAGAGCCGTGAAGCGGAGTTAAACCTCTGCTAGTAATGACACTGTTCTCTGCCCTCTGGTGCCCTGAGGAGAACAAAGATGATGAGGCGAACGAAGGCGCAGATTGTTTGACTTTAGCCTGAGCATAGTACGACATCTTTTCCTTGTGTGACTTTATGAATTCCTGGGGTTGAGGTTTGTGCAGCTCCTGTTGTTGAGACGGGCCTCTCTGACAGACTCCCTGCAGCAGAGCATCCACCTGAGACTTGGGGCTGGTTTCAGCACTGGTAAAGTTGTAGAGCTTTGGCTCCTGTACTCGTTGCCAACTGTTATTACTGCTGCCGCTGTTCACAGAGTAGCCAGCAGGGGGAGACACAGTCCCCATAGAGACAGCAGTTACAGCAGCCCCGTTAGAACTGCCGCTTCTGTAGGGGCCGACGGTGCAGTGGGCCAGGGATATCGGGGGATTGGACGTAATGACAGGCGTCCGGGCGGAGTTGGTTGGTGGGAGAGGCGGGCTGACGTTATGGTGATGCTGGGATGAACCTGGAAGTCGGCCGTCTACAACGTGATTGTGGCTCTGCTGGGGGTGAGGTAGCAGACCTGGAGGTGCGAAGATGCCCGGCTCCTGAATAAAGGAAACTTTCAGTCAGTCGATGTAACAGTATCAACTGCATTCACTTAATGACATTTGTACGGAGGATGCTCAGACTTGTCGTTATGATTTGACTAAATGATCGCACATTGTTGACTGTAACGTCACAAAGCGGGTGAGCCACAAATGAAACGGCAGAAGGAGAATGTTATCTGTGTGGATACAGGCCGTATACACCTGGATTTGACAGTATCAATCAGTGCCAACAAATATTTGGCTGAGATATGACCGTTTTCATTCATTCTGACATGGAAAATTTTAAACACTACCATTTTCAGCCGCTAGATGGCACTTTAGTATGGCATGCCGTTGTGTCATGTGGTAAGTAAAAGTGGCTATTAATGACACAATCGGCTTGCCGTAGTTTCGTCCAGCTTGCATGGAGCAACCATCAAATTTGCTGCGCCGCCTCGGTGAAATGCAGCTGATTTGACGCCAAAACTGAATTTATTAAGTAAAAGTTCAACTGAGACACACCTTTACTATAATTTTAAGCAAACAAATTATTGCTTTTAAGTATTAATCGTGTTACATTTCAAAGAAAAGCACAGCGAGTCCTCCCATGCATGCTCCTACTTCCGCGTATCGGCTTTTGAAATGCAGCTGATTTGACGCCAAAACTGAATTTACTAAGGAAAAGTTAGACTTATAGGGCGGTGCGACGTGTAATTAAACGTTTTAACAAGACAAGTCTGAAGAACCTCGTAGTGAAATGGATTTTACTCACCAGGGAGTGGCTGCTTGGGCGGCTCTGGTATCTCCAAGCCTCATGGGCACCACTTTGTTGTTGCTGAGGTACTGAGGTGCTGCTGGCAGGTGGAAGGGGTAGGGGTGGGGGAGCACCCTGGTGTCCCAGCCCTGGGTGAGGCTGGAAGTGGCTGTAAGGCACACTGCTGCTGTTTTTGTTGCTGGTTGCAGAAGCGTTTGCTGGTGATGACTGGGTTTTTAGGTGACGATCTTGATCTCCCCTGGTCGGAGTGGTCGGCGTACGGCTGCCACCTTGGCCCCCGCCGAGAGGGCTCCTCTGGCTGTGGAGAGCATGAGGCTCCACAGCCTGACAGGACGGTGCCAGCTCCACTTTGGAACCGGGACTTGGGTAGGAGGAATGAGGGGAGTGATGGTTTCGAGCCTGAGGTTGTAACATGTCTTTATGGAGGTGAGGAGCACATCCTTGGTTGTAGCTTCCTGCGGTGGAGTTTAATAGAGGGGGCCGGTTAGAAGGACTGGAGGAGTTCAGAGAGGACTTTGTGGTGTAGCTGTCCATCCCTCGTTTATTGTTGTCCTACAAAGTCAAGAATAAGAATGTTATCTGTAATTTGTTTAACAAAACATGGAGAATTTAATCAGTATTTGACCTGATGGTCTTTCTATAGTACTCGTGTGTGTTGCTGTTCGGACCTGAACCTCCTGTGATTGTGGGGTTTTGCGATCTGACGTCTGCGGCTGCCAGAGAGCACCATTGTCCTTGTGAATGGGGTTCCAGAGAGCTGGTTTTGGGGGGAGCTGATGAGCTGATGACGAATGCTGAGACAGCACTGTTGATTGGCTGGAGAAACGCTGCGGCCCAGGGTGAGACGCCTAAACAGGAAGTAGATTAATTTGAGCAACATATCTGGAATGAGGAGATCTAAACTCCGTCTTGAAGCTACTATTTTAAAAGAAACGTGAATTTAAGACTGCGCTTTACCTGGTCCGAGCTCCTTTTCCTCTTGCTGGGGCCGGGACAGTCCTCCACAGCAGGATGGGTGGGTATGTGCAGAGGTGGTGGAGGTGTGTGTTGAATCACTGAGTGCTCCCCCAGAGGAGGGCCCGGTCTTTTTAAGTGACCTGCTGGCATCTTCCCTGGGTAGCCCCTCGGCTGTGGACAGAAATTAAACTAAATATTTAAAGACGGACGCATTTAATTAAAACAAAAGCTGGAGGATCGGAGTGTTCACTCGTTTCATCCGTGAGACAAACGGCAGCCTGAACAGGGATTGTCTTTTGTCTATATGGTTGACGAAACAAGGTCACAGCCAATTAGAGAAGCTCCTACCTGGTGCACCTGAGCCCGCATTTCATCTCCCAGCAGTGGTGGACCCCGGGGAACATGCTGCTCCTGAAGACCCCCAATGAAACCACAGAGAAATGTTGAACAGTCTATTCTGATTTAGCTTTAAGGGGGAAAGAAAACCAATATGTAGCTTATGTCACCTTCAGCAGAGGGGCTGGTCTGTTAGGATGAAGATGTGGGTTCAGGAGAGGCCCCCCGCCGCCTGGATAACCACCATTATAGAGACGCAGCGAGTGCTCGGTGGGGAGGGGTAAAATAGGATGGCCTTGAGGGGGAAGGTGAGAATCGTACTGCTTGTCGAGTTGATCCCAGGCTCTGTGAGGAGGAGGAGGATGAAGATGATGAGGGGGATGAAGATGATGAGGGGGAGGCCTCTGCTGCTCCCTCTGCATTCCAGGGAACATCGCTTGTGGGAACTCAACCTTTTCACCTCCTCGCATCGCCCTGGACGGTCAAACATTAATACGACAAACGTGTGTTGACTTTTTATCTCTTTGTGCCGATTGGTTTTAAATTCAGGCAACGGAAGCACAACGTACCCATTACTCAAGTATTTACTGTGATGGTTCAGTCCACCTATAGGTCCAGGAGGTAGATTAGGAAGTAGCTGGTGTTGGTTCATTGTAGGTGAACACCTGGTGAGAAACGACAAAATTGCTTTTAACACCAAGTTCCAAGATTTTTCTTTGGCTCTGCTGTAAACAAAAAAAAACAAACAACTTTTGAGCTGCAGACAGAATTACAGCCAAGCAAAGGTGTTGTTTTTTTAAAAATAAATATTGTGTATGCGTTGTCATGGCTACAGACCTGGCATGTGGCTGCCAGGAGCGGCCGCTCACGGGAGGCCATGGCCCCCGGCCGAGTCCGTCCAGAGGGAAGGAATCCCGCGTGCCTCGCCCGCCTAACTGCTCCACTGCGTGATGCATCCAGCCTGGGAATTATTCACACCCACCTCATTAACACATCAAGAACAAACAAAGTCAAAATGCAAAGGTTGCATCTTATTTACATGATTCGATTGTCTGGAGCTCTTCGTGTTTAATCACTAATGGGTTTACCCTCCCCCAAGTTCTTGTTATTTTGCTTTTACGGAGTCAAACTTTTACCAAAGGGGTCTTGATAAATAGTTTTTCGGGCTTTCTGAAGATCTTTTGTTATTCTTTACACTTTGACTTCAGTTTGATCAAATATGACATTATGTT
>NC_056498.1:36708318-36712448 GCF_014905685.2 Nematolebias whitei
CGGAGACGCGTTAGTGTTGCACGCTGGAAGAATCTGTCCAGATGACACGATTAAACTTTTTTTTCTTTTTTTAACAGTTAACCGATTTTAATATTAATATTCGAAGAAAGCCCCGAGAACTATTGATCAAAATGTTAAGAAAATTCCCCAACGACTCAACTTCTGCACAGTGTCGTATCAAACCGTGCAAAATGTGCACAACTATCTGTGGGATCTGTTGCACGTGGGTGCGTGCGTGAAAGCGGGTGGTGCTCACCGGACTAGCTGTGCGTGTGAAGCCCTCCACTGCAGCACAGAGAGGGCCTCACTCCAACTCCTCCGTCGTCTGCACCGAGAAGCTCGAAGCCAACGGGCTGCGGAGAGAAACAAGAGTGAGACGAGAGTCAGTGAACAATCGCCACTGGGTTCTCCGTTATGGTTTGAGTGGGTGTCAACAGGGAGGGGGGGTAAGGCAGAGATAACATCCAATTATTCGTCTCATTCCTTTATTTCCTCAAGAAATGTTTAACTTTTGTCTGTGGCTGGCTGTGTTGCAGGTTTGAGCCAGCAGGAGGCGACAGGAAGTCAAAGCGGCACAAAAGTGTTTTTTTTCTTTTGACCACCGACGTCTCGGTGGGGGGGGGCTCACCTATGAAGATCTGGTGTTGCTTTAATCCTTAGTGTGAGCCTCTTGATGCAAGAGACAGGAGAGGGGAAGACTAGGAGTGAGAGGCTTTGGTCATGTGCCAAGAGTGTGCGGCGCTGGATGCAGTCCAACTGTGCAAGCTGCACCGTCGTGCCAGGTATGTGCACTTTTAGTGCACGAGAGAAAAAAGCTCTCCGTTTTTAAAGTGGTTGATTTTGTGCGTGTACTGAACTACTCTGAGGGGTGTGTACAAAGTGTGTGTGCGCCCAGAGCATACACTAAGGTTTAATCTCATTACAGCAGGCGTGATGGAGAGGAGGAGGGGAGTGGGGGAGCGACAGAAGGTCTGAACAGGATGGAGGGATAGATTAAGAAGAGGAGCTGGAGTGGAGAGTGGGAGCAGTGCCATCAAACACCCGCACACTAGGCCTGCCGCGATTAACAATAAATCAATTAATCGCGTGAGAAATGAAAATTATTGACCTCGTTTTCATTTATCGGCTTTATCGTTTCTTCGTGTCTCTCTTTCTACTGAAGACACTGGATGACAAAAGGCTCAACTCCGGTGCTCTTCACTGACCCCGCCCTTTCTCTTTAAAATCTGTTTTAACCGTCCAAAATGTTTTTAGATGGTTAAAAGCAGCTAAGCTGAGATGCTAAGGCAAACGGGCCGACCGGGGGGGGGGGGGGGGACCCCTCCGTCTTGTCAAAGTTCCAAAATTCACGGTTGAAACCTGTGCCTTCGTGTAAAAAGTTGTTTTCTTTCTGCAAAAAGAAGCTGAGAACTTGTTTACCAATATTTAATTAAAAGCTTTGTGTGAAAAATGCTAGAGCTCAAACCACACCGTGTCCGCCATTTTGAGAACCAGAAAAACAGGAAAGAGACAACCCATGTCACGTCAGGGGCCTCCCTCCTTATGTTCTTAAAGAGACACGCTACTCGCTCCCTCACTATCCATCCTTCAGTTCAAACAGTCAAGTACTGCCATCTGGTGGTCGAAAAAAGGTACTACAATCAAAACAAATTAAACATTTCTTCTTAAGTTTGACAATAATTACAATTTATAGTTAAATTTCAAACAATATTATTGTTTATTGCAATAATTTCTTAAATTAATTGCCCAACAAAATGTATTACTGTGACAGGCCTACCGTGCACCTTCCCACACAAACACAAAAGAAGACCAGACAACTCTCCTCTCCCTGTTTTTTTTACACCACCAGTTAAAAGATTTCCGTAAAACGTGAGTAACTTTCAGCTTTTGAAACCTGCACTCGTTACTTTTCACGTGTCCAACAAATTAAAACCATATTAAAATGTATTTTAATCAAGACTTGGCCTGCTGCCACTTTAAATGAGTCTTAAGTAGAGAAAAGGTTAAACCTAAAAAATAACATTATGCATCCCCACTTCTTCCTTTTCGGTCCTGGGGGGGTCACTGGTGTCCATATCCAGCAGTCACTGTGCGAGAGACGGGGGACACCCTGGACAGGTCTCCAGTCCATCATAGGGACACATGGAGACAAACAACCATTCACTCTCTCACTCACACCCGGAGACAATTTAGAGTTACCGATCAGTCCAACATGCATGTTTTTGGTCTGTGGGAGGAAACCAGAGTACCCAGCAAAAACCCACGCATGCACGAGAGAACATGCAAACTCCACCCAGAAAGGCCCCCGGTCGGCTGATGACAACCATTTGTGTTTTCTGCAGTCAGTTGGCTTAGGCAGCCATGTTGATTCAGGTTGACTCCAAACTTGTAGACGTCCATCCAACGATTACTTTTTGAAAAATTCAATACGTCTGTCTAGCGGTTCTTTAGATATTTTGCTAACAGACCAACAGTGGCCTTTCAGCAATGATAAAATGTTCACTGAATTGACACCAGAAGTCCAGTACCACCACTTACATCACACACACGTTATAACTCACTCCTCTTCCTCAATTAGCTTCAGACATAGGCATCAATTCCTCCCACCAGTTCCTTTTCTCTTCCCTTCTTCCTCCCTCTGACTCTGGATGTCTCTATTTAAAGGCCGGTTACAAAACCACCAGTCCCCCCCCCCCAACTCTATCTCATTCACTTCACAGAAATCAGCCTTTGCCAGTCGCTGCTGCCGAGTGCAGATACGCCGGCTTCAAGTGTCAGGAAACACACACACCTCACCTTTTCGAGTAGCACCAAAGTTATCGATTCACAGTTGTGTTAAGTCTCGCCTTCAGCTGCCAATCATCCCTCCGTGGGTCTCCTCACGCCTGGAAAACAAAGCAGCTTTGTTGTTGTCATACAGACAACATGGTGTCAAAGTCTCACACTCTTACAATTCATTCAGAAGCTAAAGGTGGTCTTCTACCCCCCGACTTTAGAGACAACATACTAGCTGCACTACCCCCCGGGTTCAGAGCGGCGTGGAAAAACTGAGGGTCGGAGTAAAAAAGCCAGAATGGTGACACAATGGGAGCCGAGGGGGGCTCCGGTTCGCCCAGTCTCTTTTCTCCTCTCACACAGACACAACAGATACAGCTCACCAGGCGAACGGCCACACAAAGACCGAGCTAACAGGAAGAGCCGAGTCAACACATGACGGAGCAGCACTCTGGGGAAACACTTAAATCAAACTAGAAAAACTTCTACCGAACGGTTAGAGCAAAACCGTAGCTAGAAACAACACGACAGAAGCTAAAACCTTAATTTAGGGTAACTGTAGCTAAAAGCTAACACTGGAAACCTGTTTCAAAAATGCTAAAAATAGCAAAAAACGTATATAAACATTACAACTGGCAAAACCGTAGCTAAAAGCTAAAATTACCAAGACACTAGCTAAAAGTAGAATAAGACAAAAAGGAGTGAGCGTGCTGAAGCAGATTTGAAAGAGAACTTATGTTTATGAATAAATCAGAGCGATCCAAATGTATTTCTACACGGGAAATGTTTGTGAATGAACCTAAAGTTCTGAAAGTCACAGCAAACTGTTCTCGGTCAAGCTGAACGTTTTCATGCGTTAGCGGTTAAAACAGCACAAAGTAGTCGTAGCGTTCACACTCGGGGATTATTTTCTGAAAGATGCATCACAAGCGCTGCAGTGGCTCATGGGATCCACTTCTAAATCTTGCTCCTAACCTACAAAGCTCTCAACAACCTAGCTCCATCTTATATTCGAGATATTATTGTCCCATATTTTCCTAACAGAGCACTTCACTCTCAGACTGCAGGTTTACTTGCGGTTCCTAGTGTTTCCAAGAGCAGAATAGGAGGAAGATCTTCCAGTTCTCAGGCTCCTCTCTTGTGGAACCAACTTCCAGTTTCTGTCCGTGAGGCTGACACATTGTCCAGTTTTAAGACTTTCCTTTTTGATAAATCCTATAGTTACGGTTGGCTTGTTATGCTGCTATAGGCTTAGACTACTGGAGGACAAACTGACCTCATTTCTTAAAATTAATTGTTAAAATTAATAGTTTTCATTTGATACTGTTTCTATCTTAACGTGATTCTTGACCTGC
>NC_056498.1:36712548-36716396 GCF_014905685.2 Nematolebias whitei
TGGTTACACTGGAGCTCTCATGGTTACACTGGAGCTCTCATGGTTACTGTAGCGTGTGTGAAATTCTGGCACACACACATATACAGGATGCAGCTCAGGTGGCCATATCAGATGTTAAGGCAGCGACACCACCTACAGGAGAACCAGTGTGTTTGTGCGAACATTGCACGGTGAATTTTTCGGGGAATCCCTCCACCACCGATGACTCAGCGCGGAGGAAACGGGCTTCCCCGAGCGCCTCTAAACTCCGCCCCTCGGGACCCCGCTTACAGTCAGGTGACCGTGGGCGTTTCTGCTTCAACGCTGATGCGACGGCGGTGGGAATTTTTTTTTTTTTTTCCCCGATCTGCGTGATGTCATTTCTGCTTTATTCGTAACACGAGGTGATGCAGACACACAAAGAGGACGTGACGAGCTCGAGTTGGGGGGTGTTCACGGCGCTTCAAGAGAAACCGAGCGGACAAACCGCAACTTCAAAACAAACGCTGGCGATTCTTTGAATCGTTTGCTCGAGTTGTTTGCGTGTCAAAAAAAAAAACAACTCACAGCTTTCGCTTTTACCTCCCCAAAACCACAAGTAGTTGCACGTCTGCGACGTCCAAGTTCATTTAAAACAAACAAGAGAAAGTTATCGCCTCTTTCTTCTGCGCGCTCATACAAACAGATGATTAACGTGTAATTTATTAGAAATGTCCCCACCCCAGTATAAAACCAGACATCAAAGGGCTGTTCCTGTCAACGCCCACCCCGTCAGTTATGTGACTTTCCCCAGAGCAGGTGGCGAGAAACGCAACGAGCTCCTGTAACCAAAAAGAGAAATAGAAAGTCATACGTACGCAAGATAAACAAAGATCAAAGACTAGCGTTCCTCATGCATTGTGCTCATTGCCTTTGATGTTAAAGATCCCTCACAGTAATCCACTGCTCAAAGTGTGTATTGCAGATCACTCTCAGCTACCACCACACCAAATTTTAGCTCAACATCTGTAAAACTGACCGAGCTACAGCTGTTTCTTTGTTTGCAAAGGTCGAGGTCAGCTGTGGCTACTGATGCAATGATTACCTCCTGAGAGTTTCATTCGAACACGTCCAGTAGTTCACAAGATATTTCACTAACAGACAGACGGTAAATGCCAAAACAAATGACACATGAATGGCAGGTTTGCGCAGTGAGGCTCGTGTAGCCATCGTAACGAGCAGAAGGAAGCAAACGGTTAAATAGAAATGACTCAGTGCTGTTTTCAGCCTCCAACCACTGGACTGAGCTGAACTTCAGCCACACCAGCATACACACACACACGCAGGCCGGCAGTGACACCAACACACACACTGCAAATAATATCTGCAGAGCAGAGCGCTGATTCTGCTTTAACCCTCACGTCGGCTTTTATGTCGCCTCGTGATGTCGATCAGCGCTGCCAACACAAACTGTCGTGGACAGCCGACGCCGGATCGACCAGGAGGAACACCACGTGGCCAGAGACAGTTTTCCTTTAAAGAGACCGTGAGGCTGTTGGACAAGAAGCGTGCACATAAGCTGGGGAGAAGAAGCAATGAACAGGAAGTGGAGCGAGGGAGCCATGCTTGGACTTTTCTCCGTCTCGTTCCGTCCTCCCTCGCTTCGTTCTCCATTTGGCCGTTACGTAATCGGTCGCAGATAGAGATCGTGTTCTGTAGGAAACACCGAGCATTTTTTTCCTCTCACGCACACAGAGGAAGAGCCAGCCCCTGCATCTGTCCTCCCCCGACTCTGCCTGTACGGGTGTTAGTTTGTTTGCGCGTGGACGGACGTCAGCGTGCGCCTTTCCCAACCGGCGGTGCGGGCCAGCTTCATCACGCCTGCTTTTAAACACACGCACACGCTGAATTTTTGAGATACTGTACGAAGCAGCACGCTCGGGTCAAACGAGGACGCAAGAAAACTCGCTCTCCGTGGAGAACGAGCCGAGCTAACCTTTCCATTCTCTCTTCTTTAAAAAGGTAGCTGTTTCAGCACTAACTTTTTAACAATATGCTTAAAAATAAACAGTAGCACTCACATACACGGGACCTCCCCGACTATTGTAAACAAAAAAATAAAAGTATAATGTACAAACAATAAGTCATCTTTGTTCAGACTGGCAGCCATGTGCACTTGATACTACGGATGAGCAGTGATTTGTTATTATTGTGGGAAAAAAAATTACAAAGTGTACCAGTTTCTGTTCCTGCAATAGTACTTTATTTTGAAAGGATTATAAAGTGGAAACTATGGTCAGAGGTGAGCTCAGCTTTGCAGTCAGAATACATCCACCCCTCTGCACATTTTTCCAATGGATCGGTGAATATACAGTCAGTCAGCAGCAACAGTTCATTTCATTAGAGGGTTTTTCTGCAAATGGTGCGAGTAAACCATTTCACTGCACGTCCCAACACACGAACACTAAGTTTTTAAGGAAAAAGCATAAATGGACTGTACTTTTCTATCTCATCAAAGTGACATACACTACAATCAGTGCCCTCCCATTCATACACAGACACATCGAAGGCAATGAGGAGTTCAGTGTCTTGCCCAGGGACACGTTGGCATGTGACTGCTGGTGGAATCAAACCCCCAACTCCCCAATTGGAGGACGACCACTCTAACCACTGCCGCCCCAATAAACATTGTTCCTGTAACATACAGCAGCAGATGAGACTGGCACTAGTCCAAACTGCTTTCTGTGTCTTTAAACAGTTCGTTGTCGTGCGACCTGTTTAAGGCAGTTATATTAATTAGCCCTGCATGAGTAAAGGACAAAAAGCACAAATCAAGTTCTGTCAACGACTGAACAGGAAGTTGTTTGATGTTTAACCAGTGTGGATTAATTTAATGTGCTTAAAAAGTCCATCAATGGATGACACTAACAAAGTTATGATTGTCTCAATGATCCCAAAGGCTGAAACCAATAAAGAGCTTTCTGTTTGCTGTTATAAAGGCTGTTCAAAAGTCAAAGTATTGAAAAGACGACGAGACAGCAAAAACGTTAAGTCTTTAAATAAAAATGTGTTGTGCCCTTACCATTGCCTTCCTCTGTAATTCCTGACATCTGCTCGGCATTAAGGCCACAACGAGCAGGTGATGGAAGATCTGCAGTTGACATGTTTAAGCTCCGCCTACTGTGGTTGTTTCTTATTTTAACCACTGATAACTGTCGAAACAAGATGCTCGAGATCACCAACAACCGCCAACGAAATGGATGCTGATTGTCGACCCATTGCGAAAGTCACTTCCACTGACAAGGCTATGTTTTTAATTTTGATCGGGGAAAAGTGACGGTACGTGCAAGTGGAAGGGGGTTGTGTGTCGCCCTGGTTGGCAGTTACACGACCATTGTGACACCTGGGTTAGTAGGATACACGGCTTTTTGAGTCTGACAGACACGCACAAGAGATCAGTTGTGATGCTAGAGAAAACAGGAACAGATCTCGTAGGGGAGAGGAAACTGACGTCCGCACCACAAGAAGCACGTCCCTCCCTGGGGGGTAACAGAGTCAGGCACTTTCAGAGCGACACTTCCTGTTGAATAGATCGACTCTTTGTGTTTTCTTTTCTTTGGCGACTGTAAGAAAGTGTTCTGGTGTGACTAATGATGTGGCTCGACGCTGACCTTGTTTCACACACAGCCCGCGACTCACACCCTTTTTGTGTGTTCAGCACGTGCGTCCAAACTCATGACTCATTTAAACCTCCTCAGCAATTCATCGACTTAAAGAGCCACCGTGTCAGACCCTGCTTACAGACTTGCCCTCGTTTTTGGCTTCTGGTCAAAGTGAGTGAGAAATGAAGAGCATGATGGCAGAATGAGTGTAATAATAATAATAATAAT
>NC_056498.1:36716496-36719841 GCF_014905685.2 Nematolebias whitei
TATATATATATATATATATATATAGATATATATAGATGTGTGTTTCTAAGCTCCTATGATGAAACTCTTCCTCATCCAAAAACAAACATCAGCTGAAATCTAATCTCCTGCAGTCACGACTCTGCCACGAAAAACAAACAAATAAATAAATAAATAAATACTAAAAACTCAAATATGGGCGCGCGGAGGTGATTACAGCATCAGGAGTGGGACTCCGTGACACTCGGCGCGCGCGCGCTCTGAGGGGATTCCGGTGTCCACGCAGTGACGTCACGTCATCCTGTCTCTTTAAAACTGAGCGCGTGTTTGTGAGTGTGTGTGTTCGAGAGAGGGGGAGAGGAGCGCAGCTCGACGAGCAGAGCACGAGACTCTGAGCGGAGCAGGACCCGAATTAAAGGAATAAAAGCGGATTTAAAGGTTGACATCAAAGAAAAGAGGAGTGCGCCGCTCGGAGGCTCCAGGTTCAGCCGGTCCGGACTCTGGACTTTAAAGGACCCGGACTCTTGTTCCTGTCGAGGCTTTTATTCTTGGACCGGGCGGATAATTTGAAACCGAACCGGTGAGTACAGGGCATTTCAATACGTGTTTATTTGTTTGTTTACCGGAGAGGCTGCGGAATAAAACCCGATGACGGAGCAGATGAGGCGCGGAGTTCTGTGTCTTTGAGCCCACGCGTGGATCTTGCGTCTCAAATCGTCTGATCCACAATTATTAACATTTACCGGTCCCGTTTGTGGTTCGGCTCGCCTGGACCAGACTCATTCTGGCTCTGAAACCTGTCGTGGAGCGGCTCCAGGGTTCGTGCGCACGAGCTGTCGGCTCCTTATCTCGAGACCGGACACCGCGAGTGGGACAGTTTGATCCTGAAGGTCCAGGAGGGGAGGACGTGTCTGTGGAGAGAACTGCGCGTGTGAGGAGATCCGACCTCCGCGTGTGTGTGTGTGTGTGCGTGTGCGTGTGTGTGTGTGTGTGTGTGAACGGACCCCCTGTCACTTTAAACTCAGAGCCGAACTCCGAGGAAGTGATTTGCATCAGGGGGTGTTTTGATCTGTCTTTTTGATCTGTTGATCACCTCAGAGGAAACTGATCCGAAGTGACTCCGGATTCCAAGACTTGGATCCTGCATTTCTGTTCATATCCGCGCGTCTTTACGCACGGGACCCTCGGAGCGGGTCTGTTGTGGGCTTGGTAATAAATGACGTGAGGTCAGGAGGTGGCGCGTGCCGCTGTTACTTCTGATCACGAGGATCGATTTCTTCTTTGTGATCTTGGCGACTTTTAAAAGTTAAATCTCTCCAAACGGACTTTGGAACTTTTTCTTTTTTTTTCTACTTCAGCTTCACTCCGCCCCCGCTTGTCCCGTGGCCTCAATAGGAGCGCGTGTGCGCGTGCAAGATGTGTGTAAATGAACAATCGCCGCCCATTTTACTATGAGTGATGACGAACACGGGGAATATTAAAGTGATGAGACCAAGACACAGAAGGAGGCGTCTGTGGAAAAAACTTTCTTTTCTGAAATTGACTCACACATGTTGAGTAATCAGAGGTGTGTGTGCGTGTGTGCGCGTGTGTGTGACACCTAATCACACACACACCTGCTGTAGAGTTATTTTTGGAGTGCAGTACATTAAAGCTACTCGTGGCAAATTGTAGAATAAAACTTAAAACAAAAAGATCCTGATCTGCGTCCAACGGAGCAGTCTGCGTTTACTTAGTTACACGACATGTGGGTCCAAGCTCGACTAAGCACAGCACCACCAGTGGAAGCTGGAGTCACGTGATTGACCTACATCAGGTTAGTCTGTGTTGGTAAACAAACATGTCCGGAGTGGATGGTTTTTAGGTGGAAGATTAAAAATAAATCTGCTTATTGCGAGAGAAAAAGACGACTACAGAGTAAACGTCAAGGGTGAGGGTGGCGCTTCTAAACCTGAGCCAAGTAACGACCTGGTTCCAGTCGTGGTGGTGGTGGTTTCTGTGGTTTGTAGCTGGACACATGGACATGAGGCGTACTGTGAGGGTTACGGTTCCTAACATTGCACTGAGTACCTTTCAGGACTGGGATAATTAGAACTCCTTCGGTTTCCGTCAGAGGTGGGCCTCGCTCGTCCTCTCTGACCGTTGATGGCAGTAAAATAAGAGAAGTGGGATTCTGCTTCTCGCTTTCCGTCTGAGAAACTCGGCGCTGCCGTCGGTCCGCGTTTCAAAGTGAAGCAAGTTGAGGAAGTGTCTGAAGAAGTGGACGTTATGATGAAACATGTCGGGTCACGCCGCTCCGCGGTTTGCCGGCTTTTCTCCTAAAGTGTCGTTTCTAATCCAGAGCGACGCCAAACTAGAGGCAGGGAACAGGCGAGGCCGCGACCAGCAAGGACCCCCAACAGGTCGGGAGGTAAAACACCACATCTCCTGTTTGTCTTCTGGCTTTTTGGAAAGCGGATGAGGTATTTCCCAAACTCTGAGCTTTTTTAACAAGACCCCGTCAGATCTGCGTTCAGTTCGCTTCTGTTGATATGTCGCTGGGAAAATATGGGTTTTTGAACCAGTTTGAGGCTGAGGAGCAGAAATTTAGTCAACTATGTGTGGAATTCCACCAAGTCCTGTGAGACGGCCTGCTGTGGACCCAAGGCTCTTCTGTGGTGACGTCCACCATATGGTAGAAGCTTCTCCACTCCTGGATATCTGATCGTCCAGGTCTCATGAAAAATATATTTTATCTCAATGAGTTCTACTTGTTTAATGAAACAAAAATGAACTTGATGAAAATGAACACAGGGTTGATAGACGTCTTTCTTTGTGATGATTGATTTTGTTCCTTGTCCAAATTTTTGCATGTTAGCGTAACGTGATGGCGTTTAGTTCTTCCTCCGTGAGGATTGTGCTGTTAGAGACGAAGGGGGTGTTTATATTTTGGTTGTTGAGCCGAGTGAGAGTGAAGGGACTTTTCCCTCAGAGTTTAGTCTCTTTGTTATCTCTGGCTCCTCTCCACTGATGATGATGCCATGCTGGAAATCGGCGTATGTGACTCATCCCAAAATCTACAGAGGCTCTCACACCTTGGAAAGAATTTGCTTCCTTCTGTTCCTCTCCTCACTTTGTGAGTTTTATTTATTTATTTAGTAACTTTCCTCAACTGCACGGGCAAGACAAATCAGAGCTCTGCCAGCAGACGAATGAGATCTGCCAGCAGCGGTATCTGATAAATCTCTAAACAGGCCTGGGATGTTTTCTGAACGTACAAAGTCTTGCTGGCGTAACAAAGTGGCTTCGCCTGCGTCACGGCTGCTCTGATAGACGGCAGATGTTCAAAACAATAGTTTATCCAAACAACTGCGCGTAAAGCAAAGC
>NC_056498.1:36719941-36723845 GCF_014905685.2 Nematolebias whitei
TCGAGCAGACAAATAATTGTTTTTAGGTGTTTATCTTGTTAGATTTCCAAGAAGCGCACAGAGGCTCGTCCCTCTGTGCGCTTCTACTTACGCAAACTCTTCTTTATTTAGTTTGATTCAATTCTAGAGCTACATTTCGTCACCAGCAAAGGAGTTCCAAACTCCCACAACTACAGCCTCAAATGTCCGAGTCTTTAAAAATAAAAAATAAGCCCAGCGATGACACAATAGTTTTTGAAAACCTGGTCCAGAATGTCCATCTTCGTTTCAGAATGATTAAATCATAAAGGTGGGGGCGGCTGCAGAAGTGGTCTCGAAGCGAGCCAAGGACGGGCAACAGAAACAGTTTTTTGGGCCGTGGTTTTCAGAAGCTGGCTGAGCAAATTGCAGCTGCGCAGCTAATTACTTGTTTGTTCACGAGCAGAGACTGCACTGAAAGGTTTGGCTTTTTTTTCTCACAATGTAGATGTGCCAGCGAGTCTCCGCTGAGTAAAGGGTTAACCTTTGGAGACGAGGGTCTCCTTTCCGTCTGTTTTTAGCCTCAGAGTGGCTACGGACTTCCTTTAGATCGGCTGAAAGTTTGCCGACTGTTTAACACGAAACAGTCCGCTGAGACGGTGGGTTTGACCGCTTGTTGCGTAACTCTGTGAGAGAGTTTACTGGGCAGGACTGGTGTGTTGAACTTCTCCTGGAGCCACAGGATTAGCTGCTTGTTGGGAGAACCAAGGAGGAGCATGCCGGGGCTCCTTATCGCTGCCTCTCTCCTCGACCAAGGACGGTAATTATGGGCGCTGTAGCTGCTCCGTACGGGTGTGTTAAAATAGTCTCGACTGTCTGACCGCCTGTGTGACTCTGTCTTCTCACGGTGGGGGGGGGGGGTGTGAGCTACGAGTGCGTATGTGATTATTATGGTGTCTCTCGGTGTACCCAGGATCTGACTCATGTCCTTACACACACACGGCGGAGAGGTACCATCTGTACCCGGACAGTCTGCAAACCAAGTTCCATACATTTGTTTCCGCCCGTCTCCGCCGTCTGGACTTCGTCCCAAGTTTAGGTTTTAAATACATGTTTGTTTAAACGGCATGATGGGAATTTTGGAGCCGTGCATCCTTTGATTGAGCTGCTGCTTTCTGTTTATTTGGAGTGTGAGAACCCATCTCTTTAATTACTCTTGCACACAAACACACACACGTCACATATTTATTGCCAGCTGCTGAAAGGAGAGAATCTGTTTGTTTTTCTGTCTGTTAGCAAAATATCTCACGAACCACTGTGCAGATTTAAACTAAACTCCCAGAAAGAAATCATTGGATGCACATCTAGAACTATACAACTTCTGGAGTCAGCCAGAATCAACATGGCCGCCGCAGCTAAGGAGCTTTGACGAACACAAAGATGCCTCTAACTCAGTTTTCCAGACGTTGGGACTAAAATATCGTGTGGTAGTAGCTGAGAGTCGTCCCCAACAATTTAAGCTCTGCGCATCGTGACGTCTTTTCCTAAAACTATGGCATTTACTGCTGATGTCCGTTTGTGCGTTAGCAAAATATCCCATAAAGCCCGGACGATTTTTATTGTAAAAAATCGTTTGGTGAAGAGTTGCAACTCATTAAAAGATAATCCACGGTCCCACCAGCCAACACAAAACTGTCCCTGAAGTTCTAATGAATTGAAGCAACTCTTCATCTTTAAAACTCGTTCCTTCAAGCATACCTGCAAAATTGTTGTTTTTCCGCAAAATTCGCCCATTTCAATAAAAAATATGTAATTTACGTGAATCAACAAGGGGGCGGTAAATGGCATTTCCCTTTGACTGGACTTACAGTATGTAGCGCTAAGCTAGCGCAACGTGAGTCGCGCTTGCTAGCTCACGCCTGTGCTCGCGCTAGCTCGTCAGCGCTAAGCTAGCGCACTTATGTAGTGCTAGCTTAGCGTTCGCTACATAGGTGCTAGCAGTTGTCGACCGGTGGGGGGAGTGCATTAGATAAGCAGATAGCATCTTAGCTAACGTTTCTGTATTGCACGCTGCTAGCTTAGCGCTAGGTATTTAAGAAATGAGTTTTGCTATAAGCAAACTGCTCCGCTATATTTAGCTTCTCTGGTCGTCTTGCTGCTGTTGCTGCTTGTTTACTTTTTGAATGACGCCATCTTTCATATGTATGTCCTAATTACATTAGGATGTTAGTAAATGTCTTTTTTATCTAATCATGTTGTCTTTTCCCCTAATTTGCTTCTTGGAATATATCAGGATGTTTAATTTACATTTTTAAAATCGCAAAATCTTGCGAGTCTGCAGGTATATTCAAGGAATTTCCTTTAGTATTGCACCGAATAATAAAGTAATGTACAAAAGCTGACAAATGTTTAAAAAATAAGTTATAATAAATTATATTCAGAATAATCACAAGTTCCAACCATTTATTTAGAAAAGAGCTTTGAAATGCGGTAAAATGAAAAATTTAATATATTTTTTTTGTCCTTATCTCTCTCTGCATTACACAAAAAATATTCAGGACCCCCAGGAGGATATTCCTTGTCCTGGAAGGAAATAATAATTCAGCTCAAACTTCAATATTTAATGTCCTCAAGACTTTTACATGTTAGAAGAAAACAAAAACAGCTGAAGGAAGCTGAGTGCATGTGCACGCTGGGGGTCCCACCCATGCCCACATCAATCAGCGGTCCTCTTCCTGTTCACTTTGGTGGGCTAATGGCCTCCCACAGCACTATTTACAGAGCAATTACACTCCACTGGAGGCACGTTCTCTAATGGAACGGATCATCTCACGGGCGGGGAACACAGTGCAGCGTCACGTGACTTCCTGTGGGCGTTACCTGCTGAAGTAACGCTAAAGTTTTTGTCTTTGTCCAGGAGTTAAACTGAGTCTGAGCTAAAGAAATAAAGCGCCTAATTTACAACTCTACGGTGGATAATTACGATCCAAAGCAATTTATGCTGTAATTACTTCCAGATGAAGTAATAAAATATGTGTATTTTTTGCAGCTTATATAATTGTTATGCCATTAAGGTTGCAGCTGGTTATGTTTATTATACATCTGGAGCTTTATTATCTCGTTTTCATAAACCACATAATGGAACGCTGGATCCGTCAGTTTGGACCAGAGCTTTACTTTCACACGTGTCAGATGGGAAGTTTCTCCACCCTCACTGCGCAGTACTGTATGTACAGTATCTGCACCCTAGTGCCTTGCTCATTTACACATACAGGATTTATAAATGGTGTCCACGAGACCATCCTCCAGGAGGAGATTACGTCAAACTGCAGAGGAACAGCAGCACAGAGTACCCTCGTTTATTTTCTGAAAGTAGACGGCGTGAGACTGATGACATCGCTGATTTCTGCGGAGGTAGAGGCGTTTCGTAATGTTCTGACTCTGTTGTTTACGTTCTTTTTTTAAGCGCCGTTCCAGCCATAAATAAACTGCACGTGTGAGTATCCTGAAATCATCACCTCGGCATCACTCATGACACACTTCCACCCTCCCTGCGGCGACTAATTTTGCCTCCTGTTCTCTGCTGAGGCAGCGCCTTTCTAAATATAACTTGCACACGAACGCGTGTGTGGCACATTATGGTTGTTTGGCATCACCACAGAGAACGTGATGGTTCTTCTGGCGAGAAAAAGCTGGAACTACCGTTTCCGGCCTCAGACGAGCCCGTTCTTTGTGTGTTTTGGAGGCTTGTTGGCCTTACTTACTCATTAGCGAATAACTCTCGAACGTCTGTCCAACCATGTATGTGGACGTCACATACCGACCAGGAGCAAGTCACGTTTCAGCCTGATACACCAACAATTCATAGGTAAGCGTGAGCGATGTACGGCAAAACAAATCCTCCATCAAACGTATTTATCTATTAATACTGTCTGATGAAGACTGG
>NC_056498.1:36723945-36727508 GCF_014905685.2 Nematolebias whitei
TTTACATATGTAAACAAACTCTGTTTGTGTTTATTCAGTGCTGTTTGTGGCAACTCATCATGAAAAAAAACATATTTTAGCTGCACATTTCCTGTAATCAGTCAGGCAGGGTTGCCAGATAGAAAATGAAGAATATCGTACTATAGCTTTGAAATTATTGTATTTTGATTTGTTTCCACACAGCCCAGTCTTCATCAGACAGTATTAATAGATAAATACGTTTGATGGAGGATTTGTTTTGCCGTATATCGCTCACGCTTACCTATGAATTGTTGGTGTATCAGGCTGAAACGTGACTTGCTCCTGGTCGGTACGTGACGTCCACATACATGGTTGGACAGACGTTCGAGAGTTATTCGCTAATGAGTAAGTAAGGCCAACAAGCCTCCAAAACACACAAAGAACGGGCTCGTCTGAGGCCGGAAACGGTAGTTCCAGCTTTTTCTCGCCAGAAGAACCATCACGTTCTCTGTGGTGATGCCAAACAACCATAATGTGCCACACACACGCGTTCGTGTGCAAGTTATATTTAGAAAGGCGCTGCCTCAGCAGAGAACAGGAGGCAAAATTAGTCGCCGCAGGGAGGGTGGAAGTGTGTCATGAGTGATGCCGAGGTGATGATTTCAGGATACTCACACGTGCAGTTTATTTATGGCTGGAACGGCGCTTAAAAAAAGAACGTAAACAACAGAGTCAGAACATTACGAAACGCCTCTACCTCCGCAGAAATCAGCGATGTCATCAGTCTCACGCCGTCTACTTTCAGAAAATAAACGAGGGTGGTACTCTGTGCTGCTGTTCCTCTGCAGTTTGACGTAATCTCCTCCTGGAGGATGGTCTCGTGGACACCATTTATAAATCCTGTATGTGTAAATGAGCAAGGCACTAGGGTGCAGATACTGTACATACAGTACTGCGCAGTGAGGGTGGAGAAACTTCCCATCTGACACGTGTGAAAGTAAAGCTCCGGTCCAAACTGACGGATCCAGCGTTCCATTATGTGGTTTATGAAAACGAGATAATAAAGCTCCAGATGTATAATAAACATAACCAGCTGCAACCTTAATGGCATAACAATTATATAAGCTGCAAAAAATACACATATTTTATTACTTCATCTGGAAGTAATTACAGCATAAATTGCTTTGGATCGTAATTATCCACCGTAGAGTTGTAAATTAGGCGCTATATTTCTTTAGCTCAGACTCAGTTTAACTCCGGGACAAAGACAAAAACTTTAGCGTTACTTCAGCAGGTAACGCCCACAGGAAGTCACGTGACGCTGCACTGTGTTCCCCGCCCGTGAGATGATCCGTTCCATTAGAGAACGTGCCTCCAGTGGAGTGTAATTGCTCTGTAAATAGTGCTGTGGGAGGCCATTAGCCCACCAAAGTGAACAGGAAGAGGACCGCTGATTGATGTGGGCATGGGTGGGACCCCCAGCGTGCACATGCACTCAGCTTCCTTCAGCTGTTTTTGTTTTCTTCTAACATGTAAAAGTCTTGAGGACATTAAATATTGAAGTTTGAGCTGAATTATTATTTCCTTCCAGGACAAGGAATATCCTCCTGGGGGTCCTGAATATTTTTTGTGTAATGCAGAGAGAGATAAGGACAAAAAAAATATATTAAATTTTTCATTTTACCGCATTTCAAAGCTCTTTTCTAAATAAATGGTTGGAACTTGTGATTATTCTGAATATAATTTATCATAACTTATTTTTTAAACATTTGTCAGCCTTTGTACATTACTTTATTATTTGGTGCAATACTAAAGGAAATTCCTTGAATATACCTGCAGACTCGCAAGATTTTGCGATTTTAAAAATGTAAATTAAACATTCTGATATAATCCAAGAAGCAAATTAGGGGAAAAGACAACATGATTAGATAAAAAAGACATTTACTAACATCCTAATGTAATTAGGACATACATATGAAAGATGGCGTCATTCAAAAAGTAAACAAGCAGCAACAGCAGCAAGACGATCAGAGAAGCTAAATATAGCGGAGCACTTTGCTTATAGCAAAACTCATTTCTTAAATACCTAGCGCTAAGCTAGCAGCGTGCAATACAAAAACGTTAGCTAAGATGCTATCTGCTTATCTAATGCACTCCCCCCCACCGGTCGACAACTGCTAGCACCTATGTAGCGAACGCTAAGCTAGCACTACATAAGTGCGCTAGCTTAGCGCTGACGAGCTAGCGCGAGCACAGGCGTGAGCTAGCAAGCGCGACTCACGTTGCGCTAGCTTAGCGCTACATACTGTAAGTCCAGTCAAAGGGAAATGCCATCTACCGCCCCCTTGTTGATTCACGTAAATTACATATTTTTTTATTGAAATGGGCGAATTTTGCGGAAAAACAACAATTTTGCAGGTATGCTTGAAGGAACGAGTTTTAAAGATGAAGAGTTGCTTCAATTCATTAGAACTTCAGGGACAGTTTTGTGTTGGCTGGTGGGACCGTGGATTATCTTTTAATGAGTTGCAACTCTTCACCAAACGATTTTTTACAATAAAAATCGTCCGGGCTTTATGGGATATTTTGCTAACGCACAAACGGAATCAGCAGTAAATGCCATAGTTTTAGGAAAAGACGTCACGATGCGCAGAGCTTAAATTGTTGGGGACGACTCTCAGCTACTACCACACCATATTTTAGTCCCAACGTCTGGAAAACTGAGTTAGAGGCATCTTTGTGTTCGTCAAAGCTCCTTAGCTGCGGCGGCCATGTTGATTCTGGCTGACTCCAGAAGTTGTATAGTTCTAGATGTGCATCCAATGATTTCTTTCTGGGAGTTTAGTTTAAATCTGCACAGTGGTTCGTGAGATATTTTGCTAACAAACAGAAAAACAAACGCAGATTCTCTCCTTTCAGCAGCTGGCAATAAATATGTGACGTGTGTGTGTTTGTGTGTAAGAGTAATTAAAGAGATGGGTTCTCACACTCCAAATAAACAGAAAGCAGCAGCTCAATCAAAGGATGCACGGCTCCAAAATTCCCATCATGCCGTTGAAACAAACATGTATTTAAAACCTAAACTTGGGACGAAGTCCAGACGGCGGAGACGGGCGGAAACAAATGTATGGAACTTAGTTTGCAGACCGTCCGGGTACAGATGGTACCTCTCCGCCGTGTGTGTGTAAGGACATGAGTCAGATCCTGGGTACACCGAGAGACACCATAATAATCACATACGCACTCGTAGCTCACATCCCCCCCCCCCACCGTGAGAAGACAGAGTCACACAGGCGGTCAGACAGTCGAGACTATTTTAACACACCCGTACGGAGCAGCTACAGCGCCCATAATTACCGTCCTTGGTCGAGGAGAGAGGCAGCGATAAGGAGCCCCGGCCTGCTCCTCCTTGGTTCTCCCAACAAGCAGCTAATCCTGTGGCTCCAGGAGAAGTTCAACACACCAGTCCTGCCCAGTAAACTCTCAGTAAACTAAATAAAGAAGAGTTTGCGTAAGTAGAAGCGCACAGAGGGACGAGCCTCTGTGCGCTTCTTCGAAATCTAACAAGATAAACACCTAAAAACAATTATTTGTCTGCTCGA
>NC_056498.1:36727608-36731521 GCF_014905685.2 Nematolebias whitei
GAAATCTAACAAGATAAACACCTAAAAACAATTATTTGTCTGCTCGAAATTATAGTAAAGGTGTGTCTCAGTTGAACTTTTACTTAATCTCCTGAGACCCGAGCTCTGGTTTGCGATGCATTTTTCATATCTCCTAGATATTTGTGACAAGATGGGCCTGATTTGTCTATAAATAAAGCTTCCTCTTCGATTTTATAGTAAATGTGTGTCTCAGTTGAACTTTTACTTCATAAATGCACTTCAATAGTCAAATCAGCTGCATTTCGCCGGGGCTGTGCAACGAAATGAAGCTGATGTGGTTGCTCCAGGCAGACGACGGTGGCAGGCTATGGCAAGCCGATTATGTCGTTAAGTTCAAAGCAGTCTGCTCCTCAGATGTATAGTGTTAAGTTATTATTTTCATGTATGGATGTTTCTGTTCAGTGCCCTGAGATGACTTCTGTTGCGACTTGGCGCTATATAAAAAAACTGAGTTGAATTGGATTTAATGGCCACTTTTACCAATTACATGATACAGCGGCATGCCCTAATCTGCTAACATCTAGTGGCTGAAAATGGTAGTGTTCAATTTTTTCAGTCAGAATGAATGAAAATGGTCATATCTCAGTCAAAAATCGGTTTATAAATATGGGAAAAAATTCATAAATACGTCGCTTGGGCCTATAAGTTGCAGGACATGCAAATTATACAAACAAATGTGACTTGTGCAGCGAAAATACAGTACTATGTTTTATTGAGCGTTGCTTTCAGCTACTACAGCTTAATCTCTAAAAATGGCTGATTTACAGTAATTTTCCTTTTTAGCTTAGGTGGCCATCTTGGATTTTTAGATTTGCATTCAGAATGTGTTGTGCATCGCTGTCAGCTACCACCACACCAAACTTCAACTCAATATCTTTCAAAATAGAAGTTTACGTATATTTCCCTTTTAGCTAAGGCGGCCATCTTGGATTTTTAATTTGCATTAGAAATGAGCAACAACTCGCTCGCAGCTACAACCATACTAAATTTCAGCTCAATATCTCAAAGAATGATTGAGTTATAGTCAATTTAGGGTTTTCTGAGGTAGCCGTGGCAGCCATCTTGAATCAAAATGGCTCCAAATGTTAATCAGTGTTTTGTTCAGGGACCTCTCCACTCTAGGACACGTGACGTCACTGTGGCTGCTCAGTCAGTGTTTTTCCAATGAGAAAAATGGCGTCTTAGTGTGCAAATTACGTCGCCATGGTAACTCGAAATGCCAATAAAAGTAACAGCGCACATCACGGTACCGATGCCAATAAAAGTAACAGCGCACATCACGGTACCGAGCCGGTAGTTTTGATCGTTGTGGGGGTACATACACGTTGCGCTTCAGGCTGCATTAAAGTTGACAGCAGAGCAAGATAAGGTGGATAATAACCGGTGCTGCCTTCAGGGAGTCCCAAACCACGACAGAATTGGTTTAGTGAAAAACAAACACGGCAGTTTTTTCTCGTCCGAGGCTCGAGCTGGTGAACGCTGTAACCCGGTGAACGAAGCAGCTAATCATCGACTCTTTCTGTACTCTAACTTGACTTTGAGGGTAAGAACGTGACACCTTTGAAGCACGTTTTTCTTCCAGGACTTTAAACACACTCAGCTCAGAAGAACAGAGTTGATTTAGTGTTTAAACAAGACTGTTAAGGTATTTCACCAGCACCAATGGTTTCACACCCACCACTTTCTTCACTAATTACTGGGTTGGTAATGTGCACCATTTTCCTCCTACTATATGATTACTGCCCTGTTGTTCTACTTTTTCTAACTACACACAGTATTTTACAACTTTTATACACGATAACTAAATACACTTGGGTAAGAATCGCTATTGGAGAAAGTATTTATAACTTTTAACAGTTAATGTTTATGGAAAAACAGCTGACAAAGATCTGAAGTGAGCCTTACCAGGTGGTTGTGGGTAACGTAGTCCTTTCCTCTCAGGACCTACAGGCCACCATGACACCTCCAACCTCCTGAAACCAAAACACGAAACAACCCAGGTCAGTGTGGAGGGTTTAAAAACACTAAAGTATCCAGAGGAACACTTCAAACAGTTATTTTACTCCACTGACATGAACATGAAGTGTTCTTCTACAAGAGTTCTTATTGTGAACGTTTATGAAGCATTCACACTATTGTGATCCATTTTTCTTCTGAATGTTTTTCAGCATCATTCCACAGTTTTTATGCCATTTCAACAAATCATAAATCAAAGCTCGTTAAGAAGGCTGCTATAACTTTTGGTGTTGGTGCAACTTTAGCTTTTTGAAATATTTAACCTTTTCTGCCTTTTTGTTTTCTCATAAAAAAATGAACTGAGCTCATTTGACCTCCTTCAAATCTTTAGATCTGTTACAACCTTTTACTGCTCCTTTCACATTTTGTTCTGCTTTAGCTTCTTTTAGCTTCCTTCTGCAAATTTAAACTTTTTTTCAGCTACTTTCAGCTGTTTAGTGCTCTCAAAATCTTTTTTCTTGCCAACTAGAACATTTTTGAGCCTTTTCAAACTTATTTCTGGTCATTTCAGCTTGTTATGCTCCTTTAAGCTTATTTCTGCATCAGCTTTTTCTAGCATTTCAGCTACTATTTAACTGTTTTTATGCTAATTTTAGCGAATTTAGCTACTTACACATTTTTTGCACTCATTTAAACTTTTTCAGCCTAATTCAGCAAAAATGACTTCTCTCCACTTCCTTATGGTAATTTCAGCTTCTTTGCTTTTTTTTTTTTTTTAGCTACTTTTCAGTTTTTTTTTTTTTTTTTTTGCTAATGTCAGCTTTTGTCAGATCATTTCTACTTTTAGCACGCATTTCTGCTTTTTTCATCTTAAGTGAGCTTCTGCTTTCTTCTGCTAATTTAAGCTTGTTCAACTTTTCAACTAGCTTTTCAGATTTTTTTTTTTAGCTAATTTCAGCTGTTTTCAGATAAATTCAAGTTTTTCGTGGTAATTTCAGCTAATTAAATTCTTTCTGCTAATTTCAGCTTGTCCTTTCAGCCAGGTTCAGCTTTTTCTGCTATTTCAGATATGCAGCCGTTTGTATACAAATTTAAACTTTTTCAGCTAATTCCACATTTTCTTTAGCTTATTTCAGCTCTTTCCACTTCCTTTTTGTAGGTTAAGCGTCTTTTTGCCTTTTCGACTACGTTTTATAAGTTTCTTTTGCTAATTTTAGCTTCTTTTTTTAGCTGTATTCCTATTTTTTGTGCTCATTTCTGTTTAACATAATTCAGTAAAAATGGGTTCTTTTTACTTTCTTCTGCTAATTTAGGCTTGTTCTTTCATTTCAGCACGTTCTTTTTAGCTAATTTCAGCTGTTTTTCAGCAAGTTCTTCTGCAATAAGCCTCCCCACCATCACAGACATCTACACCTCCAGATGCAGGAAGAGGGCCACCTGCATCATGAAGGACCCCACTCACCCAGCACACATACTTTTTGCCCCACTCCCCTCAGGAAGGAGGTTAAGGAGCATTAAGTGTAGAACCACTAGACTGAGGAACAGCTTCTACCCTGAGGCTGTTAACTCATGAATCTCTAACCGGAATAATCACTGTGAAAAACCATATCATGTTGCTGCTGATCTGTTTCATGTTGCTGCTGATCTGTTTCATGTTGCTGCTGATCTGTTTTAATGTTGATGTGTTCATGCGTGCACATCTGCTCACAGACTCATGTTCATGTTTGTGCTGATGTTCAATGTTTTATGTTATGAGTGCTTAGTGTATATTTAGTTGATGTTTTTCTTAGTTCATATCTTAGATGTTATTACTGTTTTTCTTATACATTTTATTGTTGGATGTAACTGGGACCCTGTGTACATAATTTCGCTCCACCACATGTACCACATGAGGTGCGAATGACAATAAAGAAACTCTGACTCTGACTGACTCTGA
>NC_056498.1:36731621-36742514 GCF_014905685.2 Nematolebias whitei
GTGTACATAATTTCGCTCCACCACATGTACCACATGAGGTGCGAATGACAATAAAGAAACTCTGACTCTGACTCTCTGAATAAGCACTGGAAATGCAAGTTCTCTAGTTTTCTTTCTTTCTGTGACTCGTTTCTTTACGGGTGCGTGATGTTTGCCGACTGCTTCCACGGTCGTGACGTCGGAGCGTCATTCGGCGTGGCTCGTGAACCCACACTGTGCGGTTGTGTGTCAGCCAGAACTGCACAGCAGGCCCTGGACCAGCGCTGCGGCCATCTGTGTGTGCGTTCCTCGTGTGCCGCCTGGTCAGTGAGTCACGATGTCAGCGCTGGGCTACATGACTGAGAACAGGTGGCAACTCTGGCGTACCTCCCCGCCCCCAACACACACCTACACACGCACTCACACCATGAGAACAGTACCTGCAATGTGCTCAAACACTGAAGAGGACACGCTGCACTCACACACACTCTTTACATAAATGGAGAAACAGGAAGTAATTACAGCACTTGATACACGTATACACTTGGAGTTAATCACCACCTTACCTCCAACTCTTGGTATAAAAGTCCATATAACTGGATAATAACAGTCTACGTTAACACAGTTGTGTTTTTATGACTACAAGGGTATAGTATGCTATTTGTGTGAACGTAGCATCGTTGAAGGGGCCTTGCACTCGTAGTACAAGTTGAGAATGTCTAAGCTACTACCACACCGACTTGTTGCCTAGCATCTGTAAAACTGGCTAAGTTATAATTGTATTGATGTTTGCTAAGGCCGGCACTTATTGTGAAAGGTTTGAAGGAAGTGGTGTCTCAGTTCGTCAAGAAACTAGAGCAAAACGCGTCATGCGATTGTTTCAGCTGTTCTGCAAAGTGTACAAACACATCACCGTTGGTTACAGAACCAGACAGTTGTTAAAAACAAGCAAGTTAAACGGACAGCACCTCGCTTTGAAGACCACGTTAGCTAAAGGTTGCGTTAGCTTGATTGTAGCGAGTAGATGTGGCTGAAACACAAACGCAGCCACATTTCAAACTTGGTGCCGCTCAGAGGCTGAACGATCCCTTCCAGCTCATGTCTGGACCACAGAGTCTGTTGGACGATCCACAGCTTGCCCAGAACTTTTAATAACTGAAACACTAATGCTCATAAATGTTACCATGGTAACAAATAAAAACAGTTATAATGGTAAAAACTCAAACTTTCTTTGTGTCAGGACTGAACAAACTTCACCACAGAACGGATTTGGTGCCAAAACGATTCACCTGCAGCTGTTTCCCTGCTGGAGTTAGTTACCGTGTTTACCAAAGCACCATTTAGACCCAAACAGTTCTAAGAACTCTCCAGGGCCAATGAGAACTGTTCGTCCCACTGTGGAGCTACGGGTTTGCTTTTGTACCGCCAGAGGAGCAACACTCAAATGACAGCTCCGCCGTGACACGTATGCACATGACAACAGCGATGGAGGACGATGCGGTTGGAGCCGTGTGCTCTGGGTCTTTGTTTTAAATGTGAAGGCTCTACAAACACCGAGGAGGCGGAGCTGCAGGAGCCAAAGCTCAGACACATCAGCCTCATTTGTGCTGCAGATGCTCAAAGATTTACATCGTTAAAGCTACGTTAACGATGCAAATGTGAAGATCATGTGGGCGCTACAGAGCATTTATTGGGCTTGACCAATCACCTTCAAGGTTCTTTATTGTCATTCGCATCACATGTGGTACATGAGGTGGAACAAATTCGTGTACTCAAGGTCCCAGTTACACCCAAAAATAGCAAAAATATAAAGTATAAAACTAGAAACAGTATACAATGATCTAAGATGAGTAAGGTGTATTAAACAGCAGCCTGAACATGAGTGGACTTCTGTGTGGACAAGTCATATACACCTAGTGGTCCCTATTTAGACAAGAACGGGTCTCCTTTGAAGCAGAAGCTTAAGAAAGATTTGACAAACGTAGCTAGAAAGACGACAAACGACCAGTGCTGCTGGTGTGTCACAACAACAACAAATTAGATGAAATGTTTCAAATAGAACTTAGAAGTAACGTGTTTTTCGGCCTACAAGTCGCGGTTCTTTGCATAATTTGCACGCCCTGCGACTTATACGCCGAAGCAACATATTGATGGATTTTCCCATATTTATAAACCAAATTTTAGCTGAGATATGACCGTTTCCATCCATTCTGACTGAGAATATTGAACACCAGTATTTTCAGCCACTAAATGGCAGCAGAGTAGTAGTAGCAGTAAGGCATGCCGTTGTATCATGTAATAGGTAAACGTGGCTGTAAAGACAAATTCAAAAAAAGTTCAAGACAAAAACAACTGGACACCAGTTACACTTCCGCGTATCGGCTTTTGAACCGCAGCTGATTTGACCATCAAAGTGCATTTATTAAGCAAAAGTTAGACTGAGACACACATTTACTGTAATTTCAAGCAAACAAATAATTGTCTTTAGGTGCTTATCTTGTTAAATTTCGAAGAAATGCGGAGGCTCATCCCTCTGTGCGTGCCTGCCGCTTCCACAAATCGGATTTTAAAATACAGCAGAGTAGTAGTAGCAGTAAGTGCTATAATTTCAAGCAAACAAATTGTTTTTAGCTGTTAATCTTGTTAACTTCTTGTTAAATTCTTGTTAGTCCTCCCGCGGTCGCCATTTGGCAGCCCATCGATTTTTGGCACAACACCGGCCCACATTTCCGGGTTGTCAGCGGTTACGGCGACGAGATATTTATAGATTTTTCCACTTTTTTTTAGATATTTGGACTGATAGGGCGGTGTGACGTGTACGGCAGAAAATACGGTAGTCCCTTTTGATCTGAGAAGCATCTTTTACGATTTCTAACTTCTGAACGTGTCCGTGAACCCACAGGCCATCTCTCCAACGTCTCCCTTTCATGTCCTACCTGCAGGGCGGCACCAAAAACACGCCCACACGGCAGCTTCCATACGTTTGCCTGCTGAGGCGCACGCACACACAGATCATGGATCAGCTTGTGCTGAGTGTTCAACACTTGTGTCAATACGAGGCAGAAATAGCTGGCTCAGCCTGCACTCATCTTGCAGCCTGGTGGTTACAGCCCCAAACCTTTGAACCAGGGGTCAAAGGTCACACTCCCTGAAGGACTACAGCTGTGCGTGTGTAAAGGTGTTTTAGAAAAAAATGTGGGTGCAAGATTGAACAAAGACGTGCCAAGGCAAGCAAGTGCGTGTATGTGTGGCACAGCAAAATGTATTCTTTGATGACACATCAACAAAATGTCATCCGTTCAGACATTAATCATTCCCGTTCGATTGATATCAGGATTCTTGAGTTGCACGTATTTGTATTCAAAGAACAATAGAAGAAGATTAGACTGAGCAGCACTGAAAGATGGAGTGAGAGATAGGAAGATACAGAACGTGGTGTTTATCTTTTGTCGGTAAAGGTTAACCAGTGGGAGCATCTCCCTTTGACATTAACTAGAACAGAGAGGGGAGGCAGAGGCGGCGCAACAAAGAGTCTGCTCGAAGGTGTCGAGCGGAGGACACGAAGAGGCGGAAAACCTCGAGTCGGACTAAAAGATGAAGAAAAAAACGAGAAACTACCAGTTTTAGGGAGATGAAGATAAAGACAGAAGTAAAGAGGTGCACTTTTAGTTGTTTCAGTTGACTTTCAAACAAAAAAAAACTGCAGAAATAGACAAAAAGATCATAAACTAAGAGGCGCAATTTTAATGCTGGAACAAGACAAACGTGCTCATCACATGTCGAATCACTAAAAAGCTGTTTACAGAGCAGCAAGATTGACCACGGTGAAGGTAATCACAAAAATGGGACAAAAACCCAACTAACTTGCTATTCTGCTAACAGTTGATTTTACAGACAATAAACAGTTTCTTTAGTTTTTACCAATTTATAAAGGCAAATATTTTAGCACTTTAAATTTGCAGTTTAAATGAGACGTCTGTACAAATGTAGTGCCTCTAGTGGTAAAGACGTAGATTGCAACCAACTAAAAACATCTGAGTAGTTAAAAACCTAGAAATGTAAATAGAAAAGGACAGAATTATATTCATCGTCATTGTATAATCTATATGCAAAAAAACTAGGAGAGAAATTATGTTGTTTACAAGAAAAGACTAGTTGTATTCGTTGTATATAGACGTAGAAATGCCAGACGTAAAGTCCGTGTTTGACTTGTTCCTGCTGGATAAAACAAGGCTGCGACTAAAAATACTTCCTTCTACACAAACAGCCCATATTCACAGTATTTTCAACATCTATAAAAAAAAGTGCAGCAGCTATCAATTATACCCACACTGTAGAGTAAAATCACTCATTTTATGGAAATGGCTTTTGGTCCTTCTTGGTCTAATCCCTTCACTTCCTCAACGACCCTTGAGAAGTACGTAATTCTTTGAATCAAACATTTTGTGTTGAGAACTTTTTGTTCTTGTAATAAATCATTCACAGCCATAATTAGAACATTTAACAGAGTCTCCTAAGTGCTATTGTTGTGGGTATTTTACGTCATAAATAAAGGAGTCAAACATTAGCTGGCAGGAGAGCACATTCTTCTACTTCTTTCAGCTGTTCCACCTGCAGAGGTCTATGTCCTCTGTCCTCACTCCAACTATCTCCATGTCCTCTCTAACTGCATCCAAATATCTCCTCATTGTCTTTTTCCTGGCAGCTGCATTTCTAACGTTCTACCAGTATACCCACTGTCCCTCCTCTGGACATGTCCAAACCATCTCAGTCTGGTCTCTAACTTTATCTCCCAGTTGTTCAATCTGTGCTGTACCTCTGATGATCTCGTTCCTAATCTTATCCATCCTTGTCACTCCTAAGGAGAACCTCAACATCTTTATTTCTGACACTTCCAGTTCTTTCTCCTGTCTTTTTGGCAATGCGCCAGATCATACACTGTCTGCCCCCCCCAAAAAAAGTTGCCACCTGGATTTAACTAAGCAAATAGGTACGAGCCTCCTTTTGGATAATTACTGCATGGGTGATTATCTTTCAGCTGGCAACAAGTTATTTAACCCCAACTGGTGCAATGAGTTGTTTCTCATTTATTAAACAACCATGTTGAAAGACACATCGCATGATCGTGGAAAAGATGTCAGTCTGTTTGAGAAGGGTCAAATCATTGCCATGCATCAAGCAGAGAAAACATCTAAGGAGATTACAGAAACTACTAAAATTCAGTTAAGAACTGCCCAACACATTATTAAAAACTGGAAGGATAGTGGGGACTCAACGTCTTTGAGGAAAAAAATGTGGCCGGAACCCCCTAGGGTTATGCTAGGGAGCATAAAGATTGGACTCTGGAGCAATGGAAAGAAGGTCATGTGGTCTGAGTCCAGATTTAGCCTGTTCCAACGTGATGGGTGCATCAGGGTAAGAAGAGAGCCAGGTGAACCCATCATGCCTAGTGCCTAGTCATCAATGCAAGATGTTGGTGAAAAATTAATGCAACACTGGCTGGAAATAGATCTTGTGACATTGCAGAAGCTTATCGAAACAACGCCACAGCGAATACATGCTGTAATCAAAGGTAAAGGCGTCCAACAAAATATTAGTGCAACCTTTTTTTTGGTAGATACTTTTTCTTTTTGGCCAGACAGTGTACAACATAGCTGGTCTCACCACTGTCTTGTAAACTTTTCCTTCAATTTTTGCTGACACCCTTTTGTCACAAATCACTCTTGAAACTTTTCTCCATCCACTCCATCCTGCCTGGACTCTCTTCTTCCCCTCTTTACTACACTCCCCCATTTTTCTGGACGGTTGACCCAAATCCTTGAAGACCTGCACCTTTGCGACCTCTGCTCCTTGTAGCCTCACCTGGTAGGTGGGTTGTTTGAGCAATCGCAATATGGTTTTACATAATTCAGACAGTCTTGCAAGACCTAACTATAAGAGTAGCAACAGTTATGTTTCTTAGTTATTACTAAGGCAGTAATCTATCACAGATAACACAACGCCGCAAAAAGACACCGTCTTCACAAACAAGCGCGTTTTCCCAACACTTGTAGACATTCTGACTCCAAGTAGGTTTCTCTGGAACACTGACTAACCAAAACATTGATATTCATGTAACACTTCAGCTTTAATTGAAATGTTTTACCTCTAGACTACAAACTGGAACTTTGAAATACACACGACATGCGACAGTGACCCCCAATATACAAGCAGTTTAAGAGTTGAATTAACTAGTCCAAGAATCCTCATCGTGAGGTCAAAAGGTGAAAAAACACCTTGAGAAAACAGTCGTTTAGGTCACCAAGTAAACATCTATTCTGAGAAAAATCCATTAAACAAACTGTGTGTGACAGATTATGTAAAAGCTACACAACCAGATGTCTCACCTCAAACATACATACAAAAATCCAACACAATCTGACACTTGTCACATTGAGTTCTAATAATATCGTACACGTTTCATTAGCGCCCGTCACTCAACATGAGTGAACTTGCATGGCGTGAGTAAAGTAACCCCGGACCTGAGTCACTGCTGGTTCAGTAGCTCAATTCAAGTTAGGGCAACAAACTTCATACCTGCCTGCACACACGTACAGCCCACTGGAGCGGGATTAACTAGACTCGCTGTTTGTCGATGTATGTCTGATCGTTGTCCATTTTTCTGCTGAGCGTACTAGCACTGTTCAGTGTTTAAAGCAGGTAATAGTTTAACTCACCTGTCAGCAGGTAAGCGTGCATTCAGTCTTTACGGAGCTCATTTTGAGTGAGGACACGGTGCTTGGTGAACAGCTTCTTGGAATGCTGACACACCACTTCCTGAAGGTGTGTGAGAGATCAGGACACAGATAGACATCTGAGGAGCAGGGTTGTCTGAATGAAAAAGGAGGTGGCTAGTTGCTCAGTCTGTGCACATTAAAACATTTATGAATGGCAGTCGGTCATTTGGTTCTTCTTCTCTAAAGTTCTTATTAAATATTGTTTCCAATCTTTAAAACTGAGTCATTAGAGCTGGTCTGTTTGTTGCATTTCTGGTGAGATCTGTTGGGAGTTTTTAAAGCCATATGGTCTGTAAACTGGCTTTAAACTGGGTGTTGGCCGTATTATTCTGTGTGCATGCACGAGAGAGGCAGACAGTCTGTTTTCTGTCTCATTTGCCTGTAAACATGTAAGAAGTTTGTGAGGCTGGAGCTGGCAGAGCTACAGACAGTCAGGAGGAGTGTGAGGCTGCCTGTGGCTGGGGATGTTTGGCTCCGTGAACTTCTGTCGCATGGTTTCAGCAAAAGGTCAGGGTCAAAACCGAGTCTGTCTCGCAAAACCAAAACACCTACACCGACTCCTACATGTGTGCGCACGCACGAACGCATGAAACGGCTGGATGGGTGAAGTGAAAGACGAGGCAGACAGACCGACTTCCTCTTTGAGGACAGGCAGGAAAAGCGACACCCACATGAAGAGGAGGGTGGCAGACGACTCGTTGACTTGAGCCTCACGACGCACAGCTAGAGTCCGTCTGAAATCCGGCACAAATGAGCCGAGAAAGAAAGAAGTTAAGGGGACAGGAATGAACAGTTGGTAATAAATCGTGTCTAGACAGATGCTAATGAAAGCAGGCCGACCGTGTCTGCTGCCAGAATCAGGAGCTGTGAACAGAGCAATTGTGCCAGAGAGGGGAAAAAAAAAGAGCCCGTCTATGGGAGGCGTTTGAGGAAGCGTGCCTAAATTGGCGCTTTATAAATATAACCTTTTCACGTTTTGTTTATTTATTTAGTTTACCTCTGCTGCTCTTTTTCTTTCTCACAAACATCTTCACAGCAGCTGAGCGCAGCTGTCGGCATTCAAAGCTGCAGCATCTCCCGCTGGTTCAGTTCTGTGACGTCAGCCCTCCAAATAAAACAACGCTCTGTCGTCAGTCCCTGAAAATGTGGCCAGCTAGCTCGTCCCAAAACAAGACTGACAGCTAGACTTAAAGCATTTTGTCTTAGCCAAAAATAACCTTGAGGGTTTTCCTTATCGTCTACTATCAACCTGTTGAGGGAAGTTCCCTTTTTTTGGGGAAAATTTAACAGAATACATCTTTGAAGCAAATGAAGTGCTGATCACCAAACGTTGTGACATTAAACTGTTGTCAGCAGTTAGCTTGAAAATCCAAACACCAAATTTGAGTTTAAAACTATGAAAACATCAGCATGTCGGGCGCAGACAGCTGGCGTGCCTTAATCCATTTAACACAAACACTCCAAGTCTTAGAAACATGCCCTGAGGCATCCCAAGTAAATCAACACTTTTGAACAGGAAAAACAAAGAAAGGGATATTTTTCTTCAAGATAGCCGTCACACCACATCGTGAAAACCAAACTTTATCTTCCTCAAAAGCTGCTTAAAACACATTCGGACTGACATTCAGGCACGTTTTAGCTTACTTGCTCTCTGCAGGACGATAGGATTATACCATGAACGGAGGTTCTAGAGATGGTCTTAAATCCTGTCCAACAAGTCAAAAGCACCCTCTGTGCGTTGATGCTTAACAGATTTAACGTTGATTGGCTGAAAGCTCCATGACACTGAGTCCACCTCCATCGTCACAAGTCAAGTGTCCGAGACTCTGGAAAAAAACTATGAAACAATCTCTAAATAACTTCCAACCTTCTTGTTTTTCCTGAAGAGTATTTACATAATCCAGCCTCCAAAAATAACAAACAAACCTACACAGGACTAGGATCAACTGTGAGCAGACCTACAAAAATGAGGTGGAATAAGTTAAAAATGCAAATATAGATTTTTGCTATAATTGAGATTTGTGTAAAAAAAATGAGTCCAGGACACAATCTAACAATCCCAGTTACTAAAATAGCATATGATCTTCCTAATTTACTAGGAGGTATGTCTTCAGAAATGGTCCTTTGTCTTAAGACTCATATTTCATTTTGAAATTAGCAGTTTTTCTCAGCCGGCTTCTGTAGCGCCTGGAAATAACTTTATATAATTTTTGGCATCACTGCGACCCTTAGTAGCATTTCCCCTACCATTATACAAACAGGGCACCCCGCCCTGTTAACAGAATCGAGCGCCCAGCCTACCGATCTGAACAACCCCCCCACACACACACATCCCCGTCCATCAACAACTGCCGGAACTGACGTAGCGCTAAACTAGCTGCATGCAATACAGATGCACTAGCTAAAAAGCTATAGTGCTGTTTCCCTCACGCTGAACCGTCCCTGCTTGAAAGTTGTTGGTGCAAACAGCGCGCAACAGACGTGTCTCCTTTCTACCCACCCCCAACCCCATCAACAAAAACAAAAAAAACCATCACAGAATAGATGAGCACCCAGACAAGGCGAATAATGTAGAGGAAACATTACTTAGACATTTCCATTTAAAACAACAACAACAAAACTAGATTTTTTTTTGGCGATTGGGGAAACAAACATAAAAGCGGAAGTATTAACTTAAACAACTACTGTATACTGGTCACTTGTGCTGACCACAGTTGTGTGGATCAGTATATATTAACTGATTAACATCTCAAAAGCTCAAATAATATCTCAACTACAGCCCCAAATCTCAAATGAGTTGAAAAGGATGTTCCGCAGCGACGAGGAGCTCGGCAGACTGCTGGGAGGAGTGGCCATCGCTCTGGGAGGAGTTCTGCCCGGCATTCGGGCGGTCCTACAGCCCGGGGGAACCGAGAGGCCAGCCGAGTCTGGGTGGACGGATCAGACGGCATCTGCAGCCAGTTTCTTAGGATCCAGTGTGGGATGGACCTTTACAAGAGATCCTTCCTGTCTACAGCCATCAGTGTCTATAACATCTCTTAATGAAATGAGGATAACGAGTGACAACAACAAATAATTTCCCTTTGGGATTAATAAAGTATTTTTGAATTGAATTGAATATTCAACTCAACAGAATAAAACAAGTGTCTGAATGTGTACGAGAGCAGAACTGTCAGACAAGTCCTACCAAGCCCACATACCTGAGCAGACATATTCAACTGTACCATCTACTTACACAACGGCCATTAAAGTTAACCATCACATGCCCAAAACACACTGCTGTGTTTGTATTCACTGCAAACCACAAAGATATCACACATATTAAATAAATACAGTTACACGTGGAAATATCTCATTTGCAAGTAGCAATTTTTGAACAACGAAGTGTTTGTTTTTGTAAACAAATGTGAGGTAAAGCACTGGACGGAAAGTGTGCACAGCAGGATGTGTTTGACATGAGCTGCATCTCCTGCAACTGCTCACAAAGAACTCTTTATCTGACAGGGGCACACGTGATCCACACATGGGGGCTCCCACCATCCAAATAAAAAGGACCACACACACACAGTACACACATATGCACTCACATGATAAACACTTTCACCATCAAGTAACTACAGTCACAAAATATATTTGAGACGGCCCCGATTCCTTCCCTGCTCCTGCATTTGTGCAGCAAATCTCTTTCTTTATGCTGTAAAGGCAACGTCTGCCTGCCACACACTGTGATCCTACACTTCCTGCAACGAGAAGGTGCCATAGAAGTATACATACACACAAATAATGGTATTTTATTATGAATACAATATACTTCTTTCACAATACTATTACAGATATGTATCTTTAAAAAACATTTCTTTATGATAGACATCTTGGTTAAACTAAACATTTAACTCATTTTATATATATATATATATATATTATTATTATGCTATGCTATTTGGCTAACAGCTACTTAAGTAGCTGTTAGCCAACGTCTGAGTAGCTGTTAGCTTCACTTAAACAGCTGTTATCTTTACTTTAAGTAGTTGTTAACTTAAGTAGCTGTTAGCCCAAGACTGAGTAGCTGATCGCTTCACTTAAGTAGTTGTTAGCTTCACTTTAAGCAGCTGTTAGCTTCACTTTAAGTAGCTGTTAG
>NC_056498.1:36747514-36770820 GCF_014905685.2 Nematolebias whitei
GGGCTGGGGAACCTTTAGTTTTGTGGACTGGATACATTTAACATATTCAGTTTTCATCATGTATCTTTAATAAATTGGATCCATGATGGGGTTTCAACATAACCACCGTGTTGTATTTTAAATATGGAGCTGGCGTGAGGTACCTTTGACGTTTCAAGTTAGAAGACTGACGTCAGATCGTCTTCTAGTAAAATGTTCAGACCGGAAACTTGAAAGTCAGTGTTTCCTCTATCAGTCCCCATGACGGGGCGCTCGTCATATTTTATATTTTGTAAAAAAAGGGGGAGGGGATGCATGTATACTTTCTGTATATTTGTGTAGCCTGTTGTGAAAATCCGGCCTTGCAAGTAAAACCAGTTAAAAATCTTCTCCTGTCATAATGTGTGCCTTTTTTGTGTAAGGTTGAATGAAAAGTAATAAAAATAGAGGATGTTTTTAATCCAAAGTATGCGTTCCTTTGTCTGTTAGCAAAATATTCCATGAACGAAAGTCAGCGTAATGAAAATCTTACAAATTAATTATTGGACGTTCATCTGCAACCGATTTATTTTGGAGTCAGCCTGATTTAAGATGACAGATGCAATAACACAAAAATGATTAATTCAGTGAATTTTATAGATACTGAGCTCAGACTTGGTGTGGCAGTAGCTGAGAGTCATCCCCAACACATACACCAAGCACTAACAGATCTCTTAAGATGTGTATTTAAAACTTTGACATGTAAGGTAATTGATATTACGCATTCCTTTAAGTTAGTTATTTACAGTGGCAGTGGTGCCCCGAGGAACACTATCCTGTATGTGTTAGTTGTTTCCCTGCTCCAGCACACCTGACTGAAAGATTTAATTATTCCTCAAGTCATCCATTTATTGAAATCAGCTCTGTCAACAACTAAAACATGCAGGATGGTGTTCCTCAAGGGCCAGGGTTGGGTACCACTGATTTACAGTAAAAAAAATTGTAGCTTGGCACACCTTCAACATCTTTGCCTCCTAATGGCCCGGCATGGGTCATTGTTTGGGGAACTTTCTACATTCTTGCATGTATAAAAATAATGATTTTTCAAATTGAAAGAAACATATGTCAGTTTAAAAACTCTCCATGGTGTATTCCAGGCCCATAGGTTAAAAAAAAGAACTAGAAATTGAGTTATTGCTCATTCTGAGTTAGATGGAGTAAAAAGCTATATAATGTATTTTTCACCCTATAAGTCGTGTTTTTTTTGTGTGTGCATAATTTACATGCCCTGTGACTTATATGCCAAAGCTACGTATTTATGGATTTTTTTTTTCTCGTTTTAAACCAATTTTTGGCTGAGACATGACCGTTTTCATTCATTCTGATTGAAAATATTGAACACTACCATTTTCAGGCACTAACTGGCACTCGAAAGTATGGCATGCCATTGTGTCATTTAATAGGTAAAAGTGGCTAATAATGACACAATTGGTTTGCCATAGATTCCACCTTTGTTCTGCTTGCTTGGAGCACATTTTTGTTAAAGTCCTCCAGTGCACGCTCCAGCGACCGCCATTTGGCAGCCAATCGATTTTTGGCACAACACCGACCCACATTGGGCCGAGATGTAGGGGCAGGGCAGCCGACTCGGGACCCGAAGGTCCTGAGTTCGATCCCCGGTCATTGCAGATCTTGTGGTGTCTCTGAGCAGGACACCTTATCCCCAGTTGCTCCCCAGGCGCTTTCCATAGCTGCCCACTGCTCCACGTGGTGGTGGATGGGTTAAAAGCGGAGAGCCAATTTCGCCATTGTATTGGAACATACAATGATGACCATACATTATTATTTCCGGGTTGTCAGCGATGACGCATAATAGATGCGATGTATACGGCGAAGTGACGTATTTGTGGATTTTTCCACTTTATTAGACATAGTTGGACTGATGCGACTTATAGGGCGGTGTGACATGTACGTCGGAAAATATGGTAATAAATTGTCACCAGGTGATTTAATTTTCAAAACCAACCTTCCTTTAGTTGTTAAGACGGTTCTTATTTTATTAAGCTTTATTTAACCAGCCCATTCTATGTCGGATTAATTAATTAGCATTCATTTAATGTCGGATGAAGCAAGACGCCAAGGAAGAGTTTACTTCCACGTAGTTTCATTCTCCAGAAAAAGGGAAAGAAAAGGAAGTGCAGAGAAAGACAAGATTCCTCTACATCTTTGCGCCTGGGTTTAACATGATGTATAGAAACTGTAGCCTTAATGTCAGTAATAAAAACGCCGCGAGACAGAATCTGCCTGTTATCTCCACCATTTGTCTCCTCGGTTTATGGTAATCACACCGACGAGTTGCATTCTGACAGGGATGTTTACAGATGTTGCAACCAGAGCCGGTCCAAACGCACACTCTGCTGCTGACAGAAAATTATTTATGACATCTCGACTGCTCAGTCACACACACACACACACACTTCTGTTGGTCTTCCACCACACAATGCCAAATGCATGCATCTATGCACATGCAGGGAAGCTAGCTGCTCGCTTCTCAATCCATCCCCTCGGCCCGTTCCCCCACCCCTCACATTCATCTCATCACCGGGTCGCACACCTGCCAGGCCCACAGCAAGGTCACACACCTCAATTACCCAGCAAACACACACACAGAACCAGAAAGGGGAGATAAAGAAGGAGGGGATGAGAGCAGATTTCATGCTACGCTGAGCACTGGCCAGCACGCACCAGTGTTTCTGACATTTTATTTATGATGTTTAATGTTCACTACCTGCCCTGTTTCCCTTCTTTATCTCCCTCGGTGTGCCTCTGCCTCAGACACATGAGCTCAAGATAAATTGCTTTTATCCACCGGCCAATGGGGAACAGGGACATTATAGTGTGTGAAACACGCTACGTAAACACAGCGCACACATAAAATACATAAAAACAGATTTCAGTGCGATTCAGTTTGAAAAGAGCAGAGGAAAGAATCTGAAGATTCAGGTTCTAAAACTACACGCAGCATCTTTTAATCAGCTGCGTGCAGCGACGCAACACGAGCAGCTGCGAGGACACTCGATAATCAGCACCTTAACGTTGCTCATTGTCCGAAACCCAATCTACAACTCTAACACACCTGACAAACAAAACCAGGAATGTGTGTTTAACAGACACGTTGCTGCACCGGTGCTGAATGTGATCCTTTTGTTGGAGGGTTTGGGTTTTTTTTTTTTTTTGCATCGTTTTGTCTTCGCAGGCAGACCGCTGTTCACCCGTGCAACCACAGGAGGCAGCCAGCAGTGTTTGCTCTGTGAGCTGCCATATGGCAATGGAAGACAGGACTCCTCCTGCACAGCACCTGGACACTGCAAACACACACTGACAAAGCAGCACACACGCACGCACGCACACACACACGCACACACAGCACTGTGACCAGGTTCAAAAACTCCAGCTTGTTTGGAAACAAAGTGAAAACAGCAGAATGATGGGGTGAGCGTTCTCAGCAACAGCAGAGTGGAAGAAACTAACACCGTATTTTTCGTCCTATATGTTGCATTTTTTTGCATAATTTGCATGCCCTGCAACTTATACGCCGAAGTGACGTATTTATGGATTTTTTCCAATATTTATAAACCAATTTGTGGCTGAGATATGACCGTTTTCATTCATTCTTACGTGGAAAATATTTAACACTACCATTTTCAGCCACTAGATGGCACTCAAGCAGTATGGCATGCCATTGTGTCATGCAATAGGTAAAAGTGGCTGTTAATGACACAATCAGCTTTCGCTGTGTCGCCCCGGCGAAATGCAGCTAATTTGACCAATGAAGTGTATTTATTAAGTAAAAGTAAATTTGAGCAAACAAATGATTGTTTTTAAGTGTTAGTCTTGTTAAATTCTTGTTAAAGTCCTCCCGTGCACGCTCCCGCGGTCACCATTTGGCAGCCAATCGATTTTTGGCACAACACCGGCCCACATTTCCAGGTTGTCAGCTGTGATGCATAATAGATGCGACGTTTGCGGCGAAGCGACGTATTTATGGATCTTTCCACTTCATTACACAAATTTGGACTGATGCGACTTATTGGGCGGTGCGACGTGTACGGCGGAAAATACGGTAATTAAAAAAGGCCAACACCTCTGTTGAATGCTGTTCGAGCTATTGGACAGTCTGAGCAAAGTCTAGATCAAAGTGGATCGCCATCGTCCAAAAACAACTTCAATCTATATATTAGAGATGGAAATCCCGAGGGACAGACTCAGACCTCCTACATCATCCAACCACTCACAGGCAGTCAACAGCCGAACTGGAGATATAATCCAACAATATTAAATATAGAAACGGGGATTTACAAAGTTCTATAATCACTCTTCTTCTGAAATCAAAGCAATTTTATCATAATTTGTGGGAGAAAGAGTAAACAAAGTGGAAAAACAGCTGGAGGGTTGAACAAATACGTTTCAAGGCTATCGTGTCAGAGTTTTACAAGTTCAGGGCTTAAGTCAGACAGAAGAAAGGGGGATAAAAGGCAGGAAAAGGGACAGACGGAAAGGAGAGATGGCTGTGAACAGATAGAGAGGGCAGACACCGAGGAGGGGTGAAGGACTTCTCGACGCAGATCGTGTTACGTCTGGGGGCAAACACACACGGGCCACAACGTACCCACTGCCCTCCAGACAGACAGACGTCCGTAAACACTCGCCGACAGATGCAGCGTGGAAAAAGAGGAACAAAGAAAACACTAAAACGTTTAGTGACAGCTGAAAAAGTTAAAAACCTTCAACACGATTTTGTTACGAACAAGAGAAATTGTATTTTCACAGAATACACGTCATGAAGGCTGACATTTATTGACACTGAAAAGGACTTGTTTCAGCTAAAACAAGCAGAACGCTAGCTAAATGCTAAAAGAAAACCATTAGCTAATAGCCAAAACAAACTGAAAACTAGCAAGAAGTTTAAAGAATCAAACCACTAGCTCAGAGCTAAAACAAGCTGAAAATTAGCTAAAACCTAAACAAGCAGAAAACTACTTAAAAGCTTAAGAACCAAACCACTAGCTAATAGATAAAATAAGCTGAAAAATAGCTAAAAGCTTAAAGTAGCAGAAAACTAGCTAGATGTTTAAAGAAGCTAACTACTGTTTAATAGCTAAAACAAGCTGAAAATTAGCTAAAGCCTAAACAAGCAGAAAACTACCTAAAAGTTTAAGAACAAACCACTAGCTAATAGATAAAACAAGCTGAAAAATAGCTAAAAGCTTAAAGTAGCAGAAAATTAGCTAGATGTTTAAAAAAGCTAACTACTAGCTAATAGCTAAAACAAGCTGAAATTAATTAAAGCCCAAACAAGCAGACAACTAGCTAGATGTTTAAAAAAGCTAACTACTAATAGCTAAAACAAGCTGAAAACTAGCTAAAAGCTGAAAGTAGTGGAAAACTAGCCAAAAGCTTAAGAACCAAACCACTAGCTCATAGCTAAAACAAGCTGAAATTAGTTAAAGCCTAAACAAGCAGAAAACTAGCTAAAAGCTTAAGAACCAAACCACTAGCTAATAGCTGAAACAAGCTGAAAACTAGCTAATAGCTGAAACAAGCTGAAAACTAGCTAATAGCTAAAACAAGCTGAAAACTAGCTAAAAGCTTAAAGTAGCAGCAACCTAGCTAGACGTTTAAAGAAGCTAACCACTAGCTAACAGCTAAAACAAGCTGAAAATTTGCAAAAAGCTAAAATAAGCAAACCACTAAATAACTAAAACAAGCTGAAAACTAGCTATGAGGTAAAAGGAGCTAACCACTATTTAATAGCTAAAACAAGCAGAAAACTAGCTAAAAGCTGAAAAAAAGCAGAACTTTAGTTAGCAGCTAAAACAAGCAGAAAACTAGTAAAAATATTAAAGAACTAGAACACTAACTAAATGTTTAAGAAACAGAAAACTGGCTAAAAGAATCTAACCACTAGTTAATAGCTAAAACAAGCTGAAAACTAGCTACAAGCTTAATGAAGCAGAACTTTAGTTAACAGTTAAAGCACGAAGAAAACTAGCTAAAATATTAAAGAACCAGAAAACTAGCTAAAAGCTTAAAGAAACAGAAGACTGGCTAAAAGCTAAAATAAACTAACCACTAGCTAATAGATAAAACAAGCTGAAAACTAGCTAAAAGCTTAAAGAAGCAGAACTATAGTTAGCAGCTAAAACAAGCAGAAAACAAGCCAAAATATTAACAAACCAGAACAGTAGCTAAATGTTTAAAACAGCAGATGACTGGTTAAAAGAAGTAACGGGTTCACTTTAAACCTAAAAGTGGCAAAAATTTAAAGTAGCTTAGGGCTAGCTAGAAACTAAAAGTAGCAGAATGACAGCTAAAAGTTGCAAACAATCACACAACTAATGAGCAGCTAAGCTCAAAGAAACCAGAGGCAGAAAGAAGTTATGAAGTTATACAACAGTCAGGGAATCAATGAGCAGAATGATCTCAGGCACGATGAACTGTGAAGGAATTAAAATTTAAAAAAGAAAAAGTGATACAAGATGAAGAGTTTAATTTAAGTAAAGGAAGGCTGACAACAAAAGCTCTAGACAAACCTGCAAGCCCTTTGCCTTCTCCATTCATATTAAACTTGTGTTTCCATAGAAACGTAATCAGATTGATGCAGACGATCAATAGAGGTGACTGTGGGGTCAGTGGCAGGTTCGAGCTCTGCATCATTTACATACGTCTACAACTCTGATTACACGAGTCCGATCAGAGTTTCAGAGGGGACTCAGCCTGCAGAATGCAGTTTGACACACAGGCACAGGGAAAAGGGGAAGCTCACGTGCGTGCACCAAATGAGAATAATTCTAGTGGAGCAAAGCTACAAATAAACAGAACCAGAGAAAAGGAAAGAGGACGCAGTGAGCAGGAATCTTCAAAGAGGCCGCGTGGCTTCGTTGCATGAGATTACAGAGCGGAGACAAAGCCCAGAGCACAGGCTTGTTGTTTTTTATCGTTATGTGAACGTACGATTACATTACAGATTCTGTTTCTTGTGGTTTTTATTTCAGACTGACTGCTTCTTCTCAAAGCTCAACAGCTACAGAGCAGAGAGAAACATTACAGGCGAAAAATAATCAAAAATAAAGTACAGTGGTCTCTCGCTACTTCACGGTTTTTCAACGATTGTCAACTTTAATATTACTCACGTGATTGGGATGGTACGAAATAAAAAGTTAACAAAGACAGGTGCCGCCATTTTGTAGTTTTCTTTCAATAAGCCTAAACTGTATCGCAAGTCAAAAGAACTACACTACCCAGAAGCCAACACTGCTTCCGGCCGCTGCTTTCTGCCAAAATGGAGGGAAAGTTTTGCAACACAAATCTACGCCATCTTTGAAGCTCATAGTACTAGCAGGAAAGTTGCAAATAATCCTGAAGCTTAATTATCTACGTGCATCAACCTGGGCGGGGTGGTGGACTTTGTCACTGCAGGGTAGGTCTGCCGGAACCAAGCTGCGGTTCTGCAGAGCTGGTGAGTAAAATTTTGCAGTACTGTACAGTAGAGGTGCACCGGTTGCAGTGTTCTGGCCGATCACCGATCTCTAAAAAGTCTGACCTGCCAATTCAGATTTTGGCCGATACCGACATCGTTTCATAAGTGACACTGTCGGGTGTTATAAGGTCACAATGCACCTTCAGTTTTCCAATCTTATTTTATTGAGAACCATACCCCTGAAAAATATCCTACAAACAATAAAAATTTGCTTTAATTGGCCATGAGGTAGCGCTCTGAAATATAAAAGAAGTGTAGACAATTGTTGCTAAAACTGTGGGTAGCCAGTTGCAGGTGTTGGGGGATGATCCTGGTCCTTCTGTTGTCACGAGCTGCATTTCCTGCCATTTTCAGGATGTCAGTGGTCAGGCACTCGAGCACAACCGGCAAGGAGACGGGAATGCATCTACGGCACCTCCTTTTCAACCCATTTGAGATTTGGGGCTGTAGTTGAGATATTATTTGACCTTTTGAGATGTTAATCATCTGCTCCCGGTTGTCAAAAGCACCTTGTTGTTATGGTTACACATCATAACAAAATGTCCAAAACCAAAAAAGTTTTAAGTAAAAATCCTTCCAGCTGCACAGCATCCGATACCAGAGGAAACAATCATCCAAAAAATGTGATTTACATCCAGCAAAAGAGGAAATAAAAGTTTCCAAACGCAAAATCTCAGAATGAATGTAACAGAGCCACTCCAACATGCAGCCACCCCGAGCGGCGCAATTCTAGAACTCTTTCCCATGTACCGTAAGTATTGACCGATCGCCGATCACCCAAAATTAAGAAAATCGGGGTCGATAAATCGTCCGGCCTACTTATCAGTGCACTCCTGCTGTAAGAGTTTAGAACATTGCAAGAGTGTGGGAAGGGTTTATAAAGCCTTAAAATATAAATACTAAAATAAATATAGAGTTCTTACTTCGTAGTTTTTCGCCTATTGCGGGGTCGTGTGGAACGTAACCCCCGCGATAATCGAGGGACTACTGTATTTGAAACAACAGTCCAAACGGTGAACAACACACTCCCATGCTCCAGCTTTCATCCTAAACTTTAGAGAACTGTTCGTTCTTTATCACAGCTTTAACACACATTACGCAAGCGACGCTGTAAACCTGAACACGTCCACTGTTGACTTTCGCAAAACGGTCATAAAAGCAGCCGCGCAGCGAAGACGTGAGCGTCCATGCGCATGTGTGTCCGTCGCTCAGCGCGTGTGTTTATGAGACTGTATAAAGTTTGTCCTGTAGTGACACACCTCTCTGGCTGAGACAACTGGAAGCCATTAACTTGAATCAACAAACCTCCCCAGACAAAAGGCACTTTCACAAAACGTTCCAGCAAAATGGCAGCAACGACCAGTCCCTCTTTACGCCGTTTACAAATCACACCAAGTCCCGACTTGAAGCGTTTTTAAAGCCAGCCACGTGCACCCTCAGCATATGACTTCTGCTACTGTGAGGGTGTAAAGTGTCTTTAATACGTCTGCTTTTCTTTCACTCACTAGACATCTTATCTTCCACATTTATCCAAGTGCAGCCAAGATCCAGAGCAAAGTAAAAATCTAAGGCGGCTGTGTTGCAGTGCATGGATATGCCTGGCTTAAATCATGTCTTTGTTGCTTCCTTTGTCTTGCTCCCAGTTAATCATCCACCTACAAAGGATAGTCTCTGCTGTGGAAAGTAGCTCCAAGGGCAAAGCTAATCTGCTCGAGCCCTTTGACCCAACATAATTAAATTAAGCACCAGAGTCTTTTCATTCTTTGGAGGATGGAATCAGCACAATCAAAGATAAAGCGTCAACGTAGGCGATTTAAACACAATAAAAAAATAAATGTTTCTCCCTGTTCAGATTGGAAATGGAGCCAGGACCCTAAAGAGATTGGCACAAATTAGTGCGACGATGTGTCATCTAGTGTAGAATATAAGCAGCATTTATTGCACCATATTATATTTTTATTTGGAGATACAGTAAAGCCAGATGGTGCCACCCACATTATATACGACGCTCCGTTCAGACTGATCTCTAAAACAAACTGCCACCAATGCCGTCTAAAACACTAAATATTAGGTCAGCTCTCAAGTATTGTACAACTTAACATTTTTAGAGTAATGCTCAATCTTTCAGCTCTTCGAAAATTTGTATAAAACAAAGTGCAGGTTATAGCAGCAACGATGCACACTTTGCCTCATCTGACAGATCTGACAGAACAGATAAGGGACAAAGAAAGCAGAATTTATTTGTTAGTACTCATCCTGCAAAACTTTTTTTTTTTTTGTTTTGCTCATTTATTTAATCAAGTTGTAAAACTGAATGAAATAAAAAGCCCAGTTTGCAAACAGACATGAGTTTACAAGGATCGGCACACTAAACAAAATCCAAGAAGTAATGCATACTGCAAACGTTAGACTAATATTATCAAAATAAACACTACAAAATAAGCCTTGTCCAAGCAGAAACACTTTGTCCAAAAATTATATTTTTATTAGTGGTTTTTAAAACCATCCTTGTAAACACGACGCCATTTCTAGAACTGTGATCATGCATCCACACCCAAACCCACAAAAACACCCAAAACAATTCAAAACAGTGTAGTGACCATGCCAGGTCTGTATGTGGTGCTGTAACGCTGCTACGGAAATACACCAAAAACAGAAAAATACAAGGAATATGCAAAATGGATTAAAATATCCTTACATTAAATACTTACTCATAATAAACCACACTCAACAACAGATTTTTTTTAACCCAGTTTACTTGCAAGGGAAGATGGTCACGAAACAAGCTTATACAGATGTGCAAAGTTACATACTTATTGCCCTGTCATGAGAATCTGCAACGGGCATTGTTCAAGAAGTGTTTTTTTTTAATACACGCTTATCAGCACGATGACCTCGACCTCTCAGCTCAAAGACTGTCCATGGAGTTATCAGGTGCTTACAGGCTCCTCACTGAACTCACACACATGGTTCAACATTAATTTAACATTAGCAGTGACAAACATCCATAAACCTTTACCAAAATTCCCGATACAAGATGCTTGGGTACGAAATGTAAACACAACAAGAAAAGGACGCCCTCGTGTCGTAGGTTAATTTAGAGCTGGGCCTTCAAAAGTCACTATTTCTCAAGTGTTTGCTTTTTGTCTGTCGACACAAAAACATAAGTGTGGCATTTTAAGAATATCTCATTCTTAATTTTCAAAAAATACAATTTCAAAGCTTTTAAAACGCTTCTGTACGTGAATCAACAACAACAACAAAAAAAAAGTTCCTTTCAGGAGGCGCCCAAATCTAATAAGTAAAGAATCAAATATTGTATGTGTGTAAAATGTATTTCCTGTGCAGTGTTTCCCCTACCATTATACAAACCTCGTCCCGCCCTGTCAACAGAACCGAGCGTCCGACCAAACACTCCCCCGTCAACAACTGCCGGCACTGACGTAGCGCTAAGCTAGCGACGCGCAATACAGATGTGCTAGCTAAAAGAGTATGACTATGGAGGTTGCAGTCCGTTTCCCCTTTCCTCCCAAACTGTCGGTACAAACAGCGTTTGACAGACTTATCTCCAGCCGTCATAGGTCGCAAAAATCACAGAAGACATGAGCGCCCTGCCAAGGCACGTGAAGTAGGAGAAACCCTACTGTGTGATCGTTCACTGCCGCTCCTGCTGTGGTTGTGTTTTTTCTCCGTAGGGACACCTACTGTTTGTGAGGAGGACTGCACAACTTAAATTACAACTTGTCCAGTATCAGCATCAAAACTCACTTGAATTATAATCTGGCCGTAACACTTCGTAAAGTTAAATTTGAATTAATTTTAACTGCCAGCAATCAGAGAAAGATGTGTCTTTACATGAGCGTGTCTGGTTGTTGTTAGCTCAGCTTCAGACACAACTGAGCCACGGCGCCACCCAGCCGTCCTCACCTCTACCCTGAACCTCCTCTCCTGCCTGTCTGCCCTCTTCCACACCCTCCCTGTTTTTAAAGTCAAAACAACTCACCCATCCCCCCTTTCTCCTCTTCTTTCTGTCTCCCGTTTTCTTCTTTTAGGCAGGACGCTCAATCACCCTTCCTCCTCATCCCTCTCCCCCCCCATTTCAATGAATGCACAATCTCCCCCCTTCAGCTGTTTGGGGTGTGGGGGACTGCCCTGGGGCTGAGAAGAGGTAGAGAGAAGTGCAGCACATGCACAGACAATTTCAATCACCGAACTACACTCCCTCCATGCTCCATGCCGTCTGCATGTGTTTTTGTGCACATGTGCAGAAGAGCAGGGGAGCATGGAGGCTGACAGACGGGGGTGAGGGGGTTGGGTGTCATCCTAATGGCTCCTGGTGCAGGAAACGGCTTGTTGCTGAACAGAGCACTTCACAATTGACTGTCATCACATCCTGCATATCCATATTTTTTCATGCACATGCAAAGCACACATATTCTTACAGTTTGCTGGATTAGCCCCTTCCCTAACTAATGACTATGCAGAATAGTTTCCCCCAGAATAAATTAGCCATCAAGAGAAGCAATGAAGTCTGTCAAAGTTATTGATGCGACTATTCCACAATACCCAACAATTAACAGAGTACAATTGTTTTCATTTTGTATTGTATCAATGCATGCCAAGTTTTACAGTTAAAGTTTAGGCGTTTATTTTATGTTCCTTCAAACCACAGACAGTCTCAGAATTTCTTAAAATGACATTAGCATTACTTGAAATGGCTCCAGCAAACAGAATAGCGTGAAGCTTATAGAAAAAAAAAAATATGGAAAGACATAAATGTGTTGACATTTTAAGGCTTGGACAGGATTTCAGTGTCTGTAAAACTACTGGGACCATGGAAATGTGTTGGAACTGATGCCACCTTTGGATCTACGTCATAGAATTTAACTGAAGGGTGTACAACAAAGTCCATGCTCAATAATCCAGGTATAAAATCCAAGGGTGTACAGTTTTACACTCCACTCCAATAGGTGGCACTGATGCAATGATTTACTGGCTCCCAGGAGTTTTACAAATTATTATTTCCCAAAACAGTTCTGAGACATGTCTGCAAAGCCATGTTCTGCTTTATGGCTAGCTAAAAATCATCAATCGAGTTATTGACGTTTCGCCAATCATTATTCAAGCTAGTTTTGCACAATCAAAATAAGCAAAGTGTACAAAATAAGTGTTGATGCAAAGCGTTACACATGTAATGCATCAGCCTAAATTCCCATGCTCGGCTGGCTGCGTAGTCCGACTGTCATTACATCTTCAAATGGTAAAGCTAGCTTCCCCTTTCATATGTTTGCAGTGGTTCCCAACCGTGGTCATTGAGGAACACCATCCTGCATGTTTTGGTTGCTTTCTTGCTTTGACACACCTGGTTTGAATGAATGGGTGATTAACAGGCTTCTGCAAAACTTGAGGAGGTAATTAAATCAGTGCATAAGGTGTGTTGGAGCAGGGAAATAACTAAACCATGCAGGGTAATGTTCCTCGAGGACCAGGGATGGGAATCACTTGCTTAGTGGTGTATCAGTGACAGGCTGACTTCAAACCCCCTGCGCCTCAGTCCTATTTTAAATCAAACTAAAATGGCCAGAAAGTGTCTCAATCTTGGTTATTTGTATGTCCTTAAACTTCTTGAATAATTGTCTTATGTTCTCCAAGTGTTGGCCCTAAACCAGAATAAATGGGGAGGGTTGCGTAAGGAAGAGAATTCTTCAAAGACCAGTTGGGTCAACAGCGATTGTCTTTGGTACTGTTGGCCAGCAGGGTGCAAGCAGAAACTGTGCTACTGTTGACCGAAGACAAAGCAAGAGGAAGGTGTGGAAGGTTGGCGTGACAGTGGAGGATGCTAGGAAAACAGCGAAATGGAGTCAGATAATCTGCTGTTGCGACTCTTTAAAGAAATAGCCAAAATAACGAGAATAACATCAAATCTTCCATAGAATCTCTTCAATACAGGCTTCCTTCTGGATTTACTTTTCATTTAATACTTCTATTTGTGAATGTCTTTGTTATACCTTTGGCATCAGCTTTTGATTACTGAACATGAATTTTTGGTGCTCACAGTCCATGCGGTCAATAAATCTTATGCTGAACGCAGTCGACTGTGGAGGAACCTGTCAACCATTGCGGTCCAGAACAGAAGACACAATTTACATCTCACACGTCTGAGCAGACAATGAATGAGATAAGAATTCAATTCCAGAGTCAGTCAAAGTTCAGTGGTTTCCAATCCTGGTCTTGGAAAAAACTTGCATAATTTTGCAGTTTGTCTGCTTCACACATCTGACTTGAATGAAAATGGGGATTGATAGGCTTCTGCAGAACTTAAGGACACACTGAAGAGATAAATCAACCATTAAATCAGATGTGTTAGAACAGAGGTACAACTAAAACCTGCAAGATAGAGGCCCTTGAGGACTAGAAGTGGACACCTCTGTTGAAGACAATATGAAAGAAACACAACTTTAATTTTTCCAACAGTGGCTTGCTTCCTTTGGACTGAATGAGCATAATCAGTTGTTAGTATAGTCCAAAAAAGGTAAAAATAATAAAAAGTGAGAAGCGAAACATCTTCAGTTTCAGAATAGAAGTCCAGTTATTTTTGCTTACCCTATTTTTGGATTGATCGTGACCCGGATGACTGAGAATCTTCACCGACTCTTGGTATAAGCTATGTCGCAAATGACATAATAAGCACTAACATGCTAATTGTCTAATATCAGAAAAAGTTGAATGCACTGTGATTAGTTGTATAAGAAACATATTTAACGTCAACTATTTTGTGCACTGGCTTGTAAATCAAAAGTCAAACCCAACTCAAGCAAGAATAAAATATTTGATGAAGAATCTTTTATTTCCTCATACATTTTGCCACGTGTAACGCAAACATACCAGGACGATTATGTGATGACATGAGATGATGGGCTTTAGTTTTGGAGAACAATAATATTATCATTTTGTGTCTGGGTATTGGGAAGGTTAACGTCACATTGCAGAGTAGTCACCAAGAAAGAGCGAACAGGCTACACAAAGCTACCAACAACCTTTCTGTGTCCCAAGGTGTGAATTGTATTTTGTTATTAACCGGTAATAGGTTTACTCTATTTGGATACATAATCGTGACAAACAGAAAAACGGACACCATCCTATGTTTAATAACAGTAACAGGACAAGATCACAGATGCACTCTATTAAAAATGTTGCATGGAGCTTAAACATTATTTAGCTTCATATTTTCTCGACGAAGAGCCTCATTTGACATTGGCTACAATTATTATCGTCTTTCTGGAGTTTTTGCTCCTTATTTATAGCATTCGTCTTTTCACCTAAACAACTTCTTGTCTAGGGGCAGCATGGTGGCGCAAATGGTAGAGTTGCTGCCTTTTGGCGAGCAGGTCGCCCCGGTTCAAAACCCGGACGGGGTCTTTTAGGTGGAGTTTGCATGTTCTCTCCGTGCATGCGTGGGTTTTCTCCGGGTATTCCGGTTTCCTCCCACAGACCAAAAACATGCATGTTAGGCTGATTGGTAACTCAATTGTCTCTAGGTGTGAATGGTTGTTTGTCTCATTTGTCTCTTTGTGTCCCTGTGATGGACTGGAGACCTGTCCAGGGTGTACTCCGCCTCTCGCACAGTGACTGCTGGACATGGGCACCCGTGACCCCTGTGACCCAAAAAGGAAGAAGCGGGTAAAGATAATGGATGGATGGAACTTCTTGTTTACCAGCAATGAACTGGAGTAGCTACCAGGGTTGATGTGACTACCCAGAATGCAATGCAATGTATTGGCGGAGTCAACTTTGCGCGAGTTTAGCCATACGTATCTCTAAAATCCTCAGCTCAGTTAGGAGATGGGTGCCATGACTTTTGTTTTTTTGTAGACATTATAATTTTAAAAATATTTACTCTTATTTGACTCGTAGAAATGAATGAAGATTTCTTCAGTTCCTTCAAAATCATTGCTCCCTTTGATACTATTTTTCTCTTCTTATGCTACTTTTAGCTTTTAGCTAGCCTTTTGTTATTTTTAGTTTTTACCTACTGTTCCTCTACTTTTAGCTACTAGCCTTTGGCTACATATCAATTCTACCTAGCCTTTTATGACTTTTCGCTCTTAGCTAGTGTTTTATTTGTCTCAGCTTTAACGTTATGCTGATTGGTAACTCTAAATTGTCCCTAGGTGTGAGAGAGTGAACGGTTGTTACGTTTCGTTTGTCTCTGTGTCCCTCAGATGGACTGGAGACCTGTCCAGGGTGTCTCGCACAGTTCATTCATTCAACCTTTATTTAGACAGGTAAGGCCCATTGAGCCTCGAAGACTCATCTACAAGAGAGACCTGATTTCAACAAATAATGATGACAACAATGGACAACAGCGACAACAATAAACAGTTATAAAACGTCATACAGATTTTTTTTTTTTAAACAAATAGGATGGCTTAAAAAAAGAAAAGTAACAAAAACAGCTAGATTCTAAGGCGACTGTAGAAAACTAAAAACAGGAACATGTCTGCATTGGTCCCTGCCAGGAGTCCAACAGATTCTTAAAGCCACTTGACTGCTGGATATGGGCACCAGTGACCCTCGCGACCCGAAAAGGAAGAAGCGGGTAAAGATAATGCACGGATGGACGGGTAACAGTTTGTTTCTTCAGCAGTCACTTCCAATGCATTTTCGCATAAAGTGCATTAACAAGAATCAATGCTTTGGTTAGAAACCGGCATACATTTCCAGAGCAACGTAAGAGTCAAAATGTCTACCAGTGATTACCAAAGACAATATCTGCTGAAGTGTAATGCTTGTCCTACTTTTGTATCTGGGAATTTTAGATATTCTGGGTGCTACTTCCACAGAAATCCAAATTACCCAATATTGTCAAACCACACAATGATTGCTCATCCTTTGTATGAAGTAAAATAATAAATTGGCCTGCATGTATTAGTTTTATTCAACTTTTTCATCATTCAGTCTCCCGTGAACCAGGCTCTTTTCTACCAGCAGTGAACGCATTAGCTCCGTATACAGGACTTCCTAAATAGGGCAGGGCTCTGTTAAAAATATAGAATCTAGGTCACAGCAGGTGAACACCACGCCTGGCATGCCTCGACTGGATAATGCAGCCGGACAGGAAGTGGAGGAGAAACACGAAAAATCCAAAAAGTAGACGCTCTTCCTCCATCAGTATTGAACCAATGAGAGAAAAGAAATTCCCAAAGTCAAACAGAAAGGGTGGGGGCTGCAAATGCAATAGTGACATAGAAGTGTGTGCGCTCGTGCGTTCAGGTTTCTGTGTGTGGGAGTACTGTAGGGATCGGTTTACAGTTGTACGCGTGGGACGTCTTTCTAGTAGGACTTTTATTCTAGGAAGGTTTGTATCAGTTTCAATGCAGGGAGGGCACAAACTTAATTAGGACACACACACACATGCACATGCACGCACACAGTCATATAAAGACACAGATAATAGCTCCAGGCAGACGCTGGCACAAGTGTTGAGTTTCTCACACACTTCGTTTGCAAAGGGAGGAGCGTGCACACACACACACACACACACAGCAAGCCGGCTACTATGAGCTCTTTAACACACACACATTTAGAAAGCTGGTTGTAACCACATACAGGACTACCGAACAAGCTGACCCCCCCTCTCTGACCACAACACACTGGACAACACACTTTTTGTTTTCCTGAGCGGCTAATGGGAGCTGGCATCTGTGCGTGTGCAGCTCAGATAGACGCTCGGATAGTTTAGTCACAAGACGCGTGTTCAGCGCAGTCACCTGCTTATTAAATGGCACAAAGAGGAAGAGTTATGTGTGCACGTAAAACCAGAGACGACCGAGACCCTTTGTGCTAACTGGCTTTTAAATCAGCCTGACGGTGAAATAAAGAAGGATGCAGAGCTAATAAAGAGAAAATGCAGGTGTTTGACTTTTATTTTCCAACAATAGGAGTTAAGACTATTTGCTTCCATGTAAAGCACCGGCAGTCACTATGTAAATTATTAAAGGATAGCAGCTTTACAGTACCCACAAGCAGCTAAAAACAGGACAAAAGCTGTCTTCTTTCCCACTAAAATAAAGTTTTTTGTGTATTTTCTGCACATGCAAAACTTTGGCCAGCCCCGAGAGATGAACACTCGAGCCCGTCTACAAAGATACACACGCGCACACACAACCAGAGTCCCAGCTGGAGCAGACAAGCTCCCTTTGTGCTGCATTCCTCACGCCTGTTAGCCTTAGCTTCAGCCTTTAGCTTAGCTCCTCTCCATCTGCACACACACACACACAGAGCAACTTTCTCCTGCTTTTGTCTGCAGAGACAAACAGCTGAGAGGACTGAGGACGCTCGCCCTTACCGTGGCCAGGCGCTCAGGGAGACACGGGGCTGGATCCGTGGGGTAAAATCCAAAAAGGGAGGCTCGTTGATTAAAGCTTCAGCCAGCTCAGCAGATTCCCACAACCTTCCCTCTCCTCTCCTCTCCCTGCCAGAGCTCCAGCTTTGTGTGTGCCTTGTATTTTCCCTTTAAACTGCAGGGTTGCCTCCCCCCACCTCCTCAGCACACACACACGCACGCACACACATACACACTGAGCCAGCACACACCACTGCTCCTGAATGTTTTAAAAATATGCACTTCTGTTTTTATACATGCTCCTAATTCTAAACCGTACAAGGAATGAGTGCATGGAAATTTAAAAAATAGACCAAAAACGGATTCTTCTTCGTCTTTTTTTCTGTAAAAATATTTTTTTAAGAAAGTGATCCTCTTCTACTCTGTTCCTCTTCCTCACCTTCTTTAAAGCAGCTTGTATTCTGTCTCGCCTTTCCCCCCCCAAACAAAGAAAGGAACAGAGCGAGCGCGCACACAAACAGGCATATATACACAACACACATTTGCTTCTCTCACACATGCACAAGCTTGGAGCCCAACCCCCCAGCCTGCCTCCCTCTGATTCTTTTTTTTTTTTCCACTCCCCTCCCCTTCCTCTAACACCACCCCCCCCCCCCCCCCCCTCCTCCCCCCCCCCCCCTGCCTGATCTGGCCTTGTTCTCATTCGTCTGCCACCCCTCTCCCTCCTCTCCTTTCTCTCCTCCCTCCCTCTGAGTCAAACAGATGGGCTTGGAGAGCAGAGGGAGCCTCTGTGTTCACTCTTGATTCCTCGTCTTTGTTACTGTGATGGAGAAACACTTTGACCTACAGTCTGATTAATAAAAAAAATCAAAACACTAATATCCTTTAAGAAAAGGTTATAAAACCCAGAGCAGTCTTGCAGATGTTGGATTTACTGCAGCAACGTCTTGACCCCAACAGCTGTGTGAAGTCGCTGATGAGACTTCAGCGTAAAGAGCCGGCTCACATCTGCTGGAGAGAACAAAAGCTTCCAGGATCAGGAACCAGATCTGATGGAAAACTTTCTTGCTTCTGCTTATTTCTGTGAATAAAAAGTGTTTTGAGTGGGTTCACAATTCTAATTCTAAATCAGTCCGATCAATTTATTTTTAAAGTTTGTTAACTTTTTACTCTTGGCACAACAGCTTACTATTCCCACACATGGCAGCTGTTTCGCCTCTGTTGCTACCCCGCTCAGTAGCCACGTTTACATGCGCAAAATTATTTGACCGGATTAAAATGTTTTCAGATTAAATAATTCAAATGTATCATTTACATGGGCACAATCCGTTCACGATGAGCGTTTACATGCAGTGGGCTTTGTTCTGAACCGAAGTACTGACATGCGCAGAGTGGTAAACTAAAGTTCTACTTCCGGTTTACTTTCGGGATGAACGTAAACAAACCTGAGTGCCCAAAATGGTCCCGCAACAGGTTTTAATGACGGTGGAGACATTCCTCCACTCCCTCACTGAGCTACAGGTAATACAGATCGTTTTGAGCTCTTTCAAAGTTTTTAGTAGAAATGTTGTCGCTCACAGACCAATTTTGTTTCCCCGGCATGCTAATATTGTTAGCATTAGCCAGGCGGAAATGACATAGGTCGCACATGCGCAGTCAGGTCAGCTTTTCACCATCAGAAAAAAATGAACAGATTAAGTGTTTACATGCACACCTTTCGGATTATGAATCAGCGTAAACCACCCATTTCATTCCGATTACAAATTATTTCGGATCGAGCTGAATAAACAAAAAATAATCCGAATGGGGCATTTACATGACGCATTTTTATTCCGAATGGCCGTTTAATCCGATTACTTATGTCCATGTAAACATAGCTAGTGACACAGGCGCACAAAGGGTGGGTTGGCTTAGACCCCCCTCGCTACCTCAGTCCATTCAGAAGTCGCACCGAGGCAGCCAGAAGGCTTTGTTCACACTGCAGGTCTTAACGTTCAATTCTGACTGTCTGCTCTGATCAGATTTTTGTGTGATCATTGAAATGCATGAAAATGGCATAATTATTAATACTTTGATTGATACACTCACACCTACCTGACTGATGGAAAAGTCAAATGAAATGCAGCAATGTAGTCGCTTTGAAAAACACTGAAAAAGACCTGGGTCAAGTTTGAAAAAAAAAATGTTTAAAAATAAATACTGTTCAATACTTGCTCTTGTCAAAGGCGGATGCCTTTCCCTCCTCTCCATCTCTGCTTTGCTTTGCCCTGACCTGCCTGTGAAAATGCTTTAGAGCCTCTCTTCTGCAAATCTTCTGAATCATAATTCTGCTAGGGATTTGGTCAGTTGGTCCCTCAACGCAATTGATAACATTTCTTAGAAGAGAAGACAGGCTTTAGGCTAGCCGATTTGCCCTGTTGGCACGCACGCAGCTGGATATCTCATTGACTTGGAAGACTTGATGCATCTATCTCTGCTGTCATTCGTGGATTTTAAGGACACATCTATAATTGGATTTATGACAACTGGTTTCCTGCTTTTTGGATTTGGCTGGTTCCTGGTCTATCAACAAACAAAGAAGTCGTCAACAGCAAATTTGGACTTGGTCAGGCTGCCTGCCTTATATGATGGCTTGGTTCGTGCCTCGAGCACCCAGACTCGAATGCTTTTGGCAGGATGGATCAGACCTTGGGGATTACTCTAAGGCACGGTCCAGTGGTGTGGCCAGTTAATTTGGATGTTTCGGAACCGAGTGGACCGACACAGACTCAAGGTAGATGTCATTAAAGTTATGCCTGTCCCTATAATAATGGTGTTTATCTGAATTCGGCTCCCTGACTGGCCTTGACAGGCCACCTTATTTTAATTCGCCTGGAAGCTCAGTAAACCTTGATGCTCTGCTGCTCTCTTCCCTCACCAGAGGATATATCCAAGTCCAGTGCCCTGAATGATGGCTCATATCCAGGTCACTAACAGGTGTTTCTTCTTTCTATGTCAGAATGAGTAGTGTATTGACTGTTTTTGTGGGTCTTTTTTCTTTATTTTTTTTAATCAATAAGCGTCGTTTCATCACTTCACATTTTGTTGATTATATTATGTGCACTGACCAAAATGTGTTTCTATGCTAATCTTTTGTATTCTTCCAAGAGCTACTGGAACTCATTGCCTCGTTTGTAATTAGTTGCATGTTTCACAGTTCAATGTAGCTTTGTAGTACTTTACCATCTTGACTCGGTAAACTGGTCAACTTTGAATAAGACGGGGTTCAGCAGGAAACTCAAACTCTAATTTCTTTAAGTGTCCAATACCTCCAATAATGCAGCGAACTAACTCGCACAAAGACATGGCGATTGTTTTTACACAGGATGCCCTTTTGGACGCAACCACAGTCCATCAAACTACCACAGCCCTCAGTGTGGAGCAGAGAGCTACTATCTAGGGTGCCTGTGCGAGCAGATGGTGGGGGTTAAGGGCCTTGCTCAAGGGATCAGGGTGGGGCAAATGAGGGTGGAAGCAGGTGTGGGTGTTTTACCATTCCTGCCCACATTTTGATGTCGTCGGTCCAGTGAGTTGAACCGGCAGCCTTCCCATCACAGGCCCACCTTTTCTAACCTCTGCACCACCACTCCAAGGAATCATTATGACAATGTTGCAGACATCTTCCTTTGAGGGTTCTCCCCTCTGAGTGGTAAAAATAATCCTGATCCAACAACTACAATCGGCTTTGAAACAGAAATTAAACTCATATCATCGTGACGTCAGCTCAATCATCCAGGTAAATAAATCGCAAATAAGTTACATCAGGTCAATGGAGCTGTTTGAAAACAAGACTGCCAAAACAACAAGAATCTGAAAGTCAGAAGGGAGGAGGAAGTGGGGGTGGCAGTGTGGGTAGAGGGTGATGGTATGGAAAAACGCAGCTGCATGCTTTCACTGGGGCACAGGCGAGTGGAAATATAAGACCTATTAGAGCACTCTGTCTCCTATAGACTGCATCTGCCTGCCTCCTTCCCTCCGTTAAGGAGCAGGTCACTAGGAAGAAGCTCCAGACCAGAAAGGAAATTTGATACTGATACACAAACACAGAACGTAGAAGTCAGAGAGTTCAGCAGAGACTGGAAGCGTCTGAGCTCTTCAGTAGTTTAATTTATTCTGCTGGTGAATCACGACCAGATTTGACTAATTTTCAACTGCTTAAGTTTTGATTTGCTGCACGACTACAGCGCCAAACAGCTGTTAATACATTGAAATTTGGTTTATGATGTTCTTAATGCTGAATATGAATTAGCAGGGGGGTTTGTGACCTAGGTCCTGTTGGGAGCCAACCCCAACCCACTGTCTAGTAATTACTAATTGCTTTCTAATAATTTACAGCTATAAAGGTTTAAAAAATGTTTAAAATAAATAGCACCAACGTTTTAATGCCATACACAACAGTTGTATTATTTATCTTAGCTACTTTTGACAATGAGACCTACAGCATGTGATAAACACGGGAACAAGTATGAATCTTTGTAGTATTGTTGCATTAGGTTTTATTTGGTTCACTTGTGCACGTATTTCCAAATGTAACAGAATCAAACCCAAGATATAATTATCATACTAAGACCGTAATCTTTTAAGGCTTCTGTTAATCAAATTTAAAACATCGTGTACAATTTTCCATTTTGAACAAACGGTTAAGATGCCATCAGTGGCACCATTTATAGTGTTTTTTTTTCTTTCCCCACCTACTGTGGTTTTTGTTTCAGTCCACTTCCTGTCCTCTCACCTCCAGCCGGTCGAGGCAGATGGCCGCCCTTCCCGAGTTTGAATCTGTCGGAGGTCTCTTCCTGTCAAAAGGAAGTTTTTCCTCTGCACTGCTGTCCATCATATTAATGCTCCGGATGAAGGATCAAATCAAATTAAAGATTTGGTGAAACACATAAGTTTCAATGATAGACTGTGTCCACCTGGATTACAACTGTATTTGAGTGGACGTACCGGTAAATTGAACTTGGTTATTAGCTCTGCAAAATGTCTTGAGCTGAACCATAACTCAAATTTAGGTGACAAAACTGTGAACTTCTCCAAGCACCACCCAGAAAGATACTGGCTTAACTTCTGACTGACAAGATGCATACAGTATATACATTTGTGATAAATGATCTGCACCTACACAGCATCTTTTAAAACTTATTCCGACTTGTGAAGTGCTTTACGATGCATTTCTTGTTTCTTAGCAGCCATGCACAAATCTACAATTAGCAACTTTCTTTTGTAGCTAAAGAAAATGTAGAAAGCATGAGCAAATAATGCTTAAAATGTCAAATTTTTAAGTAATTTGTATAGTTCTTTTTTCATTATTATCCGGACTTCGTACTAAAAACAAAATGTATACTTAGTGTATATACGTCTGTCTGTCTGTCTGTCTGTCTGTCTGTCTGTCTGTCTTTCTATCTCTAGCTCTCTCTCTCTCTCTAC
>NC_056498.1:36785820-36806499 GCF_014905685.2 Nematolebias whitei
TAATCCAGAGTTTTTAAGACAACATTTTTAATCTGGAGTTTTGATCCGGAGTTTTTATCTGGATGATTGAGCCTACAAACCTTGATCCAGAGTTTTTAATCCACAGTTTCTAATCCAGAGTTTTTAACCAAGTTTTAATACAGAATTTTTAATCCTGAGTTTTGACCCAGAGTTTTCATCTGGATGATTGAGCCTACAAATCTTGATCCAGAGTTTTGAACCCAGTTTATAATCCAGAGTTTATAATCCAGAGTTTTGAACCCAGTTTTAATACAGAATTTTTAATCCTGAGTTTTGACCTAGAGTTTTCATCTGGATGATTGAGCCTACAAACTTTGATCCAGAGTTTTGAACCCAGTTTATAATCCAGAGTTTATAATCCATAGTTTTGAACCCAGTTTTAATACAGAATTTTTAATCCTGAGTTTTGACCCAGAGTTTTCATCTGAATGATTGAGCCTACAAACCTTGATCCAAAGTTTTGAACCCAGTTTTAATACAGAATTTTTAATCCTGAGTTTTGACCTAGAGTTTTCATCTGGATGATTGAGCCTACAAATCTTGATCCAGAGTTTTGAACCCAGTTTATAATCCAGAGTTTTTAATTCACAGTTTCTAATCCAGAGTTTTAATCCAGAGTTTTAAACCCAGTTTTAATACAGAATCTTTAATCCAGAGTTTTAATCCAGAGTTTTTAACCCAGTTTTAATACATAATTTTAATCCTGAGTTGTGATCCAGAGTTTTTAATACAGAGTTTGTAACCCACTTTTTAATCCAGAATTTTAAACCCCGATGAAACAATGAAGTTTGACTCAAAGCCGTCTGCTCCTCAGATAAATAATCTTATCTTATTTTACATATTCAAGATTCAAGGTTCTTTATTGTCATTCACATCGCATGTGGTACATAAGGTGGAATGAAATTGTGTTCACAGGGTCCCAGTTACATCAAACAACAGCAAACATATAAAGTGTAAAAAACAGTAAATAAGGATCAAGATGCACACTAAGATATACACTAAATGAACGTCCAACAGTACGCAAAAAGATCTACAATATTCTAAGATATACCTGTATATATGAATGTTTCTGTTCAGTGTCTCGAGATGACGTCTGTTGTGACTTGGCACTATATAAATAAACTGAATTGAATTTAGCCATTTTTTTTATCTATTTGCTTCTTTGAACTGTTCAGCTGCTCAGTTGAAAACAGTCATGCTGCTATGAAAAATTTATATTTCAAAGCCAAAAGCCAAGCAGTTATTTCAGGTACAGTGTTCAAAATTACAGTATTGGTACATTTTCCTTTATTTTTCCTGTTTTTTTTTTGGCGGGGGGGTGGGGTGGGGGGATAATCCCAAGATTCCAGTTGTTTGGCATTCCTCCAGAGATTATCCCGTGGTTTAATCTAGGAGGAGGACTGAGAAAGGAGGAGGAAAGACTGACAGTTACTCCCCCGGACATGATTCTCACTTGTCATGGAGTTCACTAGATCCCTCTAATGTAACGCATACACCTCCATTCATTTCTCCGTACTGTATTCCTTTTTTTCTGCTCCCGCATGGAACAGAGGGGTGTAGGTAGACACAGACAGCCGGACTAACTCACAACAGCCCCTGTGATCTACGTGACAACATGGCCCGAGGGCCGACAAACTGGCGCATGAGCAGGTATGTAGTTACAGCAGAAAAATGAGGGAAGAGGAAAATAAAACAGTGATTCGGGGACAGAGCCTTGAGGCGCTCCAACATGGTGACACAGCAGAGGCAGTTTCCCTCCAGGCCTCTCATCTGCTGAGTGTAAAAAACCTGCAGCAGTCAGGAGCTGCTTCGCTCCTGTTTACTGCCTTTGTTTGACTGAAAACTATCACCAGACCCCACTTTAATTCACCGGGGGGTGCTCTCCTCTGAGTGGAATTTATGGGATAAGCAGTTTGTGATGGTGAAAGTTTAGCTGCTCTTTCTAGATAACATGTCGTTTAAACTTGTGGTGTGTTGCTGCACTCTGGTCATGGAATGACACGCTACGCACACGTGGACTTACTGTGAAAATCCACACATCACGGAGCTACTGTTCACAGCACTGCTGCACAGAAACAAACATGTGAGTTAACCCCAAAACTGAGAGAAATCTGTCAAGTATGTGAAGTGTTAAGGATAACTATCAGCTACTGCCAGATCAATCTTTGGCTAAATATCTGTAAAACTGAACTGAAAAAGACCTTTTGTGTTGGTTAAGGTTGATGATCTCTGTGGCGTCTAACTTGCACCAAAAGATAAAGGGCTGTAGATGTACATCCAATTTTTATTTTCTGTTTCATTAAAACACATTTAGTGGTTTACGAGACATTCTGCTAACATAAAGACAGCGTTAACTACAAATAATGTCATTGTCAAAGTTATTTATATAGCACAACAAAAAACAACGTAATCAAAGTGCTTCGCAAGGAAGTTAAGAACCAGCAAAAAGGAGAATCTATATAAAAAAAATAATCACGCATAAAAACCAACAAGTACAATAAAATAGGTTAAACTAAAACAAGGTAAGTGGTACAACTATGTCCCCCATTACTGAGGGATTTGAATAGTGAATGTTTGCAGTTTGAGTGTTTTTCTAGGCTGGAAATTAACAGGAAATGCAAGTAAACCTTAATGTTTTTACTGCAACATATTCAACTGGGTAGAAGATACATTGTCTATAAGAACAGAAGCAGGCTGTTTTTTATTTTTTGCTTATCTAAGGCAGCACAGAGTGACGAATCCTGGCAAGTGGAAGGAGCAATTTCACCCACTACCAAGCACAATGGCGGAGCTAGAGGGTGGCCAATGGTGGCCTTGGCCACGATTAATTTAGGCCATGCCAGGAGCCACCCCAATTCTTTGAGGAAATTATACTTTTAAGAAGTACTAATAAAAAAAAGGCATATTTTCCTCAATTGATTGGGATGGTCCGTTTACACAACACAAACACACACACACACACACACACACACACGGTGATAGCCATTTTGGATTATGACGTGGCAACTCAACGTTCAAAAGGAAGCTTTCTTACATCTACATTTAGTCACACAACAAAATAGAAGTCAGTACCTCACTTATTTTTCAAGTTAAATGAAAGTGCTATGTGCTGTCATCATTGTATGTTCCCATTCAATGATGAAATGAGTTCTCTGCATTCACACGTGAGATACACCCAGGCAGGCGGCGCATCAGGCAGCTATGTAAGCGCCCGGGGAGCAGTTAGGGATTAGGTGTCTCGCTCAAGGATACCACAACACGTGGGCATGGCAGGGAGTTGAACCCTGTGACTTTCTGGTTCGAAGTCGGCTACCCTACCACTGCACCACAGCCACGCCAGATTTCAGGGAGGGGGAAGTTATCATGCTTACAACATGCACAGACTGACATTTCCAATTCCTCTTTGCCCAGTGATGGAGGACTAAAATACCACAATCACAAAATGGTAAGAAGTTTACAAAAAGCCCTTGGGTAGTCAATTAGTGCTCAGAATGTGCTGAGGAATCAGACTGGACTACTACAGGTCAATGTTTGTTTAGTTGACTGAGTCAAAACCATTTCTGCATTTTCAAAAATAGTTACCTGTTGTCTTGAATCATGTCGACCCCAAAAGTTATTTAGCTGCGGAGCAACATCCAGTTATTACTTCCTTCAAGCTTCATTAAAGCTTGCATCCAGTGTTGACATATTTTACTAACAGATAAATAATAGAACACGCCCACACATACACACGTAAAATTTATATGTATCGTAATATGTAATGATTTGTATGTACACTCAGTTCCTCGCCAAACCACCTCCCACTCAATTCTGTCGTCTTCTTTAACCTGCTAATCTCTGAAACAGCTGGCAGAGATCAGAGCCAGAGGAAGATGCACAAAGAGAAAAAGTGATGCAAGATCAGCATCTTTTATCAGCGAAGAAATGCTGAACACAAAACGGAATGAAGGAGTAGGAAGAAAGAGACGAAAATGGACAACATATGGACACCAAGGGGACTAAGATTCCTTTGTTGGCACTTCTACCCAATTCCCTTCATCCCTCACACATATGGGACTGGCATTCCTCGTGGAGTTGACACACAACTAAACTTTTTTTAATTAGTTCCCTTCGCTCCATCTTCCTGCTTCATTCACATCTTTTCTGACCTTCAAATCTGCTCCATTTCTTATCTCATTTCAACTTGGAAACACTTTCTCATCTCAGAGCTTTGTGCTTCTAAAATGTATTGAGAACCTCTTCTAGAACGTCGGCCACCTCAGGGATGAAATGTTTGATGTGGTGTTTGTGACAGTCTGTTACAGAATTTAGTTTCTACTGAGTTTATGTTATGGGTGTGTCTCAGACAGGTACGCACTAATTGGAAGAAGAATCAAAACTGCGTGCTTGATTAGTTTGATAGCTAACTACCATGTGCTCAAACAACCCAAACATCTTCCATGCAAGTTCACCTAAACATTTATCTGAGACTGAATCAGCCTACAAGTACTCCTGTGTTCCCCAAGCTTGAAAAGGGTAGGGAAAAACAAAGAATGAGGAAAAAGACACCAAAAAAACAACAACAATACTACTTCTTTCAATCATATTTCACATGATTTCATTATGATTATTGAAAACAATACACAAAATTATTCATGTTCACACTTAATCAAATAAAACAAACTTCAATAATTATTATTTTTTTCTTTCTTAAAAGCGTAGGAAAAAATATCATGGTGAGTCTGGAAGTCCACCCAAGGGTCAGGGGTTATAGTTAAAGGAGCACATCATGCTACATATTCCCCCACTAGGAAGTCGATGCCAGGCTAGATGGCCATCGAGTCACTACAAACCAAATCCATGAGACATGATAAGAAAGTTTGATGGGGTCGGCCTTGACACTTTGGTAACCCATGTGGACTATGTCTTGAAGAACAAAGTTAAGAGGTGTCCGATGACACCCTCCTAGGCCGTTGAAGAAAGTGGAATTATATTCCAAAGAGAACGCTTAGTCTTCGGAGAAGTTCCAACGAGTCAAAGTCATGTGCCATCCTTAGTGGCACTAAAAACAACGATCCGGTAGGCAGAGCAATAGATCCAAAACGAAAACACTCGATCCAAAGCGAAGCCAAACAAAGGTCCTGTCAGCAGATCAAACAGGTAATGATCCAAGCAGGTGCCAAAATGAAGGTATCCAGCGGTAGGTGCCACCAGTTAGCACCGTGGAATGAAGATGGTGGAGTATTCCCAGTGAATACTCATAACTCAAAAAGGAACCAGGATGAAGGAAGTCCTGATGTCATCAGAAAGGATACTAAGGATTGGATCAGGAGGAGGCATTGAAGGTCCAGATGTCTTCACGGTGATGGTACACCCAGATGACAGTGCAACCTTAGACTGATTATTACTGATGCATTTCATAAAGTTTTTATAGTAAAGTAGGAAAATGAAGAGGACAGAGCCTAGATTCAAATGTTTCTTAAAACATTTACTTCATTTAACAAAACTGAATAAAAATGTACATCAAAACTGTAACTTAAAGTTTTAAACCATATGATTTTATGTTTGACTACTGATTGTGATAAACAATAAAGGTTCAAAAATAATTGGGATCAAAGGTTTTGGAATGCTATAATAAGGAGCGAGTCTCCATTGATGGAATAACTGTTATCATTCTTTACACGCTTTTTTGGGAGAATTTATGAAAGGAGTCGTTTCTCTGATAAACTTTTTAAGTAGAACTCATAAAAAGGTGTAGTTATCAACAGTGCTTGAGTATTCCTTTCGAAATGTGGCTTCAGAAATAAACTTAGCGACAGTTAACCAACAACAATGAAGGTACATCCTAAAACAACTTGGACTTCAGTCTAGCTCAACAATCTCATCAGGAATTACTAATTACTACTACTTTGTACTAGGAACTACTTAGGGATGCACAATATTGGATTTTTGGCCGATATCCAATATGTTAAAACTTATTTAACCGATACAGATATTTTATATACTTTTCTTTGTCAGAACATAGCCCTCTTATTTAGGCTTGTTTGCTACAAAAATTGTGCAACAGCTGTAAGAGCTGGTGACATATATTCAGTAACAGCCATATGATATGCATAGCACTTTAACTTCTATTAAATGAAAAGTGTTAAATGTTATTTATTAGCATTAGTCACCTGCAATACTCTCTCACTTGTGGAGGCTTGTTCTGGGTTCCTATAGCTGCAGTGTGGGATCCTCTGCACTCTTGGGCATGAAGGACAGTCTTTTTAATATCAAAGTTTTTGTGCTGTAAGACTAATCAAGCTAACGGGGCTAACACGGCGTCCAAATGTCTGTGGTAAAACTCACCCAAGTGCTGTCGGCTATTAGCTTCTCAATGACGTTGGAAATGACGGCTTGTAACTCGGGTAAGGCTACGTCGGAAAAATATCTCTGACTGGGGACGACGCAGTGAGGCTCAACGTAGTCCATAAATCTTCCCTCACCAACAGAAAAATAAAAACGTAGACATCGCTGACATTTTGAATTTTCCTCTCCGCCGTGAGATCAGGTAGGCGTGTGTGACCTCATCACGTTGTGCTGCCGGTGCAAGCATCCGTGTCATTGGGTTGTCGTACAAAAAGTGAGTTATTTTGATGGAATGGCCGATGTCCGATATTGAACTTTAGCACTAATATCGGCCAATACCATGCCGATAATATTGTGCATCAATAGAACTACTACTTACTCTTTGCAGTAAAAAGACTGCCTTAGCAAAACATGAACCCCTATAGTTTACTGACCAAGAATTACAACACAGCCCTTCCCTGTTTGCACTTTAGTATCCTTCCTGCCAACAAAGTGTTTATGGGCCGAGATGGTGTAGAGGTAGAGTAGCCGACTTGGGACCAGAAAGTTGCAGTTTGACTCCCTGCCATGCCCATTTCATGGTGTCCGAGCCAGACTTCCAATCCCCAATTGCTCTCTGGGTGCTGACATAGATGCCCATTGCTCTACCTGAGTGTATCTCAGGTGTGATGCGTTAAATGGAGAGAAATGACTTTGTCATTGTATGGTAACATAAAGTGATGACAACATATAGCAGTTACAGTATCTGGCATTAACATCTCACTTTTTTTTTTTTTATCTAAAGCTGCCAGAGGGGGGAAAAATATCTAAAACAGATTTGCTGCCTATAGAGGAGTTCACTAGTCCTCAAAGCTTTTGAAAAGCTCGATGAATTATTTGCCTAAGAAACAATTTATATGAACTGTACGTAGGCAGAAAGAGCGCCAGATTTTATGAAGGTGATCTGAGCAAATCAAGGGTAAAAATAGAATCTCAATAAAAAGATTAATAAAATGTTGACCCTGCTCTGCACAGTTAAATATCAAACTTAATGCATGAAGCCTGGCTTTGTTCCTTGACATTTTTCATCTATCCTCTTTGAAATTTGCAGGAAGGAGAGAAACCTTAGTTTGCACAGCAATATTTCATGTGCTGCAGCACAATAAGCTACCTCTTGAGTTATGAGTCACAAAAACAAGCCTACTATTAATAGACAAGCTAGATGCAAAGATCACAAAAACTAAACACATATGTATGGAGGGTGTTTTTCCAACATGCCACAAATTCAATAAAACAACGGCATAGCAAGAGTGTGAATCGCAGATCTGAAAGTCGCTACTGCAGCTTTTCTTTGATGTGCACAGCACTGACCTAAAAAAACCCCGACAAACTGTAAAGTGAGTGTCAGACAGGGACACAGACAAGGTACAAAGGAATTTATGGCTTATTTAAACCACTGCAACCTCAACCCCCAGAGACCACAACAAAGTTGTCCACTTTCATTGAAATACATGTGGTGACTTTTTAAACGAGAAACGTACGTATATGAATGCCATGTGGGAGTTCCTAACGGATCCAACAACAAAATGTAGAGATGTTCAAATAATTAATGGAAGTGAAACATCTCATTTCCAAGTAATCTGATCAGAAAAATATATGGACAAAGCATAGCTAACACACTTCTCATCTTTGTTGGGATGTGAAGTGATTTTGACACAGGAAAAGATGAATAGCTGTAACGTACACTGCTGTGATTTATGCTTTCTAATAATCCCTCAGCTCTCTTGGGTCATGACAGCCATTAATATGAGTTGTGCTGATTTTAATGAAAGCGGTGGACGAGTCTATAACCTACAGCTTGTGTTGCTGATCAAGTAGTCAAAAGCAATCAGACCAGCAACAGGTGGTGAGGACTTTTCTAAATGTTTCAGTAAATAGTTCAGCAGCTCCGGTGCTTAATTTGAGCGGGATCCTGCCGGAACAGGATCTTGTAACTCTCTTATTTTGACAGGGTGCATTCCGGTAATGGTTTGCTTGGATCTGGTAAGTCTCAGTTATCTTGGTAAGTCTTACTAATAATAAAGTTATGAACAATTATGACCGCATTGAACGAGTAAAACTTATATTGAATACGTAAACTGAAAATAAATTCCATAAACACTAATTTTAAACACAACATTACGACTTCTTAATATCACATAAGATCTGCCTCTTCAAGTGAAGCTTTTCTGCCTCTACCCTTAAAAAAACTCCACCCCTAAAAGAGTGGCGGGGGCGACTGCCCAATGAGTTAACCAGGCAGTCGTACACGGGCAGGAGCTCACAGGCAGCAGCAATGAACAGACGGAGGAGGCGCAGGAGGTTTCACATGTGGAGTCGGATAGTGAATTCAGCGGAGAAGAGTCCGTTCGGAACCGTCAAGAAGGGGGTGGAGGGTAGGCTGCTTGACAGGAGCGGAGGGTTTACAAATGTAGGTAACCGTAGATGTTTAACAACCCGTTAAAATACAGCAAAATGCAGGAAATCAAATTTACTTTATTGAAAATTTTCGAAGGGAGGACCCCCCCGCCCCCAGCTGGCCCATCTACTATTTGCGTTCTGAGATTGATCGGTTTACAAATTAAGCCCCGAGCGGCCCTATGTGAAAGCATTTGACTCTGTGGACTAAATAGCGCAAATTAGCGCAAAAATGGGCACTGAAATGAAAATATTTGCATGCTAGTTCTTTAAACCTTTAGAGAAAGTTGCAGCTTATTTTGTATTTTCTGCATTAGGAAATTACCGTATTTTTCACCCTATAAGTCAGTTTTTTGCATAATTTGCATGCCCTGTGACTTATATGCTGAAGCAACGTCTATCCATCCATCCATCCATTACCTTTTACCCGCTTCTTCCATTTTGAGTCACAGGGGTCGCTAGTGCCCATGTCCAGCAATCACTGTGCGAGGGGCGGGGTACACCCTGGACGGGTCGCAAGTCCATCACAGGGACCCGAAGCGACGCATATATGATTTTTCCTCCATATTTATAAACCAATTTTTGGCTGATATATGACGGTTTTCATTCATTCTGACTGAAAATATTGAACACTACCATTTTCAGCCTAGATGGTACTCGAGTAGTATGGCATGCCGTTGTGTCATGTAATGGGTAAAAGTGGCTATTAATGACAAAATCAGCTTGCCATAGACTGCCACCGTCGTATGCCTGGAGCAAGCGTCAAATCAGCTTCATTTCATTGCGCCGCCCCAGCGAAATGCAGCTAATTTAACCATTGAAGTGCATTTATTAGGAAAAAGTTAAGACTGAGACTCACCTTTGCTATAATTTTGAGCAAATAAATGATTGTTTTTAAGTGTTAATCTTGTTAAATTCTTGTTAAAGTCCTCCCGTGCATGCCACCAGCAGTCGCCATTTGGCAGCCCATTGATTTTTGGCACAAGACCGGCCCACTTTTCCAGGTTTGGCCTACATTTACGGGTTGTCGGTGGTGACGCGTAACAAATGCGACACGTCAGCGGTGATGCATAACAGATGCGACGTGTACGGCGAAGCGACGTATTCATGGATTCTTCCACTTTATTAGACATTTGGATTGATGTGACTTATGGGGTGGAAAATACAGTACTGCATGTGACTATGATGCGCAACGCTGTTTTGCAAATGAGTGTTTCGGTTTTACTAATTAAGAGAAAAGGATGTAAATTATTAATAGACGGCTTGAGAAGACCAGATGACGCCAAAATACAAAATTGAACTGAAAAGAACACATCAACACAAGTTTCTTTACGTTTAAATTAATTTCCTTCACCGTCCAGATTGACCCCTCTCTGCCTGGTTGCTAGGACACCTGCTTTGTTTGCGTGCAGAGGTCCGAGCGTCTAGTTTGACCTTTAACCCCACAGAGCTCCAACCCTAATGACCCCGGCAGACGCTGACTGACCACTTCCACCACATTGCACGTGTGCAGTTTCTTTGTATGTGGCTACTTGTGATTCTTTTTAGTGTGAACTGGGATCAAAATCTAAACAGAGTGAAACAATGGGGTATATTAGGTGTAGGTAGCTTTTATTCCTATGTGATCATATGCACAGGAGCCATTTTTTAGACAATCGATTATAAAATATTAATCTATTGAACTATTAAGAAGGCAGCAATCAGTCATTGATTGGTAGCTCTTACACTGATGTTACTCATACATTTAAATGGATAGTAAAGCGGAACCAGTTTCTTCAAGGTACCCCAACCCTTAGATTTTTACAGTTCCTTTAGTTCTTAATTTGAAGTCAAGAAGTACTCCCCAACAAAATGGGACAGCCCTTCAAGAAACCAATACACAATCAGTTGCCATTCATTCATTTTACACAAAAAGAAGAAATGTTTTGCCTGATCTGCTTTGTAAAATGATCTTACCACAAACTATAATTGATGAATTTAAGCTCATCGAACAGCCAACGTTGTATAAAACAAAATGAATTTTTGTGTGAGAGGAATGCACAGACATATCATTCATCTATTGAGCCGTGAGAGCAGCTGGGTACTCGAACTGTCGTCTTTTTGATACGCACAGTTCTAAGAATGTGCACAGACACCAACAAGCCTTAATACTGGGTCAGAGTGTTGCAGAAAACCAACATTAGTCCATTCTGCAAATATGGCCTTGCAAACAGAGACGAGATAGGGATGTGTGTGTGCATGTGTGCGTGCGTGTGTGTGTGTGCGTGCACGCGTTGTCATTTTGTCTTGCCAGTAGCAGACACAGGCTCACTGGGAAGGCGTCAGTGCTTTATTTATTCATCAACCTTCCGGGAACAGGCAATGAGAGACAAGGTCAATACATATTGTACGTACGTGTATATATATATATATGCGTGTGTGTGTGTGTGTGTGGGTTTGTGCACGCTCAGTCCACCTATAGACATGAATACAGTAAATACTTGTGTAGGATACCTTTGCCAACACATATACAGTAAGAGGTCATTAAAGTGGTACTACAGCGCACGTGTACTGTGCTCAGAAACTCGTTGGCTGTGTCATGAATCTGAACCCAGAAAGCTCACAGACCCTGTTGAACATGGCCGAACATGCAGCTGGATAAATGTCCCATCATTTGTAGAAGTAAATCCAGTGAATACTGCAAAATCTGTCCAGTGGTTTAGGAGATATCTTGATTGTCTGGAAATTTGGTAAAGGTTTATGGATGTTTATCGCTGCTAATGATAAATTAAGGTTGAACCATGTGTGTGAGTTCAGAGAGGAGCCTGCATGCACCTGATAACTCCAAGGATGGTCTGTGAGCTGGGGAGTCGAGGCCGTCATGACCTGTAATGCTGATAAGAGTGCAACGGGCAATGTACAAGAAGTGTTTTTATACAGATTCTCATAACGGGGCTTTAAGCATGTAACTTTGAACATCTGTATAAGCCTGTTTCGTGACCATCTGCCCTTACAAGTAAACTGGGTTAGAAAAATCTTCTACCACAGAGTGTGGTCCTTTTATTTTCGTAAGTTAGAGGCTATTTTTACCCAACACTGGTAAGAATCACAAGTAAAGACTAGGGATGCACGATATTATCGGCATGGTTTTGGTCGATATTAGCATTAAAGTTCAATATCGGACATCGGACATTCCATTAAAACAACTCGCCCATATAAAAGGCGCCGTTTGTACTTGCAGCGGCGGCACAACGTGATGACGTTGCAGCGGCAGCGCAATGCGATGACGTCATGTGCGCCTACCCGATCTCACGGCGGAGAGGAAAATTCAAAATGTCGGCGGTTTGGAAGTTTTATTTTTTGTTTGTGAGGATGTCGGATTCTGAAGATTTATGGACTACGTTGAGCCTCGCAACATCGTCCGCAGTCGGAGATGGTTTTCCTACGTAATGTTACCCGAGTTACAAGCCGTCATTTCCAACGTCATTGAGAAGCTAATAGTCGATAGCACGACTTATTGGGTGAGTTTTACCACAGACATTTGGACGCCGTGTTAGCCTCGTTAGCATGATTAGTCTAACGGCACAATGGATAGACAAAAACTTTGAACTTAAAAAAGCTGTCCTTCATGCACAAGAGTGCAGAGGATCCCACACTGCAGCTATAGGAACCTGGAACAAGCCTCCACAAGTGAGACAGCATCGCAGGTGACTAATGCTAATAAATAACATTTAACACTTTTCATTTAATAGAAGTTAAAGTGCTTTGCATATCATATGGTTGTTACTGAAAATATGTCACCAGCTCTTACAGCTGTTGCACAATTTTTGTAGCAAATAAGCCTAAATAAGAGAGAGGGCTATGTTCTGACAAAGGAACGTATATAAAATATCGGTATCGGCCAAATAAGTTTTAACATATCGACCAAAAATCTAATCTCGTGCATCCCTAGTAAAGACAACATTGTCCACCTAAGCATTTTGGAGACGGGTGATTAAAAATGAAACAAAGGAGTTTTAAACAAAACTATGAAACAAATCAGGGGATACCTGCACATAAACAAGAAGACGCATGCATAAATGAAAACCTAAAAACACACACCTCTGTACGCAGAACACAAGCATGTGTTTCTTTACATCTGGCTCCTTTTAGACCAAGGTATAAAAGGAGCAGTATATGTGGTGTATAAGGCACGATTTGCTCAGACCTTTGATAGTCGGGTGATGAAGAGGAGGGCTCGGCATGAGTCCACACAAGCTGTCAGATACACAAACACAAACCACATGAAGCTGCGCAGCGTCTGCAAATCAGGCACGTGAAACACGCACAAACAATAACACACCGTGGACACAGAGGCCGACTTTGTTAGCTTGGAAGAGAACGTTCGGGGGAGGGGTTTATCAACTTTAAGGGCATATTTGTGGGGCTCCTCGGGGTGTGCGGCTTAAAAAGAACCTGATTGTAGAGTGATGATGAAACAATTGGCTTCACAGCTGCACTCACATTTGTCTCAACTCCCTGCACAAATATTACGTGCCGAAGCTTTCTGTGGCGTGCAGACATCTGCAAGCCTTATCTGAACCCCTCAAACTTATCAACAGGACACTCCTGCGCTAGTCCCCCCCTAAGATTACAGCGTGAAAAGGAGGGTGATGATAGGAGCTCGCTACGACGAAGGGAGGGTTGGTGGCACAACTGAGATGTTGAAATTCGGAGGCGATCAATGAGAAACTTCAAACGCTGCCAAGAATTAGAGATTAGCTTGCCTGAACATCTAAACATGGAGGTACTATCAGTCTACAAGGGGTCAGCATGCCCTGGAGTAAACACAAAAAGAGACGAAATGAAAAGCGATTATCTGCTCCACAGATGTGAATAAACTTAACAAGACCAACAAGGTTAGATTAATGTACAATGTTCAAGCTTTTGATCAAAGAACTTATCTCATTGTTATGGAATGCTAAGAAGTTATCTTCTGAACCTATGTGGTGGTGTGTCCTTGGCTCCTTGTATCAAACACTTTGAAGCCGGCTCTGAGACCATTTGGGGAAAAACCATCTTAAACACCGTTCGCCAACTTGTCTGGAAGAGAGGCAGTGCCTTGAGATGCTGGATTTTGCTGACGGCTAATAAAATGTTCCTGCGCGGTAATTTTGAACAAATTAATCAACTCAATCAATCCATCTAATTTGACAGAAATACGACCTCCCAAAACAGAACTGTACAAGAAAACACCGTATTCGTGTGCCCTTAAAAGTGAACAAAGCTCGAGTTTGTTTCTTCTTTAAAAAGTCTTCAGCTGATTCAAAATGCTGCAGCCAGAGTTTTAATAAGAGCTGATAGTAGAGATCATATCTCTCCAGTCTTAGCTTCTCTCCAGTGGCTCCCTGTCAAATTCAGAATACATATCAAAATCTTACTTCTAACATACAAAGCACTCAACAACCTAGATCCATCTTATATTCGAGATCTTATTGTTCCATATTTTCCTAACAGAGCGCTTCGCTCTCAGACTGCAGGTTTACTTGTGGTTCCTAAAGTTTCCAAAAGCAGAATGGGAGGAAGATCTTTCAGTTATCAGGCTCCTCTCTTATGGAACCAACTTCCAGTTTCTGTCCATGAGGCTGACACATTGTTTACTTTTAAGTCTTTCCTTTTTGATCAATCCTATAGTTACGGTAGGCTTGGGTTTCCTGAGCTATCCCTTAGTTATGCTGCTATACGGTTAGACTGCTGGAGGACAAACTGACCACATTTCCTCACTCTGCTGCCATCTTTACTTTATCTCTTCCACCTGTTTTGTATTTGTAATTATGTCTATCCTTGGCATGTGTTTTTTTGTTGTCATTCTTCCAATAGGGGGTACACCTGCACCAACATCTGGACCTGCCATTCTGTGTTTGTTTGTCTCTCCTTCCTGTCTTCTCAAACCAGCCGGTCAAAGCAGATGACTGCTCATTCTGAGCCTGGTTCTGCTGGAGGTTTCTTCCTGCTAAAAGGGAGTTTTTCCTTTCCACTGTTGCCTTTGAGCTCGCTCAGGATGGGAGACTGTGACAAAGTGAAGATTCAACGAGTCTGCTGGCTTCCCAAGATAGAGAACTTTACTAATTGGGTTTTGTATGCATGTGAATGTTTCTGTTCAGTGATCTGAGAGGACTTCTGTTGTGACTTGGCGCTATATAGATAAACTGAATTGAATTGGTTTTAATTATTTAGAATAATTTCTCTGATTTGATCTCATATATAGGTTTTATGCTATTTTATATAATCTCACTGAAGTGCTGGCAAGCTGAAAGTAAACAGTGGTCAAATTAGATAAATAAATACAAATTCAAGACGAGCGATGTTCGGTGCCACGGAAAGTGGACAATTTGCTTTGACATTTCTCTTTAAACAAAACCTGCCTGGTTTAGGGTTAATTGACAACTCTGGTGGTGGTGGTGGTGGTGGTGGGGGGGGGGGGGGGGGGGGGTGGGGGGTGGGGGGGGGGGGGGGGGGGAGGAGGAGGGTTGAGTCTGAAAAGCCACATCAGAAAAACTGTGGAAAGTAGTTTCAGCAACAGTTGACTTCTCTTTGTAACACAAACCACAATTTCAACTCAACAATGGACTAAATAATATTAATCTCACTGAGCTGAATCATAATTTTACAGCTTAAAACGGATTAACATTTGGAGACAACCCAATTGCTGTATGCTGAAAAAGGGCTATACGTCAGTCACTTTTATAAATCTAGATCTGAAATTTGGTGTAGTTATAGATGAGAGGGATTTTCAACACTCACTATGCTGCTGAAAACATCAGCATAAAGTAATGGAGTCAACCCTGATTGTTTGTACTATATCTGTACTATACAACTATATTTGGGGCGGCTGTGGCTGAGTGGTTAGAGCAGTCATCCTCCAATGAAAGAGATGGGGGTTCGAATCCACCAGCAGTCACATGCTGAAGTGTCCCTGGGGAAGACACTGAACCCCTCATTGCCCCAATGTGTGTCACATCAGTGTATGAATGTGATAAAGCTCTGGTTATTCTTTGTATAAATATAGTAGAGTGCTGCATTAATGGATAAATGAGGGCACAGATTGTGTTGTAAAGCGCTTTGAGTAACTTGACGTATTTACGTCATGAAATAAGCATATCATGAAATCATTTATTTTCCCGGGCAAGCTTTTTTTTTTACCAGTATTATTGTGAACGATATGATTTGGCCCAGCCCTAATAAGTACAGTCCATTTTCAATTTATATCTGGTCAAATCATAATCAAACTTACAGAAAGTAACCATCTGCAACTCTAGCTTTTAGAGTCAGCCCAATTCAAGATGGCAGGCTCTGAGCAGGACACCTTACCCCCAGTTGTTCCCCGGGCGCTTTCCATAGCTGCCCACTGCTCCATCTGGTGGTGGATGGGTTAAATGAAGAGAGCCAATTTCACCATTGTATGGGAACATACGACAATAAATAACACATTATTATTATTATTATTATATTTTACCCGCTTCTTCCTTTTCAGGTCATGGGAGTCACTGGTGCCCATGTCCAGCCATCACTGGACAAGAGGCAGGGAACACTCTGGACAGGTCTCCGGTCCATCACAGGGACACATAAGAGACAAACGAGACAAACAACCATTCACTCTCTCACTCACACCACTTTAGTTACGAATCAGCCTAACATGCATGTTTTTCAACTGTGAAGGAAACCAGAGTACCCAGAGAGAACTGTTGAGGGGCAGCAGTTCTACCAATTTCGCCAATGTGCCGCCCTTCATTAACTTTATATTTAGTGAAAATTAAATCATGACATCACAAAGGTTATGCATAACAATATTTTCATTTTCAAGCTTTGACCTAAATTGCAACAACTCTCGTTTCTTAACACACGCTGATTTTGATCTAAAATTCTGTCATGAAAAACGATGGAAGGTAACATGGGCGTCAGAAGCATCTGTAATGTGGGGGGGACCCTAGTGTGTATGTGTGTGTGTGTGTGTGTGTGCACAAAGCAACATTTCATCTAGGTTTCCTTACTTTAATTCCATTTAAAGCATGTTTCTCACCAAGTTCGTGTAAATTCAGCTAAAGGCATTTCAACTTTAATGCACCTTAACACACAGCGTCTCTTACACCTGCAGCGTCTTACAGCGTCACAGTTAACGCTAAGCTAAGATGCTATAGATGTAGCGCTGCACTTCTCTCAAATGTCCTCCTATACGTTTATGATCAACCACCCCGGTCAACAACTGCCAGCACTAAGCTCGCTAAACTGGCGAGCAATCAACACAGAGGTACCTCAATCTCCTCCACCTGTGCGCGTTTTCTGCGGAGGCAGGAGACGCAGAGGAGAAACAGTGCAGGTTGGTGGAGTTGGAGGTAACCAGAAAAACCTGGAGTGGATTTTTAGTAGTTTGAGTATTCACCTATTATTCAAGTGGAATGGATTCTGGATTTTTGATATGATCTTTCAATTGCAGAAGGTGCCATTAGGTAGGTGGTGCTGAGGGCCAAGTAGTTTTCCCAATATTTGGATGCACTTGTGTTTGACACCGTTTCAACAAACAGCATTTGTGGAAAAAGCTTAGCAGCTAAACGAGAGCATCCTAAAGCGAGATTTTTACGTTTCTGTGGTCCAAAAAAAAGAAAGAAAGAAAATTAAAAAATCAAGACAAAACAGCTCTGTCAGTAACTGAATATTTTTCTCATTAACAATCAGTAGACGGGCTTGTGTATTATTTTCCCATGTGAGGTGTGACGTTTTAGGTTTCAACTCATTATCATACAACAGAGTGACAGAAAGCACAGTAGTTAGAAAGTCATGAGAAAAGCTAAACAAATGAGGATTAATGACGTGAATGAAAACAAAAAAATATATTAGCTTAAGGTTCGAGATCAAAAGGAGAAAAAGCCAGTCACAACAGAGCTAACGTTAAGAAAAAAAATCCATCCTCCTTTAAAGTAGCTAATGTAACCAGTTGTTCGAGACAACAATGTGGGTGGGTGTGGAGGATAAAGTGCTCGCTCACACACCTCGACACTGAGCGACACATGCTAGCTGCTCTGAGCTCGGTGGCTAGCGCCAACCTTTATGGGTTACACGCAGCTGGTTTGATGTGGAGCCCACACACGGTGACGAGATGACAAGCAAACTGTATCAACCACACCACAGAGGAGGAGGATGAGGAGGTGTGGGGTGGGAAGAGTTCTGACTGTAAGACTGTTTATATGAGTGGAAGAGGGCCTCATGAGAACTCTGTGTGTGGAAGTGTGTGGAAGTTGAGTATATGGGGACACCTACACACTCGAGTGGTATTGGGCATGTGCATGTAGGGGTTTAAACGTGCAAACAGAAGTGCAGGTGCAACAACAACGACTGTGTGCGAAGGGATTCATGTGAGAGAGCAGCTCAGATAAAGTGAGGTAAAAGATAGGACGTAAAGAAGGGACAAAAACTGTGTCCAGGTAAAAGAAGTCTGTGTTTTAAAGAAAACACTGACGGACCGAGGAGCCGAAGATAAAAGTCCAGCAGGGAGGCGGAGAAGAACGACGGAGAGATAAGCGGAGAACGTGGAGTGTCTGGCTGTGTCCCAGCTTTGTCTTTGGTCTCAGGGGAGGGAGACTGGCACAGGCAGGCAGGCAGACTGCTTTGGACCTGGTCCAGGCCACACACTGTGCCACGCTGCCCAGGAAAAGCCCCGACAGAGGACAGGGAGGGCTGATGGAGCTGGTGTTGAGACCCCAAGCCCAGCCCTCCTGAGGCACTTCAACGTGCCCCGGGGGGCCCATTGTGCCCAAAGCTCAACCACTTGACACATCTGGTCCTTTCAGTCTGGTGAGGACTCGTTCACCAGGAAACTGTAGCTGTGGGGCTACAAACAAAGCCGTCTGAGTCTGGAACTGATTATACCAACATAAAATATACAGTGGTGCTTGGAAGTTTGTGAAGCCTTTAGGATTTTCAGTATTTCTTCATAAATATGACCTAAAACTTAATCCGATTTTCACACACGTCCTAAAAGTAGATAAAGAACCCAGTTAAACAAATGAGACAAAAATATTATACTTGGTCATTTATTTATTGAGAAAAATGATCCAATATTAAATATTTATGAGTGGTAAAAGTTTGTGAACCTCTAGGATTATCAGTTAATTTGAAGATGAAATTAGAGTCAGGTGTTTTCAATCAATGGATGATGATCAGGTGTGAGTGGACACCCTGTTTGATTTAAAGAACAGGATCTATCAAAGTCTTCACAACATGTTTGTGGAAGTGGATCATGACAGGAACAAAGGAGGTTTCTGAGGAGCTCAGAAAAAGAGTTGTTGATGCTCATCAGGCTGGAAAATGTTACCAAACATCTGTAAAGAGTCTGGACTCCACCAATCCACAGTCAGACAGATTGTGTACAAATGGAGGGAATTCTAGAGCATTGTTACCCTCCCCAGGAGTGGTGGACCAACAAAGATCACTCCAAGGCATGGAATAGTTGGTGAGGTCACAAAGGACTCCAGGGTAACTTTTAAGCAACTGAAGGCCTCTCTCACATTGACTAATGTTCATGAGTCCACTATCAGGAGAACAATGAACAACAATGGTTCATGGCAGGGTTGAAGGAGAAAGTCACTGCTCTCCATAAAGAACATGGCTGCTCGTCTGCAGTTTCCTAAAGATTACGTGGACAAACCAGAAGACTGTTGGAAGAATGTTTTGTGGACGGATGAGACCAAAATAGAACTTTTTCATTTAAATGAAAAGTGTTAAGTTTGGAGAAAGGAGAACTCTGCATTCCTGCATAAAAACCTTATCCCATCTGTGAAACATGGTGGTGGTAGTATCATGGTTTGGGCCTGTTCTGCTGTATTTGGGCCAGGACAGCTTGACATCATTGATGGAACAATGAATTCTGAATTACATCATAGAATTCTAAAGGAAAATGTCAGGACATCTGTCCATGAACTGGATCTAAAGAGAAGGTGGGTCATGCAGCAACACAATGACCTTAAGCACACAAGTGGTTCTACCAAAGAATGGTCCAAGACGAATAAAGTTCATGTTTTGTAATGGCCAAGTCAAAGTCCTGACCTTAATCCAATCCAGATGTTGTGGAAGGACCAGAAGCAGCAGTTCATGTGAGGAAACCACCAACAACCTGAGTTGAAACTGTTCTGTACAAAGGAATGGACTAAAATTCCTCCAAGCTGATGTGCAGGACTGATCTACAGTTACCAGAAACGTTTAGTTGCAGTTATTGATGCACAGGGGTGTGGGTGTGGGTGTGGTCACATCAGGTACTCAACGCAAAGTTGCTATGATAAGTTGAAGAAACACTGTACTATTAGTACTTTTGACTTCTATTCCTTTTCATTTTCTTTGAAATCAACCATTTTTCCATGCCGGCTGCCGTAGAGCTGGGAAATGTACTTGTTTATTGTTTGGCATCTTTCTGAAGCTTGGAGGTTGCCCTTTTGTTCCCCCTTCGCAGAGCAGAGGGTAACTAAATACCCTCGGTCCATCTGTCCATTTTGTGAGCTGAATAACTTGGAAAAAGTACTGGTAAGTAAGTAGTAAAGTAACATAAGTAGGTACCAACTTCTATTTAGGTGTGGCAGCATCTAGGTGTAAGAAAGATCCCTATTGCATTCCCATGTCAAAATCCAAGATGGCCACCGCCATATGCATTTATCTAAACCGTGCACCCCAATTATTTGAGGAAACTATTATTTCTAGTTTTTATATCGCTTATAATTGTAGTTTCCTCAGATGATTGTGGTGGTTGGTGAAGTGGCGTTTTATTTTTGATTACTTTTAAATTTTGAGAAAGCAGAAGAGAAACTTCCAAATAGATACAACATTCTGACATTTCAAGTATTTGTTTGCTCTGTTCAGTTGAACATAAAATAGTACAATGTTTAAACATGA
>NC_056498.1:36809499-36818493 GCF_014905685.2 Nematolebias whitei
TTACTTTTGGGTGTAACGTGAACCTTGAGTACGCAATTTCGTTCCACCTCATGTACCACATGTGATGCGAATGACAATAAAGATACCGTGAACCTTGAACATAATTGTTGGATTTACGTCTTCAAGCAGAACTTGATTTAAGATGGCCTTACGAAACACAAAAATGGATATAAGTCAGTGAAGTTTATAAATAATGAACTAAAATTAAATGAGTTTGTAGCTGAGAGTCATGACAACGCATACTCTGAGCCCGATATCGCAATATCACAAGATTAAACTACAACTCCTACAATTTGTCAGAATAAAATGGTCTTGGACTGAACCATTAGCATTAAAGACGGTGGCTTAGACGAATATCCTTCAGTTAATGCTAGATCTGTGTTTTTGTGCTGATTTTATTAGTCTTTTAACTACTTCATGAGATATTTTGACAACTACTACTTGCACAACCACAAGAGGTTTTTGTGACACCTACTACGTCTCAGAATAAAGTATTTTATTTCTGGTTTTAGTCAAATGGCGTGCAGCAGGTTTCGGTGTGAACTGCTGCCCTTCGTTTTTTTTCTAACTCAAAATATCACGTCTCAAAAACTTTCACCTCCAGCTGTTGGCTTTTGTTGTTCCAGTGGTGCGCAGCTCATCTTTTATTCATCACAGTTTCAGAAACGCATCAAAGTGAGGAGCACCAGTTGTCATTTTGGTTTCTGTTTGCACTTGAATTTAAAGTCCCCCCCCCCCCCTCTTAGTGTGTCTAATTTAGGAAAAGGCAACATGTCAACTGCAACGCTATTGTAAAATTTAGTTTGGTGTTTCAAAGACGTAAAGCCAAAAATAGCTCCATAACAGAGACAAGAAGGTAGACCGTGACATAAAACATCTACAGATAGTTTGCAGTTGGTAGCAAACAGAATATAAACTTGGGCAGTGCTTATTTCTTAATCCCTTATTTGTCCCATATTTATTTCTTCAAAGCCACCATGAGTCTGACTCTGCTCTGTTAGTTTTACCTTCAGTTGTCTCCTTTGTCGTTCTACTCATCCTTTAAAGCAGCCAAATCTACTTATTCTCCATCCCTACACCAGCTTCCTTTCAGCAGCAATCAGGTGCATGTTAACCTGTTATTGTGCTGCATTGAAGAAAACAACCCTAAGAAAGTGTTATGTAAACAAACATTTATAGGAGGCATCGTTGACCCTCAGGTCTTTTAAAGTGACTTGTTGCGAACTATGAAATCAAACTTAAACGTTATTCTGAACTACATCAAGTTTGAAACCGTTCACTACGCTACTTTTCCAGATATATTGAAATGCAACTCTGAAATGTGGGTACACACTCAATGCAAACAAAATACTCTGCTTTATCTGCTGCAATACTTGTGCAAGCTTGAGTCACGTGATTGAACAACATTATTCTGGCCTTTAGTGCTGTGTAGATAAATACAGTTTTTTCCAGTGTATAAGTCGCACCTTTTTGCCTAATTTGCATACCCTGTGACTTATATGCCAAAGCTATACTTATTTATGTTTTTCCCCATGTTTATCACTCAATTTTTGACTGAGATATGACCGTTTTCATTCATTCTGACATGGAAAATAATGAACACTACCATTTTCAGCCGCTAGAGGGCACTCAAGCAGTATGGCATGCCGTTGTGTCATGTAATAGGTAAATGTGGCTCTTTATGACACAATTGGCTTGCCATAGACTGCCACCTTCATCTAGCTCTGGGATCATGCCTGGAGCAACCGTCAAATCGGCTTAATTTTGCTGTGCCACCCTGGCAAAATGCAGCTGATTTGACCATTGAAGAGTATTTATTAAGTAAAAGTTCAACTAAGTCACACTTTTTCTTTAATGTCGAGCAAACATATAATTGTTTTAGGTGCTTATCTTGTTAAATTTTGAAGAACTGCACAGCGAGTTGTCCATCGCCCGCTTCTGCAAATTGGCTTTTGAAATGCAGCTGATTTGACCGTCAAAGTGCATTTATTAAGGAAGAGTTAGTCTGAGACACACCTTTGCTAGCAAACAAATTGTTTTTAAGTGTTAATCCTATAAATTATTGTTAAAGTCCTCCTGTGCACGCTCCCATGGCCGCCATTTGGCAGCCAATCGATTTTTGGCACAACACCGGCCCACATTTCTGGGTTGTCAGCGGTGACGCATAATAGATGCAACCTATAAGGCGAAGCGGCTCATTTGTTTTTTTCCCACTTTATTAGACATATTTGGACTGATGCAACTTAACGGCGGTGCAACGTATACGGCGGAAAATACGGTAAGTATGGCGGAATTAGACAAGAATAGAACCTTTGAAGTTGTTTAGGTGGAAAGGAAAGAGAGAATCTGCTTCTATATACAAAAGAAAAGGGAACGAGCAAGACGAGTGTGAAGAATGAATATCTGGGATCAAGCAGCGTGATGGAGCGCCATAAAGACTGAGCTTGGCATTCTAATACATGCAGCTTTTGCAAAACTTCTAGATTAAGTTCACTGTTTCAGCCTAAATTATATTTTTATCTACAGATTTTATTGTACAGATCCAAGTGTACAAATGCACCAACACATCAAAATTGGCGGACTTCTCCATCCCAAATGACTCCTTCTTGGACGTAGCTATTCTTGACCTGCTTCTGGTCACTTAGGTAAATGAACTTGTGGCAGCTGTTTACAAATTTTGTTTCCAAATTTTATTTAATTACACAATAACAATCAAAACTAGAAAAATAGTATAAAAATATATATATAACTGGGACTACTGACACTTTGACTCTCCACAACATCTGTATTTTCTCTTTCAGCCCTTGGTATTTATCCAGCTTCTTGTGCTCTTTCATCCTGATGTTACATTCACATGGGATTGCTACATCTATCACCGCAGCTTTCTTCTCTTACTTGTCTACTACCACAATGTCAGGTTGGTTAGCCATCACCTGTTTGGATCTGGAAGTCCCACAGTATCTTAGCCATTCCATTCTCCACCACCGTTGGCGGAGTCCCCCACTTTGACTGTGGGACCTCCAGTCCATACTCAGCACAGCTGTTCCTGTATATTATTCTAGCCACTTGTTTATGGTGTTCCATGTATGCTTTGCCTGCCTGAATCTTACATCCTGCTATTATTTGTTGAACTGTCTCAGGGGCATTTTTGCACAGCCTGCATCTGGGGTCTTGTTTGGTATGGGAGACCCTTTGCTCTTGTTCTGAGGGCCTTCTTGTGCTGCCATGATTAGTGCCTCTGTGCTGTTCTTCAGTCCAGCTGTCTCTAGCTACTGGTAGAATTTGTTGATATCAGCCACTTCCTCAGTCTACTGATGGTACATGCCGTTCAGGGGCTTATCTTTCCATCATGGCTCCTCTTCTTCCACCTCTTCCACATTGGGTTTCTAACCTAGTATTCCTTGAAAGGAATGTTTCTCGCCCACCGCCTTTAATGCTCCATCGTGCTTTAATCAAATCTCGATAATATCGCCATGATAATGTCAATTAGCTGTGGTGGCCATTTTGAATCGGGTTGACTTCAAATGTAGAGTTTTAGATGCAGTCAATGATTTCTGAAAGTTTCACACAAACAGTCCAGTGGTTTTACAGATATCTTGCTGCCTCTACAGATTCACCCAGAGGCAAAAGCATTATCGCCTCTTGCCTTCAGCAGTGGCCCATAAATACCCATGCATGTGGCAGTGCACTGATTCAAAGCTGTAATGCTTTGACTCCTGCAGACCCACTTGAATACCTTCGTCTCCTTATTGCCCTCAGTCCCACTTTACTTTTCTCCACTGCTGTCTCTCTTTGAGTCAGACAGCACAGAAAAGGGAAAGAAACGATGCTCGGTCACTCAGATGCTTTTACTTCATCTATTTCTGAGCTGCACGCTGAGTGGGTGAGTAAACGCATGTGTGTTCCTGCTATTTTTAAACTCCCAACACTGCGACGCGCTGCTTGCCTCTTTCAATAACTCCCTCAGACAGAACCACGAGGAAACTCTTTGAGCACAAGTCTAATGTTCCAGTGGTGGAAAGAGCCAAAAAAAAAGAATGCCCCTGAGTGTGACACAAAGTACGCCTAAATTCTATTGACTTTGAAAATGTTTTATATATATTGTCTAAGTTTCAGTTTATCTTACTGTCGCAACGAAAACAAACACATGCTGTAGATTATGGACACGCAGAGAGGACCACGATGACAACCGAAAAGAAACCAGTCGGAGAGCTCCGAGCCAGATGGGGCTCCTGCTTTTGATCTAATCTTTACGAACAGATGCTCAAAAACGCAAACTCCTGACAGGACTAACGACGCCTGGAAATGCTTTGCTTTCTCACAGATCCACCGCCAACTTCTCACTCTCTTCACCTTTGCTCTCTTATTCTGAATAACCGATGATTAGGATAATTACGACCTAGCAACAAGTGTAGCCGTGGTGAGTTATGTTATTTAAAAAGCAACCGTGCCCCATCAGCATAGTTTGATTAACAAGTAACCAAGATTCCCTTCATGGGCACAATAGAAGCCATCGCACACCCTGAGAAATATGGTCACAGGAGTTAAGGAAGAAAAGAGGCGACAAATGACAGTGGAAGGAGAAAAAGTGAGCTTGCGAACGAACAAAGAGGATGAGAGTCTGGAAACAGGAAGTGTAGAAGGAGGAAATGAGAGGAGGGAGGAAAGAGGAGGGGGAGACAGAAAAATGTGAAGACAGAGCAGATGCTTTGTTTCTGCTTCTTTCAATTCGGAGGGTGACGCACTGAATTCCTTCCCGCTCAAAAATGCAAAAGGGCACTCTTTGTGATGCCGAGTCTCTTAGCTAAGTATATCTTACGTTTTCATATTGATTGAAATATGAAAGTGTATGTTGCACAACAAATAAAAAAATATAAATCAATAGTCTGTTAACAAAGTTAAACCAACAAGTCATCAGCAAATTCAATGACGATGACGACTTTGTGACAACGTGCTGACGTTAACCCATGAAGCAATTAACACATCAACTTTGGTAACACATACACATGGAAAACAGAACCTCGTCATTAAGACAAGTGTCATTTAATCACAGAACTTGTTGCTTTCTGTGTGTAAAAGCTGCGCAAGAACCCAAATGATGAAGCAGACAAACCAACGACGACGTTTTATCTTCAACCTTGGATGCACAACAGTTGGCAAGGCAACCGGTGAAATGGAAAAGGTTTTTAGAAATGCAACACAAGTGACGCTATAGTTAGAAACCAAGGTACAGGAATGGACTTGCAAAGATACACTGAATACAGATGTGAAAGAATGCATCTTAAGGTGCTTTAGTAGTCCAGGTCAATTCAATTAATTTTTTTATATAGCGCCATTCCCAGGGCACTGTATAATAGAACAAAGAAGTCCAAATCATAAATCTGATCCATATTCAGCATCAAGTACAATTAAGTAAATTTATTTCTAATGTAATACATTCAGACACAGTACATTATCAAATGCTCATTTACACGTTTTTAAATAAACCAGCAGATTGTATCAAACTTTCCCTTCGTCACAGTCCTCCACACTGAGCAGCAGGTTGGTGGTGACAGTGGAAAGGAGCTACTCCCTTTTAACATGAAGAAACTTCCAGCAGAACCAGAACCAGGCTCAGGATGGACATCCATCTGCTTTGACCGGCTGGGGTTTGAAAGGACGGGAAAAGGACACAACCAAAGAAGGGTTGGTCCAGGTGTGGGTTCTTTGGGAAGAAAAACTGAGGAAAAACCCTGTTTAAGGATAGCTATAATGGTATAAACAAACAGAGCAGAGTGAGTAAAGACAGCTGCAGAGTAAGGAAATGAGGTCCGTTTGTCCTCCATCTGTCTAAGCCTAAGCTCAACTAAGGGATGGAAACCCAAACCAAGCCTAACTATAGGATTTATCATAAAGAATAATCTTAATCCAAAGACTTTGAAATACGTCAATAAGGTGCAGATCCTGTTGTCAGGCCTCAGACTTATGAAGTCTTTTGGACGAAAGACAAAACGTTTCTTCCAAAAAGAAATGTCCAAATGACACGAGTTAACTTTTTTTTTGAGTCTTAACCCTAGTTATAACCGTAGACATGGTGTCAGCCTGGAGGACAGCAACTGGAAGCTGGTTCCACAAGATAGGAGCCTGATAACTGAAAGCTCTGCCTCCCTTTCTACTTTTAGGGACTCTAGGAACCACAAGTAAGCCCGCAGTCTGAGATCCAAGTGCTCTGTTCAGAAAATGTGGGGCAATAAAATCTGTAATATAAGATGTAGTTTGGTTGATGAACGCTTTAAAGGTGTTCAGGATCTGGAGCAGTTTCCTCAGCATCCTCTGCTCAGAGATCTCTGTCAGAGACTGCAGGTCCACTCCCAGAACAAAGCCAACTCTCCTGATGAGCTCATTGAATCTGTTGGCATATCTTAGTTTATCTTAAATTGAGCAGTTGCCGGTTATGAGAAAAGACAATAGGTGCACATTTGTGAGTAGATACAAGTGCAAATGCTAATTTTTTTGTATTTTTATATTCTCTTATTTTAAAATGCTCTGTTTTTTTTATATCATGTGATTCCTTGTGTATGTTCCTTTTTTAAAAAAAAAACTCTGGCACGCCAATGTCCTGCGGGATCAATAAAGTTCTATCTTATCTTATTGGAGAAACGGCAGCTAAATTTGCACGGTCTCCTTGAATTTAGCATCCTCACTTCCTGACTTTGAAATTTAGGATCAAAATAATCACTTTGTGTTTGGGTGTGTTGCATCTGCAGCGAAATGCAACTTTGATCGGCAGTTTTTGAACCTCCACTTTCCTAGGATCAGCTCTGCAGTGATCAGGCTGCTTCTTCTGAATATGAGTTAGTTTATCTGTGCTGTACCGTGTGGGGCAGCTGTGGCTGAGTGGTTAGAGAGGTCATACAATGCAAGAGTTGTGGGTTCAATTCCATCAGCAGTCACATGCCAAACTGACCCTGGGCAAGACACTGAACCCCTCATTGCCTCTAATGTGTGTCCCATAAGTGTATGAATGTAATAAAGCACCGATTATTCTTTGTATAGATCTAGTAGAGTGCTGTATGAATGGGTAAATGAGGGCACAGATTGTGTTGTAAAGTGCTTTGAGTAAAGTGATGTTATCATTGTATGTTCCCATAAAATGACGAAATTGGTCATCTCATGCATTTAACCCATCGCACCTGGGATACACCCAGGTGGAGCAGTGGGCAGCTATGTAAATGCCCGGGGAGCAACTGGCGATTATGTGTGTTGCTCAGAGACACCACAACACGTGGGAGTGGCTGGGGATCAAACTTGGGACTTTCAGGTCCCGAGTCGGCTGCCCTGCCTCTACCCCGTCTCGGTCTCTAGTATCTCGATATGATAGAAAAGAGTTATATAAGTGTAGTCCATTTACCATTTACCGCGCCACCCTGCATCTCTGATACAAGACGAGGACAGAATGTTTCTCATAACAATATTAGAGGCAGGAAGAGCCTCAGTGTCTTTTGTTTCTTGTAATCACACATTAGACGGGCCAATAATAGCCACGTGTTTATACATATATCTGTAAACATAAGCAGCGGAATCTTGTTAAAAGGAAGTGGGTGTTAAAGGATGATAAGTCTGTAAAGCACAACAGGTTGCAGCGGGTTTTGCTTCTTGTCACCTTCAACTCTTAAAACTTTCCATTAGCCTTAGCATCGAGGAGCTTTAGATGCCGAAAATCACGTTAGGCTGATGTACCTTTCTTTTTTTAACAAAGCACTAAAAATGTTCATAAACTTTCTTAATTTGTAACTACACCGCCTGTGCTTCCACCTCTTCTTTAGTGGTCTTGTCCCAATCTCTCCATTTCTGTTTTTCATCACTAAGATTTGACCTCTGCATCGGTGACCTCATCAATAAGGGGCTCATTTGGGGGAAGGGTAAGGTCAGGGGTGTGTGTGTGCGTGTGTGCGGGCAGGCTTTGGTTTGTGTTTGCGTGAGCTTGACCCTGTTGGAGCCCCTGGCATAGTTCGATTAGAAGGTCGTACGGGGCCCCCTTCTTCCGCCAGCTTATGTTTCTGTCTATTGAATGCTGCTGCTCCACATCTCGTGTGAGGCGCAGTGTCTGTTTTCCTAGAGGGAGTTGTCCAGGTGGACAAGACAATCACTGATTCTCATCTCTGCCTCTGACTATAAATCTCTGCCTGTCTGCCCACTCCTTCCTTCACCCTTCCTCTCCATTCAGCTCCTTCGTCCTCCTCCTTCCTTCCGGTCGCTGCCTTCTCATCCTTACGTTTGTCCCATCTGCAGTGCCTTCCGCTGGCCAGGTGAGATGGAGGTGAAGTATTTTTCTCTCTGTCTGGAGCCAGTGGTAATCTTATATCTCAGCGGAGACAGACAGAAAGAAAAAGGACTGGTCGTAACTCGAGCTTCAGTGATTGTACGTTCAACACGGAGGTCATTTTGGCAGACACTTGATATGAATACGTACTCACTAGGACTCCACTCTGAGCAAGAACGTCTTTCTAACAAACGCAGAGTTTAAAAGCATCTTTTATTCTTGTCGTTTGTGATGTAACCACAGTGCAATGTTGCTGTGGACTTTGTTCTACCAACAGAGGAAGGATCTGATTGGTTTATCCAGGAAACTGGAAAATGGGCTTTTGTCAGCTTGAGCTGCCCTTGAGCTGGGATGTTCTCACACAACCACGCATAGAGATCAGGTAATCAGCATAGATAGATGAGCTGAAGACTGACAAAATAACGTGAGAAAGTAAAAAAGTATGATTTTAGTTGGGGAGAAACAAACAAAAGGAACAAATATGCATGTTTTCAGTTTTACAACGTTGCCTCTTTATTGAGTGATTTAAAAAAAAAGTGAGTAACTAATCAAAAGCAGCCAAATCCCTGATGTTTCAAGGGAACATCAGGTTTCCACACAAAGCATCCAGCCAGGTTTAAGCCTCAACTTGTGTCCCAGAAGAACTAAACTGTTAGCAGCCTTCCTTCTCAGAACCACAGCTTCCTTTGGTT
>NC_056498.1:36821493-36828813 GCF_014905685.2 Nematolebias whitei
GAAGGAAGGGAGGAAGAAAGGAAGGGACTAAGGAAAGAAGGAAGCGAGGGACTAAGGAAGGAAGGAAGGATGGGACTAAGGAAGGAAGGATGGGACTAAGGAAGGAAGGAATGGACTAAGGAAGGAAGGAAGGGACGAAGGAAGGAAGGGACTAAGGAAGGAAGGAAAGGACGAAGGAAGGAAGGGACTAAGGAAGAAAGGAAGGGACTAAGGAAGGATGGGATTAAGGAAGGAAGGAAGGGACTAAGGAAGGGACTAAGGAAGGATGGGACTAAGGAATGAAGGAAGGAAAGGACTAAGGAAGGAAGGAAGGAAGGATGGGACTAAGGATGGGACTAAGGAATGAAGGAAGGAAATGACTAAGGAAGGAAGGAAAGGACTAAGGAAGGAAGGAAAGGACTAAGGAAGGAAGGAAGGGACTAAGGAAGGAAGGAACTAAGTACGTACAGTAAGTAAGGAAATAAATACGTAAGTCGGTCCCAGTCACGGTCTTTTGACAATCTGTTGTACATGCGTTCTTGCAAATAAATTTCTCCACTTGTGTGAGTTAGTTTTGTATTTCAGGTCTCTGCTGTAAAGGATTGAGGCTCAGTGGGATTAAGCTCAGTGGGATTAACCTCAGTGGGATTAACCGGTATAAATAAAGGTTGAATGAACGTCTCTTAACGTTCCCAAAGCCGTCTCACATTTCTTACACTCTGACTCCCAGAAATGAAATTGAAAAGTTCTGGATGTCCGAGATGACTCCACTTTGAAGAGAACATTTTTCAAACGCGATAAAAAACAACTTTTAGTTACTTGAAAGTGAGGCTCTGCAACTCGTATGAGGAAACTTCAAAACTTTTCACGTTTTTTAACAAGAACTTTTCAAGGTGTTTTAGAAACTTTGCATTTTGTGGCCATCAGTGAGCGAGATGCAGATTTTAGGTGTGATTTATTAATGATGTACAAAAAAAGCCACAGTTTTCATGTTTAATACACGGAGAAAACCGTTACATCTGAAAGCACAGCTGCGTCCGTTCACACGACTTTCAGGGATTTTCGGGGCTTTTCCCAGTTTTGATGTTGGCTTGTGTTAAGTGAAACCGCTCCACGTGCAGCACCTGGTCCCAGTTTTGTCGGGCAGTCCTGGTTCCAGTTTTGTCGGGCACTGTATTTGGAAGAGGATCTGGTTTAAGACGTGCGAGAGCGACACACGTTCGTGCTTTTTTACTATTGAGACCGTGCAACAAAATCCCTTCTTCCTAACATTACTGGATGGAAGAAGCTTCATTATGCGAGCCGAAATTTGCTGACAAGAGATCAGCGAGCATTCCAGCTAATCAGTTTTTGGAAAGTTATTGTGCTAAAACTTTAAAGCTGTTTGTTGGAGTTTAATTCGGTGTTTTGTTAGAGCCTGATACTTGTGTGAATAAAGCATTCGCTCTATTGTGATCCATTTTTATTGCGTACATTTTTCTGCATCTGTCTCATTCCATAGCTGTTGTGCTATTTCAACAAATGATTTATCAAAATGTTTAGCTCATGCAGGACAAGGGTGCCATGACTTTTGGTATTTAGTTTTTTTTTTTATATTTAGCCTTTTCTGCCATTTTTTTTTTCTAATAGAAAATGAATTGAGCTCATTTTACATTCTTGAAATCTTTAGATGTGTTTACAACCTTTTACAGCTCCTTTCACATTTCTTTCTGCTTCAGCTTCTTTCAGCTTCCTTCTGCAAATTTAAACGTTTTTCAGCTAATTTCAGCTACTCGTCGTAGCCGTTATTTTTTAAATTTTTTTCAGTTGTTTTTGTTGTGAACCTTTCAGGATCTTTCTGCTAACTACAACATTTTGTGTTTCTTCTAACTTATTTCTGCACATTTCAGCTTGTTATACTCATTTCAGCTTATTTCTACAAGTTTCAACTATTTCTGCCATTTCAGCTACTATTTAGCTGTTGTATGCTAATTTTAGATTATTTAGCTAATTCCACCTTTTTACACTCATTTCCACTTTTTTCAGCCTTATTGTAAAAAAAATATGCTTTCTACTTCCTTCTGGTAATTTAAGCTTCTTTCTGTTTTTCTAGCTACATTTCAGCTGTTTTTTTTTATTTATTTATTTTGGCCTAATTTCTGTATTTATTTATTTTTTCTAATAATTTCCATTTTTTTTATTTCTGCTTCTTCCAGCCTAATTGGGCAACCTCATCTTCTTTCTGCTATTTCTGCTATTTTAAGCGTGTTTCTTTTTAGCATTTTTAGCTAATTTCAGCTGTTCTCAGACAAATTCAAGTCTTTTGTGGTAATTTCTGCTACTTTCAGCCTAACTAACTTCTTGATGGTAATTTCAGCTTGTTATGGTCCTTTTCGCTTATTTCTGCTTGTCACAGTTATTTTAGATGCTATTTAGCTGTTTTATGCTATGTTTAGCTTGTTCAGCTAATTTCACATTTTTAAAGCTCATTTCAGCTCTTTCCATTTCCTTCTGGTAGTTTAAGCTTCTTTCCACCTTTTCAGCTACTTTTTTTTTTTCTAATTTCAGCTTTTTAAAGATAATTTAATAATTTCTGTGCTCATTTTTGCTTATTTTAGCCAAATTCAGCAAATATTTGTTCTGTTTTTTCTACTAATTTAGGCTTGTTCTTCCTTTTCAGCTAAAATTCATCATGTTTTTTTTTAGCAATAAACATTCACTGCGTTTTAGCAGGAAATGCAGTTTCTCTCGTCTGTTTTGTATTTAACTTTTGTGTTTCTTTGCTTTTAAACTCTAAACGCCATGTGCCAGCCACATGTGCCACACAGGTTTTTTTTTCTTTCATAACAAAATAAAATGTTTTTATCGAAGCTCGGGTCTGTTTGTAATTACGTTTCTCATTTTGCGTAATTTCCCTCCGTCTTTGTTCCCTCGCTCTCCTCCTTTCTGCTGACGATGCGTTTCTACAAAGACGTGAAACCGTCTCAGACCGTGAGAGTGAAGGCTGCCGGATACAGAAGACAAACGATGATGCTTTGGATTTGAAGGAGAGACTCTGGGGGGGAGGCGGAGAGCTGAGTCAGGATGCTCGGGGGAAGGACGGCAGGAAGCCGTGGGTGAGGAGGACAGGAAGGAAATGAACGGGACAGAAGGGGGAGGGGTGATCTCCTCTTCATCGCCCTCATCAGCAGTTTCATTAAGGGAGGAGTGGCGTTGGGAAGAAAGGAGGCAGAGGAGGAGCTGACGTCATCCTCCTCCGGGAGGTCCATGAGGGCAGCGTCCTCAGAACGCTCCGATGGGTTCAAACTGGAGGAGGAACGCTGAGTCTGTGGGAACTCGATCCAATGACGTCGTTAATGCAGAGAGAGGCAGAGGTGGAAAACAAACTCGGGACGAGAAGAATTTTAAAACCGCGATGAAGCAAAAAGGGTGTCCGTGCGCACAGTCCGGATGTGTCGCTTCACACCGAGATCGCTGGGTTTGTCAGCGAGAACGTTTGCGCTCCTGAACTTTTGTTAAATGGTCGAACAAACCGATTTGTCTCTTCGAAGTTTGCACGCAGCCCAAGCTTCTCTCATTTCGAATCGGCGAAATAAAGAAATACTCAAACGTTTGCGCGGCAATCGCACTCGTTGGTTTTCAGCGTAACGTTGACCGTTTATAGGGACGATCGCGTGTGTAAACTGAAGCGCTCGTTTTTGTGCACGTGCATTCTGCTGGTGGACAGAAATCCAACAACGCCATGGACGGACGACCAGCTGAAGGAAAGAATCGTCCCATTACGGCCCGATTTGGATTCATCAGATGCTTTTACCCCGAGGTACGGGAGTGGCACGTGGTGAGGCGGTTTCAGGATTACAACCAAGACGTGCCACCAGATCCACACATCCTGAGATGATGTCTGGCCTTTTTGTAAATCTGGTCAGTGTTGGAACAATAACGGACAACAAGTTGACCTTCAACAAGTTGACCTTCAACAAATCCAGTCACCTGCTTCCTTATCTTTGATAACAGAAGGCCTGAGTACAGGTGTTGTGCTGGCTGCTCCCCGTCTATGATTGATGTAGATCATCTGGCAGCTCTCAGGCTGAGATCATCTTCCGCTGACAAATGACGAGATACATGCACAGAGTATGTTGTGCATGACTATCAGCTACTACCACACCAAAATGTAGCCCAATTTGTGTTAAATTGACTAAATTATAGGCTATTATTTGGTTTTTTCTCAAGTTTGCTCCAGAAGTTGATCAGTATCTTATAATGGAGCTTTAAAGCCACGCTAAGAAAAATATAAAATTAAAAGCTATAAAATTACGAGAAAAAGGTTGAATAAAGTCTTTATATTATGAGAGTAAAGTCGTACGACAATCAATCCAGCAGGCGTGTCAGCAAATGCATTTTAACTGTGGTAAAATGAAGAATGTTGAGCGTCTTAAGTTATACTTTGGTATTGGTTTTACAAATGAGAAGAAAGTTAATCTGTTAGCACATCAGCATCAGATTATTTTCAGGCTCAGGACTTTGAACCTGCTCACAGTAAGTCGGTACGCTCTGATGGGCTGCAGCGCAGCTCTGCAGGTAAGGAGCATTTAGCTTCAAATTGGTCATTTGCTGACACGCCTACTGGATTGATTGACAGGTCGCCTAGTGGATCCGACTCGTGGAAAAAATAAATAAATAAAATAAACGACAGCTGTTAAAAAAAAAAGAGTCTTATACGACTTTATTCTCGTAATTTTATGACTTTAAACGTTTTTTTTTTTTCTTGGCATGGCCGTAAAGCTCCGTCGTAGTGTCTGACCATCACCCACACAGCTTCCAGGTATGTTTGACAAAGATTTATGTTCTGAATGAAAATACATTTGTATTTTGAAAAACGTTTGAGATTTGACTTAATCTGAGTGTCACGGGCAGATGAAATCTGGTGACTTGTCTTTACTTGATGGAGAATACGCATCAGATCAGAGCCCGATGCAACGCTCGGCCTCTGAAGGCTGGCGCCCTCGTGTCACACGGCGCTTTCTGACGGGCTTAAAAACAGCATCATCTTAACACAAACCTATTCTGCCATCTATATTTGTCTCTGTTGCTGGGATTTCTGCTTGACGTTTATTATAAATGAATAAAAATCAAAAAGCTGGGTCTTCCTGTATTTCTGCTACAACATCTGTATGGCAGAAAAAGTAAAACGCAACGAGAAGCAGTTTACATCTCGCTGGATTGATAAACTAACAGCTAGTCCGGGCGGATCCAAGTCCCAAGTGGATTACTGCCGTCTTCAAACAACTTTAATCTCAAACCTCCATCCCTGCTCATGCAAACGCAGCTTTATAAACCTTTACATTAAGATGAAGTGCACGCTACGTAGTTATTCCTGCTGAGTGTCCCAAGCAGCTCCGGAAGTGCTACCGCTAGCTGCTGCTGTTTGTGCTTGCAGTTAACCACGAAGTTCTACGTGAACGACCGGCTTTAGATGGCAGCGACCCATTTGGGTCTTGGCTTCACTCAGACTGGACAACAGCTTCTTATTCTGGTCAAATTAAACCATTTCTCCAAACTGGAGTCTTTTTCACTTTTAGTATTTAGTTAGTAGTATTAGTATTTATTTAGTATTTGCATGCTAAGGTTGTATTTTCAGGTCAGGGCTCTGTGTTTGTTGCAGTCCAGTCACTTAATTTTGAGTAGCCTGACGAATTACAAGTCAAACCTTCATAAATGCGTCATTAATAAGAAACCAACGAGGACTTTATTCACAGATCGCTGAGAGAATCAGTCGGCTTTATTCCATGCTCTTCATGTTTTTGTTTGCATCTGGAGAGGAGCTGCCATGGAAACTGGGATGGTGGAAAAAGTTTGAGGACGTTTTTGGTACGATTCTGTCTGTGAGTGTGAACCCAATGGTGCTGGCAGGTACAGGGAACTCGTAGGGTAAAGTAAAATAATATTTATTAACAAAATAACAGGCTGACGAGGCAGCGATACTAGCACAGAGACAATGAGACATGGAGGGAGACAGAACCAAACGTCTAGGATGACAGTGCGTGGACACGGGGAACATAGAGACACAGACATCAACGTTCATGCTCAATAATCCAGGTTAAAAAATCCAGCAAAGTTAAGTCAGGTCATCTAGACGGTTTCTTTCTTTTTTGTCTTTTTTTTGTGTTGAGACGTTTCATCCTTCATCCAAAGAACTTAATCCACCCGAGGAGCCACAACAAACTTAGTCCCACAAGCAGCACACTCCCATAGTGGACCAACCAGTTTGCTGGTGATAAGATGGTTTCTGGGGCCCGCCCTCTCCCCCGTCGACTCCTCTAAAGGCAGCCATAGCCAAAGTGGTTCAGAACATCAAAGTTCATGCTCAATAATCCAGGTAGAAAATCCAACAAAGTTCTGTCAGCTCATCTGGACGTTTTTGTTTTTTAAAGACGTTTCGTCCTTCATCCAAAGGACTTCATCATAGGACTTCATTCTCTCCTCGGACTGATGAAATCCTTTGGATGAAGGGCAAACGTCTCAACAACAAAAAAAGAACCCGTCCAGATGACCTGACAGAACATTGTTGGATAGAAACGCAGACTTAAATACAGACAGTAACGGACAGACGATGACGAACACAACAGGCGCAGGAGACGATTACAAGAAGGAGAAACTGAGGAGAGCACGACACAAGAATCAGATCCTGTCAGTTTGTGAAACACCTTCATGTTTGTTCTTGTTTTTTTTTTTTATTTTACCCCCGGTAGTTAAGGGTTGGTATGGCAGTAAATACAGGGCATCACGTGGGGGGGGGGGGGGGGTGGTGGGGGGGGGGGCTTATTCTTGGTTTCTCAGAGAGACCTCTGTTTAATTCAATATCGGTCGAAATATCTGCAGCTTTTGTTTCTTTTGTAAGAACCAGGATGAGGGAAGAGACTGAAGACTTGAGCACGTTCTGCCTAAAGTAAGAGATGTCTGAAAGGCTTACACGAGCTTAAAGATATGGAGGATGAGCATCTCTGCTTAAAAGAAAAGTGCAAATCTCATCAAATCCCAAACCCAATCCCTTTCTTTTGTAAATCCACCGTTGCTCCCCCCTCCCTCCTTCACTCCATCACTTTCTGTCTTTCTCCTCCGGCTCCTGTTCTGGCTTTCTGCCTCTCGGGTTTCTCCCAGCCCCCTAAACCCCCGTGGCCCCCCTTTGACCCCCTGTTACCCCCACATCTACCGAGCCCCTCTCTCTTTCTTCCCCACAGGGCAAGCCCACCGCTCCCTGTTCTTTTGTGCGTTCTCTCCCCTCCTATCTCCTCCCACCCTGCCTCCCCCCTCTGCCTTTGTGTGCGAGAGGCCAGCGAAGGGTGATGGGAAAGGCGGCGGGCT
>NC_056498.1:36828913-36833324 GCF_014905685.2 Nematolebias whitei
TCAAAACTCAGGATTAAAAATTCTGTATTAAAACTGGGTTCAAAACTATGGATTATAAACTCTGGATTATAAACTGGGTTCAAAACTCTGGATCAAAGTTTGTAGGCTCAATCATCCAGATGAAAACTCTAGGTCAAAACTCAGGATTAAAAATTCTGTATTAAAACTGGGTTCAAAACTTTGGATCAAGGTTTGTAGGCTCAATCATTCAGATGAAAACTCTGGGTCAAAACTCAGGATTAAAAATTCTGTATTAAAACTGGGTTCAAAACTCTGGATTATAAACTCTGGATTATAAACTGGGTTCAAAACTCTGGATCAAGATTTGTAGGCTCAATCATCCAGATGAAAACTCTGGGTCAAAACTCAGGATTAAAAATTCTGTATTAAAACTGGGTTCAAAACTCTGGATTATAAACTGGGTTCAAAACTCTGGATCAAAGTTTGTAGGCTCAATCATCCAGATGAAAACTCTGGGTCAAAACTCAGGATTAAAAATTCTGTATTAAAACTGGGTTAAAAACTCTGGATTAGAAACTGTGGATTAAAAACTCTGGATCAAGGTTTGTAGGCTCAATCATCCAGATAAAAACTCTGGATCAAAACTCCAGATTAAAAATGTTGTCTTAAAAACTCTGGATTAAAAACTTTGGATCAAAACTCAGGATAAAAATTTTGTATTAAAAATTCTGGGTTAAAAACTCTGGGTTATAAACTCTGTATTAAAAACTGGATTAGAAACTTTGGGTTCAAAACTCTGGGTCAAAATTTAGGATTAAAAATTCTGTATTAAAACTGGGTTAAAAACTCTGGATTAGAAACTGTGGATTAAAAACTCTGGATCAAGGTTTTGTAGGCTCAATCATCCGGATGAAAACTCTGGATCAAAACTCAGGATTAAAAATTTTGTCTTGGAAACTCTGGATTAAAAAAACTGCATTCAGACCTCTGGGTCAAAACTCAGGATTAAAAATTCTATATTAAAACTGGGTTAAAAACTCTGGATTAGAAACTCTGGATTAAAAACTCTGGATTATAAACTCTGGGTTCAAAACGTTGGATCAAAACTCAGGATTAAAAATGTTGTATTAAAAATTCTGGATTAGAAACTCTGGATTAGAACCTCTGGGTTCAAAACTCTGGATTTAAAATTTCTGTATTAAAAACTCTGGATGAAAACTCTGGAGTGTTGCATGAAATTGTGTAAAAGATTTACAAAGTTTGAGCCAACAACTTGGTCCCTTCTCAGCAAGAGGTGATCTAAGTGTAAAACTCTGGCGTTAAATGAACGATGTGCATTCCTTCAAGGAAAGCTACAATTTAGGCTGTTTTTAACAATGTATCTGGCGTGAAAAGATGCTGGTTTTTAATGGAAGCAGCCCTAAATTAAACTGACTGAATGAATCCCACAGTAAACCTTTAATTTGTGTTTTCTTGAGGAATAATAGTCGTTACCTTGGTCTCCCTCTGAATAAAAAGTTGTGTGCATGTTTAGAGTAAGTACAGCTGAGACTGGCTGCAGCGCAGTGTTTAAATCGCCGTCACACTTTCTGATTGCGGCTGTGTTTTTGTAAATAAGCTGCGTCTTCGGGGTTTAGCTGCTGTCCTACTTAACCAGTTGATAAACAGGCTTTAGCTTTAATTATGTGATGTCTGATATTGCGCTTCCTTACATCATGCTGGTATCTTGTTTGTGTGTTTTTTCTCGTCGTGTGTTTGTCAATCACTGTTTTTGCCAGCTTTTTTTTTCCTGTGCACGGATGTCTGAGAATATCCTCACCGTGGGTGTTTGTCTGGCGAATGTACTGGCTGCCGCTCTGTGTGGCTGGTCAGTACATCCAGTCCTGTTTGTTTTCACGTACCGAGGAAGGATTTCATCAGATCTTCTTATCGTTTTCATGTCACTGCAGATTTTCAGCTTTTCAGTCTTTTTGTCCTTGTTGAGTGCACGAGTGGGATTGTGTGTTTACATCACTTACATACTGTGCACTTTACTGTTTGGTCAGCTGGTTTTGGAATATCTTCCTTTAAATGTTCTTACAAGTAAAAATTCTAATTAATGGTAATTTGTTAGTTTTTCAGTTTTTATTTTCCATTTAGTACGACTGCATCAAGACACACAACTTGCACAATTTGTAGGCTTTCCTACTAATTTAACAGTCTCCGACCATTCATGATCTTCTGACTTCTTATTAAAGTTTGGTGATCCAACTCCAGCCAGCCGTCCAGCTAGCTAGCTAGCTTCTAGCTGACTAGCTAGCTAGCTTCTAGCTGGCTAGCTTCTTCCTTTTTGGGTCGTGGGGTGATGTAACTCAATGCAATGTGCTGCCTTCCTTAGATAATGTTACTAATTGACTTTTTATGTATATGAATGTATTTGTTCAGTGCCCAGAGATGACTTCTGTTGTGACTTGGTGCTGTAGAAATCAATTGAATTGAATTGAAAGGGTTCGAACTACAGTGATCCCTCACCTATCGCGGTGGCTACGTTCCAGAGACCCCCGCAATAGGTGAAAATCTGCAAAGTAGTGCCGTTGTGTTCATTTTATTATTTATATATATTTAAGGCTTTATAAACCCTTCCCACTCTCTTCTAAACAGTTCATATGCTCTTAAAGACTTTGGCGATCGCGATGATGACGATGAGATGAATGACAGTAGTGCACAGCATAGTACACACAATATAAAAACTGGGTTTAAAAAAACCCGCAATACAGCGAAGCCGCAAAAAGTGAACCTCAATATAGTGATGGATCGCTGTAGTTCTCAAAAAAGGTCAAATTTGCTTCAGACTCTGAATCTTTGAAACTCTCAACACTGACCGATACATTCAACATAGACGTATTCGTAGCAACCGAGACGTTGTTCGGTTGAGAAAAATAAAACTAAACCAGTGGTGTCATGCTAAATGTAGAGGTTTAATATTAGCTAATGTAGCATCCTTTCACACTTGTATGCCATTTGTGTGAGAGAGTGGTTTTATAAGCCTAAAAAACAATATAATAGGGGTCCAGTTTGGTTAGCCTTTAGCGTGGTCTGGAGGAAGAAAAAAAAAAAATATATATATATATATATATACACATATATATACATATATATAGTTAGCATTTTCAGTACACAATCAACATTCAATGGTGATGGGATCAGAATGAAGCAAAAACAAATGTAGAAAAAAAACTACTTAAAACAGTTCCATAGTTTTACTTTCTAGCGCAGAAAATGAAGGGTGTGAAAGAGACCGCTACGACACAGTTTCTCAAAAGCTTCATATTTTGGGTCTAAACAGGTACACCAACATATGAGGGTTTTTCTTTAATCTTTACTTGGAAAAACTTTAGGTTGGGCTCAACAGCCCTTTGTGTACACGCACGAGAGGCATAAACACGGCAATACGTTTCTTTTGCTGTTTTTTTTACGTATTTGTAGTAACGATCACAGGAACTTTAATCTCTCCAAGCACACACCTATGTGATATCAGAGTGTTGTAAACCACCAATACATGTCACTGAGTGCTAAAACCTTGATAGTACCTCATGTTACGCTGTCAGATGTAGGATTTAAGATGCCGCACCGTGATTTCTTGTCATGGCAGAATTGTGCCACAAATTTTCCCAAAGCAGATGATGGCGATGTAAGTCGAACAATGAATGGAACGGTGTTAAAACAGTTTTATTATTAGATTCACACTTTATAAAGAGGGACGGCGTGAGGAAAAGGAAGATGGTTCTGTGTGTTTTGTGCAGTCTCCATTGTTGCTATTGTCATTTATTTTGTGGGTCGATTGTAGACGCTGTTTCTGGACCGGATGGGAAAGTTCTTGCGCTGCTTGATATTTGTCGTATATCGTCAGAAAATTAAATCAGCTGTTTGTGAGGCTGTCACACTGAGTGACTGCAGTCCACCTATTCAAGCTAACAACCAAAGATTTTGTCTACAAAGCTGGAAATCGTTTAACTCTGTTTTAATGTCAGTTTACACTAGCTTTTAAAACCAAATTTCTTTGTGGGAATCATGAGATGTTTTTGTTGGAATTTCTTATTTGTGACCGAACTGAGATGCTTATTTTTCATTTTAATTTTGTTTTATCTGAAGTATTGGGATTTGGTCTTTAGCAGCAAATTCATAAATATGGCTTTGGAAAAACAATTTCTTAGTGTATCGGACAGATTCAGGAAGTCCTTTGTCCCTTGGGCCTTCAGACTGTTCAACTCCTCCCTGTACAGTAAAAATAGAGCCTTGTGAACCTGTGGCACTCATATGCATTTATTATTATTATTACTATTATTTTTTTGTATAATTGGTAAATGCTACCGGATGCCTTGAATTTCTCCCCTGGGATTAATAAAGTATCTGTCAAATGCAGTGGTTCCCAACCCTGGTCCTTGCGGAACACCGCCATGCATGTTGGTTA
>NC_056498.1:36833424-36835151 GCF_014905685.2 Nematolebias whitei
TTATCTGCTAAACTGAATGTAAATTACTTTCAAATAAACCGCGGTCCATGCTCCTCTACCATGGTTAACCAATGCTTACTGCTACTTCCTGTCTGACAGGAAGTTGTACTCATAATCATTTAGACAGTAGAGCCTCCAGGAATAAGGTGCATAGCATATTTCACATCTTTTTAAAGTCCTGTTTATGACATGATATACAGAACAGTTTTTTTTAAATTGACTGAACATATTTTCCTCCAAACCCTTGTTCGCTGTTGAAAGTTTTATCACGTGCAGGTGCAGCCACAGGCACTTTGTGTTTTGCTGCTGCGGGGTTTGATGTGCACAGTAAATAAACCGTCAGTCGAGCAGATCCAGTGTCTGACTGTGTTCTATGGGCACAAATTACACTCGCATATATTCGTGCTTGTAAATCAGAATGTGTAGTAGTGAAAAAAGTTTGCGCCTTGTAAACCAAAATGTCTAAGAATTATGTCTGTGCATCCTTACTCGCTCATAAATACTTGTCAGCTTCACAACATCTGTGTAGCTGGAGTTTGCGCTGATGGTGCTGGCCTGTCCTGCAGGCTCTTATATAACCGTACTGAAAACACCAACAGGGACAACCTGCCGTGGACCCACTGACACACATTTTTCATGCACCTCCCCTCGATCTGTCGCAATCTTCTCATCCAGGCTCGTGTTTTTCTCCTCCTCTCTGTCCCACAGCTACGTTTCCCCCCTTGCTCGATTAAAGGCTCTCTCAAACGCTTTGTTTCCCGCAGCCTCGTCTCATTATCGGGCGCCGCTTCTTTTCTCTTTGCTCTTTTTTATTTGCGTTCGTTTGGCTGCGTCCCAGAATCCTCGGATATTGTTCACCCTTTCCTCTTCCTTTGTTACTCTTTTTATTCATCGTTCTCTCCACCAGTCGCCATCTATCTTCTTACCGGCTCAAGTTTTTCTTTCTTTCTATGCCTGCGATACGGCTCAAATATTACAAATGCTTTTCTAGACTGGCTGGGGTCCAAATCAGCAAAGCAATAAATCAATGCGGCGAGAGAATTATGTAATGTGCCCTGATACTGACCGGCCCCTCTTCCTGGTTTCTTCTTTCACACCTTATTCCCTTAATCAGCCTTTTTATATCATTTAAACATAAATCATCTGACCCATATTGGTTCCAGGATTAGTTTTTGCAGGTTAAAAACACGGTCATATGGTAAAATTAGGAGTAAAGTCATTGCCGAACCTCAGAGAGTAAAAGCAATAAACTAATTTGAGAGTTTCGACAAAACAATCCCGGAACCTTTTAGTTGATGATTGTGTTTTGTGATCCAGCTGTTCTTTTGCAGCGGTTCATTAAAGCACACCTAAAGCCCCGGGCAACGCTGCAGAAATTAAATATTGACAGACCGACTATTGGCTGCTCTCTTCGGTGAGGTCACGAGGTGAGTTCAAACCTCACTTGGAGCAAAGACGTTGTTACTCAACAGTGCCTTTCTGGATTTTCTTGTAAAGTTTTTGGTGTGTGGGAACACTGGTACTCATCAACACAAACACTGTGTACTGGTACAAACACTGTGTACTGGTACAAACACTGTGTACTGGTACAAACACTGTGTACTGGTAAAACCGTTCAAGTGTGCTAACAACTTGCATCACCACAGGCACTTCTGGAGAAAGGCTAATCTGGGTTAAATGTTGAGAACAAACTGCATCAGGGTTCCAACACATTTAGTATAGTATAT
>NC_056498.1:36835251-36842060 GCF_014905685.2 Nematolebias whitei
GGGGGGGGGGGACTAAATGTCTAACTTTCGTTGAAGGAATGCATATCACCTGCTGTCTTTCGTGACAAAGTTTTAAGATCATCATAAGTTGAGAAATGGAGTTGTAAGTCAAGCCTTAAAATAATAATATGCACAACATCATGTTATATTGCAAGATCTCAAGCGCAGTATGTGTTGTAACTCTCTGTACCACATCAAGAAATAGCTCAATATTTGTTCAGTTAAACGGGTTAGCCATATTGGCTGTGGTCGCCATCTTGAATTGGAGTGACTCAAGATAAAGTCATAGATGCAGATCTAATAATTATTTCTTGAAGGAGTCAATAAAGTCTGCCCAGTGGTTCATGAGATATTTTGCCAGTAGGCATATAGCATAGACTTTAAGGTTCAAGGTTCTTTATTGTCATTTGCATCACATGTGGTACATGAGGTGGAACAAAACTGTGTACTTAAATCGTTAAGGGCTAAATTTAATCAGTTTCAGCTACCAACATGGCAACATTTAGGTCAATACCTGTAAAAGTTATTAAAAGCCATTTTATTTTGTCAGTTGGCTGTGGCAGCCATATTTAATTGGACTGACTCCAAAAGTTAATCAGTTGTATTTTGATTATTTCCTAAATACGTCTATAAATTTGTCCAAAGGTACATTATATGAGATATTCTGGTAACCGACACACACAAACAAAAACAAAATTGACTTCCTTTGCCTTTCTGCAGTGGGCAATAAATATTGTATTGTATTGGCTTTTTACATATATTTAATCATTTTTGCACTTTACCTTGAATTGAATTAAATGTGTTTTTATTATGTCACCCATCACAGAAAGGTGAATGTTTTTGCCTTTGAATGTTGCAAGCGTTGCACCCAAGTGTTTGTTGGCAAAATATCTCATGAATCTGTGGCTTTACGTCAATAACTGATTAGCTGTTGGAGTCATACTAATTCAACATGACCGCCGTAGCTAACAGGCAAAATAATTGTTACAAACGTCCGTTTTACAGATTTTAAGCTAAATTTAGGTTTGGTAGAAGCTGTCATTCACAACTCGTTCTCTAAGCGCCAACACAATGCGTGATACCGCCCTTTATCATGTGACTGATAGAGAAGCTGACAGAGCTCGGCGTCCTGACGCCCACCTGTAACTGGATCCTGACAGATAGACCACAGGTGGTGAGAATGGGAGGACGGGCGTCTGCTGAACTCACAGTCAGCACAGGATCCCCCCAGGCTGTTGCCTCAGTCCTAAAGTCTTTACTGTACACTTATGACTGTGTCTCCACCCAGCACACCATCGTTATTAAATATGCTGACGACACCACTATATTGGGGCTCATCCAGGAGGGGAACGAGTCAGGGTACAGGAGTACCAACATTCCTAGGTAGACAACATTATTACTTATGGAGAGAAGAACAACCTCACCCTCAACACAGACAAGGCTAAAGAAATATTGGACTTTACAATCTCTCATCATTAAAGGGGCTGATGTATGGAGGGGCTGACAGCCATAGATCCTTGGGACTGCAGGTTACATCAGACCCTGTCGTGAGAAATCACGGATAAAATGAGCGCCCCGCCATGGCAGGTTATCTAGGGTAAACACTGGATAGAGAGTATTCGAACCACAGGCATCACCGTCTGGTATGGGAACACCACACAAGCAGGAAGGAAGGCACTGCAAAGAGTCATAAAGACTGGAGTGGATCACAGGGACAAAACTTCCTTCCATGGACTCGATGTGTGTACAGAGCTGTCGAGCAGCTGGAGTCATCAAGGACTCACTCCATCCAGCTCACTCTCTTATCAGACATCAAAAAAATGTTTGTATAATCTGAAACACAGTAGCGCGGATAGCATCATCACCCATAGTACAAGTTTTTTAAATATTTTTTCCATTCCACAGTCAGACTGATGGCAAAGCAAAACTACTGATCTTGTGCAATAATAACCCCACACCTCCTAACTTCACTTGTCATGTGACATGGTTTACTTTCTGTACAGTGTACATATAAATGGACTGTACTTATGCAGCGTCTTTCTATCTTATCAAAATACTCACAGCACTTTTACCCATTCATACAGCACTCTACTATATCTTACAAAGAATAATCAGTGCTTTATCACATTCATACACCGATGGGACACACATCGGATGCAGTGTTCAGTGTCTTGCCCAGGGACACTTCGACACGTGACTGCTGGTGGAATCGAAGCCCCAACTCTTGCATTGGAGAATGACTGCTCTAAGCACTCAGCCACGCCCATATAAACCACTTTGTTCATATTTTTATTTTATGTTGTTTTAGGGGTTTTGACAATGACTGAGAGCTCTGCACAAGAATTCCAATGTGCCTGGATTGTTGGTCTGTGCACAAATGGCAAATAAAGAACTTTGTAACTTTGTTTGCATCCTTGTACCTTTAACATCAAATGTAACTTTTACTCAAACTGTTTATTTCTCAGTAAAAGACGATCTCAGTCGAAAACAGTAACATAAAAAAGGTGGAAGCAATATACAACCCTTCAAGGCTTTAAATTAATAAACTGGAAAGGACGCTTCTGATTATCAGCACTGCTCTAAGGAGATTTATCACATCCATAAAAGCCGTGAAGATGCCCATCCTGGCTGCCAGATTTCAGCAGAATTGTACACGCTTTGCTTCTTCAGTCTAATCAAAGCAAGACAAAGAAAGTATAAAGCACTAAGACTTCTGAAGTCCCACATACAGGAGAACCAGGACTAGGCTCCTCCATATTTTTTCCTTTCCTACACTTCCTCTTTGTAACGTCTCTCTTCACTCCACCCTGTCTTGATCTGTCGATGTGCTGCAGACGTATGACAGGAAGGAAATGGAGATAAAGGCAGAAAACCAGATTACTGGGTTGAATGAGGCCAATGGAGGGAGAAGATGGGCGAGAAGATGAACAACAAGCAGGGACAGAAAGAAACTGCTGCTTTTTTTTCTGCTCGTTCCTTTAAAAGTCAAAGATATATTCAGCTGAGGCGTGTGGGTGAACTGATTAATTGCCAATTAATGTTTAACGAGATACAGCTGTGTTCAATTAACACTGGTTTAGACCCGTCTCTTCTAACACCCCCCACCCCCTTCATTTTTCCTCCAATGAAATTTTAAACCCTAACCTCCTCTTCCGCTCAGTTCTTCACAAGTTTTACCAAAGAGGAGCGGCTCAGATGTTCACATCTGGACTGGTAACATTTACATTCATTACTATGAAAAAAAGACTTCCAAGCTATATTTAAGTCTGTAAATTCTGTGTAAAAAGTATGCAATTTACAGATGGAAGTATGGCAAAAAAAAGTTTAATAGAAATCAGTGTTTTCCCTACAATTATACAAGCACGGTGCCATGCCCCGCCTACTGAACCGTGCACATAGCGCTAAGCTAGCTGCGTGAAATGCAGGCACACTAGCTAATAAGCTGAAGGCAGCGTGAACGTTGCCTCTTCCCTCATGCTGAACTCTCACACTGAAACACACCCCACCTTGAAAACGAATGGTACAAACAGTGCCCAGCTCAGACGTGTCTTCACCCCCGCGATAAAAAATCACGGACGAGATGAGCGCCCCACTATGGCAAGTTATCTAGGCGGAAAACTGTCTTCCATGATTTTTGTCAATGGGGAGTGTTACCACAGACACGTCTGTATTGTGCGCTGTTTATACCGAAAGTTTTCGGGGGAGGGGCAGAGCACAACCTCTAGCTTTTTAGCTAGCGAGTCAATATGGCGCACCGCTAGCTTCGCGCTACGTCAGTGCTGGCAGTTTGCAGTTTTCAACGGGGGGTGAGCAGTTTGGTAGGAAGGGCGCTCGGTTATGTTGACAGGGCGAGGTTCCTGGTTGCAGTGGCCGGCCCTTTGGCTGGGGTAGCTGCCGGGTTCTGGCGGGGGGTCAGCTGTGGTTGTGTTTGTGTGGTCGTTGGTGGTGCATGGTGGCGGTCGGGGGCGTGGCTTCACTTTGACAGGGTGCTGGCTGGTCGGCCTGATGTGACATTCGCTGTGGGGGATGCTGTGTGTGTGGGGGGGTGCATGGGTGGCGTGCTGGGGCCTCTCCGGGCCTGTGGTGTGGGGCTGTAGGGATGCATTGGTGCGCTGGGCCGGCCTTCCTCAGCTGTTGCTCCATGCTGCTCTGGCCCCCGGCCTGGGGCCGGCTTGCGGTCGCTGTCGGGTGGGTGGGGCACATGGACGGCCTGACAGAGGCTCTGTCGGGCTGTGCTGTCTCTGTGTGTCTGTTTATGTCTCAGGTTGGGTTTTAGGTGGTCCCCTCTCTTGGATCAATTTTGGCCCCCCATTTGGTGTGTCGTGCTCCCCTCCGGTGGTGGGCCCCCCTGCCGCCAGTGCATTGGCAGCTCTCAGCAGCTGGGGCTGGGTGGTGGGGTGTGTGCGAGCACGCCCTGGTGGCTGCCTTCCGGGACCTGGGTGCCCTGGCTCTGTCGGGCCTCTGTTGGGGGGTGGGGGTATGGGGTGGTTGGGGGGGGCTCGGTGTCCATGGCCGGATGAGGGGGTTGAGATGCCCCCATGAAATGAAGAAATTTTCACGAAGTCCACGCCATCTACTGTCCTAGATTCTTCTCACCGTTTCATCTTCACTTTGTTCAATCTTTAATATGTTGGCTCTTGGTAACGTTTTATGTTAGAGTAGTTGTTTCCATTTAAAAACCCAGCACCCCATCAAATTAAGCTCTTTAGCTGTAAAATCAACACAGCTGAAGCTATTTGTTGTTTTGGTTAAAGTTGATTTGCTGTGGCAGTCATTCTGAATAGGGTTGACTTCAAAAGGTAGTCGGTGGTACATGCTTGTTCAAGGATTCAAGGTTCTTTATTTGTCATACGTACCACATGTGATACATGAATGAGGTAGAATGAAATTATGTACACAGGGTCCCAGTTACAGCCAAAAAAAGTATAAAATGTAAAAGAAAAACAGTAATAAGATTTAAGATAAGAAAAAGGTTAACTAAAAATACACTAAGCACTAGTAGCATAAAACAATATGCCGAACAGCAGCATGAACATGAGTCTGTGTGAGCAGAAGAGCACGCATGAACACATCAACACGAAACCGATCAGCAGCAATATGATGTGATTCTTCACAGTGATTATTCTGGTTAGAGATTCATGAGTCTAACAGCCAGAAGCTGTTCCTCGGTCTAGTGGTTCTACACTTAATGCTCCTTAACCTCATTCCTGAAGGGAGCGGGGCAAAAAGTCTGTGTGCTGGGTGAGTGGGGTCCTTCATGATGCAGGTGGCCCTCTTCCTGCATCTGGAGGTGTAGATGTCTGTGATGGTGGGGAGACTGACTCCAACAGACTTCTGTGCAGCCTTCACCACTCTCTGCAAAACTTTTCTTTCTCCATGCTCCATTGTTCAGCGATTACGTTTTACTAAAACCCAACCACTTGCCCATGAGATATTTTCCTAACAGACAGCATTTGAGACCAGTAGTAAATGGCAAATTAAAAAAAACAAAATATTGTGTCTTCAGTTAGCGCTTGAAGTTCAAGTTAGGTTTAAATCTTAGCTAATACCAAATCAAACTAAGTATTTATCTGTGAAACTGACTGATTTGTAAACATTTTTCTGCTTAATAAGATTCATTAGCTGTGGTAGCCATCTTGAATTAGTTGGATCTAAAAGTAGATGTACATTCAGCATTTCAATAAGTTGTCTGACTTTGCTGTCATTAGCCACATGCTAGTTAGCATCCATCCATCCATCCATCCATCCATCATCATCTTTACCTGCATCATTTTTGCGGTCGCAGGGGTTATCAGCCCATGTCCAGCTAAAACTGTGCGAGAGGCGGGGGACACCCTGGACAGGTCTCCAGTCCATCACAGGGACACAAAGAGACAAATGAGACAAACAACCATTCACTCTCTCTCTCTCACACCTAGAGACAATTTAGAGTTTCCAATCAGCCTAACATGCATGTTTTTGGTATGTGGGAGGAAACCGGAGTACTCGGAGAAAACCCACGCATGCACGGGGAGAACATAGCATAGCTACATGACAGCTGCTTCAGTTAGAGACAAGTGGATCCATCTGGTTATACCCGTTCTGGCAAAATCCTTGCAGTAGTGTTTAAGGAGTGTCCCAAAGGTGCATTATTTTGTAGAACCACACATTCTTACCATTTCACCCTCCAACTACACCCCTTCCAAGAAATTAGGACACCCTTAACCCTTGGTATGAAAAACCAAAATAGAGAAACAACGATTAGAGATTGCAGCAGTGGGCAAACAGGGTACAAACTGAATTAATCCCGTCCTGTTGGTGAGCTCAGCTACAAGAAAACATCTTAATTCTCCTCCATTTGCCTTTTTCCTCCTGTGAACAAACACCAACATGGCTCAGACATTCAATGCCTCTTTATTTTCTACTTTCTCCTCATCCTCAGTCCATTCATTCACCTGATTCAACATCTGTCTGGATTCCCTCCCTCCCTCGTATCCACACTTCCTTTAAGTGTTTGTATTTAATAAAGACAAATATAACTGAACACAGACATAATTTTTACATTATGCTTGTAGAAAATATCACACACACATAAATGTAGCAGCAAACTGAGGAGACGAGGAGCAACAATAGATGAGAAGTGTTGCATCTGTCTCGTGTGTGTGTGTATATATGTTTGTGTATGTGTGTTTGTGTGTGTGTTGTATCGCTCCTGTTTTGGCTTTCATTACAATCTGATACCTCCACCCATCTGCTCACAAAGGAGAGTGGGGACAGAAGAAGGGAGGAGAACTGGAAGAGTTGGCTGTCACTCATCATACATGCTCCTC
>NC_056498.1:36842160-36843448 GCF_014905685.2 Nematolebias whitei
TTATTTTATATTATTTATGTTGTGTTCGGTCAGAATCTCAAAACAAGGCTAACTTGCAGATTTTTAATTCAGTCTGGAGTGTAAACACATTTTAAATTTAGTGTTGATGTCCCAGAATGCATTGCGCAAACAACTCCTCAGCTGCAAAACAAACAAAACTTTTTTATTTTGCTTCCAAACACACAGAAATAATAATAATAATATAGGAATTAAATAGAATAAAATAACCACAAAAAAAAAGAAACAACTCTACACCTTGATGTTTGTCCATGAACTCATAGATAAGAAGAGGTGGCAGAGATGCTTCTGAAAACAAAACTAATTGTGCACAACAAACAGCGTTTTTTAGAAATTGTTATACATTAGGATGCAGAAGTTTGCATTCTATGTTTTTATTTTAATTCAATAATAAATTTTACCCATTTTACGTCAAGCCACAGTGGCTGCATGGATTTATTTGCTGCCAAAAACCTGTAACGACAAATGATGTGATTCTGTCCTAAATTTAGAAACAGTTTTTTCTTTATTTAACTTTGCAAACCAGGAAGTTCTTTTAATTTCCCAAATTATTTCAATCGAAAGAGCTTTAAAATAACTCGTAAATGATTAAAAAGATCATGCGTCCGAGTAAAAAAATCCAATTAGAACTTCAAAAGTCTGCAATAATCTATAAAATGTTGGAAATGTGAACATCCATCGCAAAAATTGGCACAATTTCTGCGTATTTTTAGAGATTGCCACAAAGTGTTCACAAGTTATGATTATCCCAAGCTGCAAACTTTGCTCTCACCAGTGATTTTCCTACTTAAAAAAAAAGAAAAAAAAAAGAGTCATCTAGTGGTTTGGAATAAGTGCAGTCAGCACTGAAAATACATGAAAGGAAAAAATGCAGAATTTCCTTAATCTTCTGGTTGTTTTTGTTTTTAAAGCTCGTGGCGTCGATTAGAAGCGCAGTTGTACGAACGCTGCTTGATCTTCCTGATGAAAACAAAACTTCCACATTCTGATTTCTCATTTCAGCTGCAGTGAAACCTTCTGTCCTCCAGAGTGCAACGCGCGCTCACAGCCGAACCTTTCTCCATGTTTACTTTTTAAAAACCAGCAGCTCTACTGGACCCACTGAACCCTGAGCTGCCAGCTCCACACACCCACACGCTTTACTTTGATTCAACGTGTACATTCTTAAATACATTGTACTTCTGGATAAATGGGACAACGTTTGCGTCTAAATCTGAACTCGTCTGATGAACTGTTTAAAACAAAACGTGTTCGGAATACAGCAGATATG
>NC_056498.1:36843548-36845130 GCF_014905685.2 Nematolebias whitei
AGAGTTAAATATTTTGTATCAGAAAGTCGTGCTCAGACAACTTCATTTAGAATACGCTCTTCATTTTAATGCAAGACCATAATGAGAAGCTTACAGCCGTAGTAACGTGTGGATACGTACATTCAGAAGAAGCTCTTTACTGGGAATACTCCGGGTGCTTCACAGACGTGTTTAAAAAAAGACGTACGAGGTTGACTGAAGGGAAGCTGTTCCAAATATTAATGTTGCACACAAAAACATACACAAGCATTCATTCTTAGGATGCAAAAACAAAACGAACCCATCAAAGATAGAAACATTAAGGGTGGTCGAACCCAAAGTTTTGTTCAATGCAAGAACAAAAACTTGACTGCGAAATAAAAAGGCCTCTGAAGACAGTGGTGAGGGATGAGGGCCGGATCTTTTTCTACGATAAAGAAAAGAAAAAACCTTTCACAGCATCCGACCAATGGAAGACAACTCTCCAGGAGGCCGGCTCATCATTATCCAAGAAACACAAAGAAACGGTTCACCACAAGGTGCAAACTTTCTACAGAGCACAATCAGAGACGCCAGACTTTGTGGTTCCGGAGGTGAAACCTGTGAAGCTTCCATCCAAAATAACGAAAGGCTCGCATCCGGTGATTTATTCAACATGTGCATAACTTTTATTTTTTTAAAGAAATGACAGTAAAATTACAAAAATGAGCAGCCATTAGGTTGGGCTGCATGGGAACACGATTACTAACAGATGCATGAACCACTGCAGATGCACCAGTATCGACTGCGTGTGAAGTTTTAAAACGGGTCGGTTTTAGCAGTCAACCAAGTGGCTCGTACACAGCGTTGTTTACCAAACTTCCCAGCATGCAGTGCGGTACAGCTTTAAAATCTTTCAAATATTTCAAACTTCGATTTGCCTAAGGCAATAAAGGACAGAACAGAAAGTGCACATCAGAGGTGTCGTGCATCAAATGAACATGCGGCAGGTCACCCTCCCAAAAAATGAGCATATCTGAAATGACAGCCTCGATCTTAAACTTAACCGTTTCAAATCCCTCAGAGAGGCCAAAGTGGACAAGTTCAGATCCTTCTGCTAATTTCACTCGGTTCTGTTGACGGGGCGCCCCACTTTTATAATGGGAGGGGAAACACTGAACTTTTTTCAGCCTAATTCAGCAAAACTGTGCTCTCTACACTTCCTTCTGCTAATTTACGCGCCTTTCTGCTTTTTCAGCTGTTTTTTCCAGCTGTTATGTGCTACTTTCAGATTCTTTCGGCTAACTACAACATGTATGCACTTCTTCGAACGTCTTTCTGCTAATTTCAGCTTGTTATGCTCCTTTAAGCTTATTTCTGCAAGTTTCAGCTTTTTCAGTTACCATTTAGCTGTTTTATGCTAATTTTAGCTTTTTCAGCTAATTCAACATTTTTTGCAATGACTTCAATTTCAGTATTTCCCCTAGCGGGGAAAGCGGGGCACTCAGTTCTGTTGCTTTTATAATGGGAGGGGAAACACTGAACTTATTTCAGCCTAATTCAGCAAAACTGTTCTCTCTACATTTCCTTCTGCTAATTTACGCATCTTTCTGCCTTTTTTTAG
>NC_056498.1:36845230-36848722 GCF_014905685.2 Nematolebias whitei
AGGGGAAACACTGAACTTTTTTCAGCCTAATTCAGCAAAACTGTGCTCTCTACATTTCCTTCTGCTAATTTACGCATCTTTCTGCTTTTTTTAGCTACTTTTCAGCTGATTTTTATGGGCTTATTTATGCTTCTTGCAACCTAATTGGGCAAATGTGTTTTTTTTTCTGATTGCTTCTGCTACTTTAAGCTTGTTCTACCTTTTCAGCTACCTTTTATTTAGCATTCTTCAGCTAATTTAAAGTTTCCTGTTCACTTCAAGTTTTTTGTGCTAATTTCAGCTACTTCCAGCCCAATTAACTTCTTTATGCTAATTTCAGCTCGTTATGATCCTTTCAGCTTATTTCTGCTAATTTCAATTATTTAAGCTATTTAGCTCTTTTTTGGTCATTTTAGCTTTTTCGACTAATTCCATATTTTTTTGCAGTAATTAACTTTTTCAGCCTAATTCAGCAAAATGAGCTCTCCGCTTCCTACTGGTAACTTGAGCTTCTTTTTACTGTTTTAGCTACTTTTCAGCTTTTTTCTGCTAGTTTCAGCTTTTTCCTGGTCTTTCAGCTACTAATTAACTCTTTTGATGCTCCTTTTAGCTTGCACAGCTAATTCCACATTTCTTAGCTCATTTTAATTATTTCCACTTCCTTTTGGTAGTTTAAGCTTCTTTTTGCCTTTTCAGGTACTTTTCAGCTATTTTCTGCTAATTCCAGGTTTTTTTTTTAGCTAAATTTCTAATTTTTGTGATAATTTCTGCTGATTTATACCCAATTCAAGAAAAATGTGTTCTTCCTGCTGTCTTCTGCAAATTTAGACTTGTTCTTCCATTTCAGCTACATTTCAGCCTATTTTTTTAGCTAATTTCAGCTGTTTTTCAGCAAGTTCTTCTACAATAAGTTCATGTTCGCATTGAAAACCTTTTCATTTCACCTTTAATGCTCGTTTCTTTAAAGCGTCAGAGACCAAACAACTTGCGATGTAGTTTCCGTCTCCAGTCGTTTTCACGTTGAGCACGGCTGTGCGCCTGTTTCCACGTGTGTTCATGCGTGTAATTGGTCTAATTCACGACCAGCTGTAAACGTATGTAACGAAGCTGCAGCAGCTATAAAAACCCAGGTGTGGAGGACTTAGCTCGGTCCTCTGAGACTGCCGTCTTACAGGAAACGAGTGTCTTTGTCCCTGAGCGGCGGATCAAAACAGAGTGAGACGAGCGACGGGGAGGGGGGGGGGGGGGGATAAAACGTGTGAGCGTGTGAAAATGAAACGGCGCTGGAGTTTAGCTGGTGTGTGTACACATCTGCAGAGGTGATGAACAAAGAAAACACGAACTGGGTCTAGGCTGAGCAGGTCAGGACTAAATGGTGAATCCTAAAAGCAGAAAGTTCCTGGAGAAGCGTTGACCGGGGCTGCCACGTGGCGGCCATTTTTTAATTTTGACTTGACCGTACTATGAGGTCAACTCTCAGCTACCACCTCACCAAATTTCAGCTGAATATGGCAACAAAATCATTGAGTTACAATCATTTATTTTAAGCTGTGGCGGCCATCTTGGATCCAGTATGTGATGGGGAATGTTCTCAGCTGTAAACGAACCAAATGTCAGATCTATGTGTGTGAAAACAGCCGAGTTAAATCAATTTAAATGTAGCTTTGTTGGCCATCTTGAATTATTTGAATTCAATCTTTAATGGGCATTGCTCTCAGTTACCACCACACCAAACTTCAGCTTAATCGTCTCTAAAAACGGCTGATTTACAGTATTTTTTCTTTTTAGCTCAGGCAGCCATCTTGGATTTTTGATTTACAGTCAGAGTATTTTAGGGATTCGGCTACAAACACACCAATTTTCAGCTGATTAGCTCTAAAAACAGCTAAGTTTTCATATTTTTTCTCTTTTAGCTAAGACAGCCATCTTGGACATTAAGAATGTATAACGACTCACTCTCAGCTATGACCAAATTTCAGCTCAAGATAATAAAGAACGGCTGAGTTAGAGTCCATTTTGTGTTTTCTGCGGTAGCTGTGGCAGCCATCTTGAACCAAAATGGCTCCAAAATTTAATCAGTTCGTTCAAAGACCTCTTCACTCCAAGTCACGTGACCTCACTGTGGCAGTCAGAGGCTTCAACACTTCTGTTAGTGCTTTACAATGAAAGAAATGGCAACTTTGTTTGCAAATTACGTCGCCATGGTAACTCGAAGCACCACGACGGCTAAAGAACGCATGTCGGTGCCGAGCCGGCTGTTTTGATGCAGTGCTGTTCGGGCCACGTTGAAGTTGAAGGAAGAGTAAGACCCTTGTCAGGTGGATAATAATAGGTGTTTGCCTTCAGGCAGTCCCCAATAAATAAATAAACAAACAAATAAATAAAAGGTTTTGCACGGTGGTGGAGCGGTGATGACTTTGGCTTGGTTTGCAGCCGCAGAACCCGGTCCAGTCACCGAGCGGGCCGTAAACTCATCTGTACAACTCAAAGGATTTTAGAGTCAAATGCGAGGCGGGTTGCCAGATAAAGCCTGGACTAGGACACAAAACATGGCAACAAATCTACAACAGAACGGCTCAAAGAGAACGTCAAGAAGCTGCAACGGTCCAAAGTCCAGACCTGAACCTGATCTGAGGGTGGACCTTCAGAAAGCTGAGCCGAAACAAGTGTCTCCAAAACTCAACGAGATGAAACGACGTTGCAAATAGGAGGGAAATTCCTCCACAACCACGTGAGAAACTGATGAAGTCGGGCAGAAAACACCTTCACGTTGTGAGTGCTGAAGCTCAACAGGTTCCTGGGGTTTCGAACACCTGGGGTTCGATTTGGATCCTTTTAGAACCACCTGGTTTCCAGCAAGTCCTGATATTAAAACTTTGGAGCTGATGTTCTTCCCCCATTTTTGGTATTGGTGCAACTTTAGCTTTTTGAAATATTTAGCTTTTTCTGCCACTTTTCTCTCATAGAAAATGTATTGAGCTCATTTTACCTCCTTCAAATCTTTAGATCTGTTTAAAAGCTTTTACCGCTCCTTCTTGCTTCAGCTTCTTTGTGCAAATGTAAACATATTTTTCAGCTACTTTCAGATAATTTTAGCTGTTTCTTCAGCCGTTTTGTGATCCTTTTAGATTCTTTCTGCTAACTACAACATTTTTTTGTGCTGCTTCAAACTTCTTTCTGCAAGTTTCAGCTTGTTATGCTCCTTTCAGCTTATTTCTGCCAGTTTCAGTTTTTTTCTGCTATTTCAGCTATTTAGCTATTTTATGCTAATTGTGGCCTTTTTTATATATATTTCCACATTTTTGCACTCATTTCAACTTTTTTCACCCTAATTCAGCAAATTTGTGCTCTATCTACTTTGTTCTGGCAATTTAAGCTCCTTTCTGCTATTTAACTACTTTTCAGCTGTTTTTTTGCTAATTTCAGATTATTTTAATTTTTGTGCTCATTTTTGCTTTTTTCATTCAAATTGGGTAAACATGTTCTTTCTGCTTTCTTCTGCTAATTTAAGCT
>NC_056498.1:36848822-36851862 GCF_014905685.2 Nematolebias whitei
CGTGTGAAAATGAAACGGCGCTGGAGTTTAGCTGGTGTGTGTACACATCTGCAGAAGTGATGAACAAAGAAAACACGAACTGGGTCTAGGCTGAGCAGGCCAGGACTAAATGGTGAATCCTAAAAGCAGAAAGTTCCTGGAGAAGCGTTGACCGGGGCTGCCACGTGGCGGCCATTTTTAAATTTTGACTTGACCGTACTATGAGGTCACCTCTCAGCTACCACCTCACCAAATTTCAGCCGAATATGGCAACAAAATCATTGAGTTGCAATCATTTATTTTAAGCTGTGGCGGCCATCTTGGATCCAGTATGTGATGGGGAATGTTCTCAGCTGTAAACGAACCAAATGTCAGATCTATGTGTGTGAAAACAGCCGAGTTAAATCAATTTAAATGTAGCTTTGTTGGCCATCTTGAATTATTTGAATTCAATCTTTAATGGGCATTGCTCTCAGTTACCACCACACCAAACTTCAGCTTAATCGTCTCTAAAAACGGCTGATTTACAGTATTTCTTCTTTTTAGCTAAGACAGCCATCTTGGACATTAAGAATGTATAACGACTCACTCTCAGCTATGACCGAATTTCAGCTCAAGATAATAAAGAACGGCTGAGTTAGAGTCGATTTTGTGTTTTCTGCGGTAGCTGTGGCAGCCATCTTGAACCAAAATGGCTCCAAAATTTAATCAGTTCGTTCAAAGACCTCTTCACTCTAAGTCACGTGACCTCACTGTGGCAGTCAGAGGCTTCAACACTTCTGTTTGTGCTTTACAATGAAAGAAATGGCAACTTTGTTTGCAAAGTACGTCGCCATGGTAACTCGAAGCACCACGACGGCTAAAGAACGCATGTCGGTGCCGAGCCGGCTGTTTTGATGCAGTGCTGTTCGGGCCACGTTGAAGTTGAAGGAATAGTAAGACCCTTGTCAGGTGGATAATAATAGGTGTTTGCCTTCAGGCAGTCCCCAATAAATAAATAAACAAACAAATAAATAAAAGGTTTTGCACGGTGGTGGAGCGGTGATGACTTTGGCTTGGTTTGCAGCCGCAGAACCCGGTCCAGTCACCGAGCGGGCCGTAAACTCATCTGTACAACTCAAAGGATTTTAGAGTCAAATGCGAGGCGGGTTGCCAGATAAAGCCTGGACTAGGACACAAAACATGGCAACAAATCTACAACAGAACGGCTCAAAGAGAACGTCAAGAAGCTGCAACGGTCCAAAGTCCAGACCTGAACCTGATCTGAGGGTGGACCTTCAGAAAGCTGAGCCGAAACAAGTGTCTCCAAAACTCAACGAGATGAAACGACGTTGCAAATAGGAGGAAAATTCCTCCACAACCACGTGAGAAACTGATGAAGTCGGGCAGAAAACACCTTCACGTTGTGAGTGCTGAAGCTCAACAGGTTCCTGGGGTTTCGAACACCTGGGGTTCGATTTGGATCCTTTTAGAACCACCTGGTTTCCAGCAAGTCCTGATATTAAAACTTTGGAGCTGATGTTCTTCCCCATTTTTGGTATTGGTGCAACTTTAGCTTTTTGAAATATTTAGCTTTTTCTGCCACTTTTCTCTCATAGAAAATGTATTGAGCTCATTTTACCTCCTTCAAATCTTTAGATCTGTTTAAAAGCTTTTACTGCTCCTTCTTGCTTCAGCTTCTTTGTGCAAATATTTTTCAGCTACTTTCAGATAATTTTAGCTGTTTCTTCAGCCGTTTTGTGATCCTTTTAGATTCTTTCTGCTAACTACAACATTTTTTTGTGCTGCTTCAAACTTCTTTCTGCAAGTTTCAGCTTGTTATGCTCCTTTCAGCTTATTTCTGCCAGTTTCAGTTTTTTTCTGCTATTTCAGCTATTTAGCTATTTTATGCTAATTGTGGCCTTTTTTATATATATTTCCACATTTTTGCACTCATTTCAACTTTTTTCACCCTAATTCTGCAAATTTGTGCTCTATCTACTTTGCTCTGGCAATTTAAGCTCCTTTCTGCTATTTAGCTACTTTTCAGCTGTTTTTTTTGCTAATTTCAGATTATTTAAATTTTTGTGCTCATTTTTGCTTTTTTCGTTCAAATTGGGTAAACATGTTCTTTCTGCTTTCTTCTGCTAATTTAAGCTCATTCTAAAATTTCAGCTACCTGTTTATAGCATTTTTAGCTAATTTCAGCTGTTTTCAGATAAATTAAAGTTTTTTTTGGTAACATGTTACTTTCAGCCTAATTAACTTCTTTATACCAATTTCAGCTCGTTATGCTCCTTTCAGCTAGTTTTAGTTATTTCAGCAACTATTTAGCTGTTTTATGCTATTTTTAGCCTTTTCAGCTAATTCCACATTTTTTTTAGCTCATTTCAGATCTCCACTTCTTTTTGGTACTTAAAGCTTTTTTCTGCCTTTTAAGCTACTTTTCAGCTTTTTTTTTTAAACCTAATTTCATAATTTGTGTGCTCATTTCTGCTAAGTCAACAAGTACGTGTACTTTCTATTTTCTTCTGCTAATTTAAGCTTGTTCTTCCTTTTCAGTTACATTTCAGCTGTTTTTCAGCAAGTGCTTCAGAAATAAGCATTCACGCTGCATTTTTGCAGGAAATGCAGTTTGTCTAATTTTTAAGTTAAAAACGAGTTTTCAGTAAGTCCAGCTGAAAACAAAGTACACAGAATACTAAATCTTACCATCTGTAAACGACGACGGCAGCGTTTTCTTTGTGCGTCTCGTCTGAGCGTGTTTTCCCATCAGTCTTTGTGTTCAGTCAGGCGCTGGTGGCTCCTCGAACTCAGCGCAGCGATCTCCGGCCATGTTTCTTACTCTTTTTCTGCTAACGCAAAACACAAACATGAACCTGTTTGATGATGCAGACAAATATAAGACAACAGGCGACCAGAGTACCTTTGAAAAGTACCAACATGTGCATCTGCAGCGCCATTTAGGAGACAGAAGTCGGATAATACACACTTCACATGTTCGGACTCAATCATGTTCTGTTGATTTTATAAATAAAACGATATTAAAACATGCACGAGCCGCTTGGATTTCTAAAATCTA
>NC_056498.1:36851962-36852978 GCF_014905685.2 Nematolebias whitei
CAGTTCATGGACAGATGTCCTGACATTTTCCTTTAGAATTCTATGATATAATTCAGAATTCATTGTTCCATCAATGATGTCAAGCTGTCCTGGCCCAAATACAGCAGAACAGGCCCAAACCATGATACTACCACCACCATGTTTCACAGATGGGATAAGGTTTTTATGCAGGAATGCAGAGTTCTCCTTTCTCCAAACTTAACACTTTTCATTTAAATGAAAAAGTTCTATTTTGGTCTCATCCGTCCACAAAACATTCTTCCAACAGTCTTCTGGTTTGTCCACGTGATCTTTAGGAAACTGCAGACGAGCAGCCATGTTCTTTATGGAGAGCAGTGTCTTCCTCCTTCAACCCTGCCATGAACCATTGTTGTTCATTGTTCTCCTGATAGTGGACTCATGAACATTAGTCAATGTGAGAGAGGCCTTCAGTTGCTTAAAAGTTACCCTGGAGTCCTTTGTGACCTCACCAACTATTCCATGCCTTGGAGTGATCTTTGTTGGTCCACCACTCCTGGGGAGGGTAACAATGCTCTTGAATTCCCTCCATTTGTACACAATCTGTCTGACTGTGGATTGGTGGAGTCCAGACTCTTTACAGATGTTCTGTAACATTTTCCAGCCTGATGAGCATCAACAACTCTTTTTCTGAGCTCCTCAGAAACCTCCTTTGTTCCTGTCATGATCCACTTCCACAAACATGTTGTGAAGACTTCGATAGATCCTGCTCTTTAAATCAAACCGGGTGTCCACTCACACCTGATCATCATCCATTGATTGAAAACACCTGACTCTAATTTCATCTTCAAATTAACTGATAATCCTAGAGGTTCACAAACCTTTACCACTCACAGATGTGTAATACTGGACTATTTACCTTAATAAATAAATGACCAAGTATAATATTTTTGTCTCATTTGTTTAACTGGGTTCTTTATCTACTTTTAGGACGTGTGTGAAAATCGGATGAAGTTTTAGGTCATATTTATGAAGAAATACTGAAAATCCTAAAGGCT
>NC_056498.1:36853078-36855297 GCF_014905685.2 Nematolebias whitei
GTATACAAGGATCTAAGATGTATGCTAAACATACATCATCGTCATCATCAGGGCTTTAATCTGGTCCAGGGCTTGTTGACGATCAGTTTGAGCTTTTTCATAAAGTGCTACAACTTTTTGGCTGAAGTGTTGACGTGATGTCGTAGCGGGGCTCAGTAACTTTAAAGCCGGCGCATCAACAACATTTGGACGTTGATCCAGAGCTTTAAAAACTCCTACAGCTTGTGTTATTGCTCTGAACGGATCTGAATGACCTGATAAAGGTTGTTTCAATGCTGCTGTTATCGGTCTTTGCACCAAGCTGCTTTTCTTGCTTGTAGAAGAGACGTTCACGTCCGGATGAAGTCGTTTCAGGCGCGTTAGACGTGTTGCTGCTGCAGATCCACTCTCCGTGAAACAACGTCGACACACAGCTTTGGATTTGTCCACTTGTCTTTTAACAAGAAAGACACAACGTTCCCAAACAGGAGAGCGCAACGAGATGCTAGGCTGCTAATGCTAGCGTGTTGCAAGATAATAGCGCCGTGCTGAAACACGCTTAGGAACTTTAGTTCCGCGGCGCATAATCTCTCGTTAATAAAATTTAAAGAGTGAAAAAATAACCGAATCGGTACGCACGTGGACCGGACCGACACTAATAATGTAAAATATGGGATATTAAACAGCAGCATGAACATGAGTCTGTAGCGAGTAAGATGGGTATGAATGAATACAGCAGCATGAAAGAGTCAACAGCATGAGATCAGCAGCATGGATAATCACTTATCACCAATTAAAGTGGCATTACAGTCTTTTTTTAGATAAAATCTGTCCAGTGGTTCATCAAATGTTTTGTGAAATAAACACCCAGGTACACACAGAAACAGGTAAAACCAACCCCTTTGCCTCGGGGCTAAAAGCGATAATCGCAAAAAAATCTTTTAAAGTAGCCATTTTAGCAACAGTTCCGAGCATCTTTAAACACTCGTAATCAAGCAACTTTTAAAACTAAAAACCTCCAAGCTGAAACTGAAGTTTGCGTTAAGATTCCCACCACCAATACAAACCCAGAAAAAACGAACATACAAACTTCCTCACATCCCTGCTCTCTGAGCAGCGTTACTATGGATATGGTCTCAACCTTAAACAACAAACTGCATTAAATTTTCAGTGTTTTCCCCCCGCCCCACTTGTGTGTTTTTCCCTTTTGCGCGTGTAGAAGCGCAGAAAGAAATATTGGTAGAGATGTGGGAAGGAGAGGGAGGGAGACGGAGTCAATGAGGGCAAAGGTAGAGCGAGCGGCAGGCGAGGAGGAGGGAGAGAGAAAACCCAGCTGACGGATGCAGGCTACTCCCCTTAGCAACAACCCCGGCTCAGACTGCGCCTCATTGGCCAGCTGGCGGTTCACATCACAATCCATGCATGAGCCTTCCACCAATCAGACAATTCCTAGCTGGCTCTGCATTTTGGGTTTCATTTTCACCATGGCAACACAAGCCTGATCTCTGCTCTGGATGAGGCCCGTGCAGTGCTTCGTACAGGCGCTACAGTACATACAGTACAAAGCTAACAGACCGCTGACGAGCTCAGGCGAGGAGAAGCTCCAGAGATTAAAAATAGAAACAAATGCACACGGAAGCTCTGCTGTATCTGCGCGTGCAAGGACGTACAGCTGCTCAGGACAAAGAGTTCAAACTGAAGCTCACAACGGGAAGAAACTCGTACAACTTCTGTTTCAACCTCCAAAATAAATTCAATCCTCCCTGAAATTCACTCCCAAGGTTCAAAATATATAATCCTTATATGTATATTAATATACAGTTCTCGCAATGCCATGTTTCTTAAAAAGGCTATTAGATCTATTGTTTAAGTGTGACACCAACCCTAACTGGAAGAAATGGTCATTAGCAGTGAAGTGAGTCTTTTAATAAAGTTAAAATATAGTTGTTGTTTTTTTCCTCCTCGTCGAATGAGAAGGAACAAAGTTAAGAGTCGCTGGCCAAATCTTGAACACAGTTTCAAGTGGCGTTGAAAGAGCTGTTAAATGTTGGAGTGTTTTGTGGATGACTCTGGGCTACTACCACATCAAACTGTAGCTCAATATCTGTAAAACTGTCTTATGGTCATTTTTGTGCCGTCTAAGGTAAATTAACTGTAGCAGCCATCTTGAATTTGGGTGTCTCCAAGAGTTAATAAGTTGTAAAGCTGGGCTGTTAAACTGGCGGCCCACGGGCCGGACT
>NC_056498.1:36855397-36861061 GCF_014905685.2 Nematolebias whitei
TATATATATATATATATATATATATATATATATATATATATAGGTTTCTGGGTTCTGTTTATTGCATTTATGATTCAATGCAATAAAATAAAGAAATTTAAAAGGTAACAGATAATTGTAAACTTTGGTTTATTTATATAATGATTTTAATCGCTGGATGTCCGGCCCCCGAGCTGTTGGCTTTCAGAAACTGTGGCCCCACAGAGCAATTTTGTTGAATAGCCCTGTTGAAGAGGGTACATCCAAGATTACTTGCAAGAGCTTTCTTAAAACGTGTTCAGTATTTTAGGAGATATTTTGCTAACAAACAGGACTGACTCCCAATAGGTAGTAAAAAAAAATAAAAATCTTAAGCAATCAGAGATGACTCAATGGCTACCACACCAATTTTGAACTCAGTCTCTATAAAAGTGACTGAGTTAAATGCATTGTTTTGTTTACTTGGGTTAGCTGTGGCAGCCATCTTGAATTGGTTTGATAACAGTTTGTGTAGTTGCTGATGAGAAAACTGATTAAACAAAGAGAAAAACATGCGCCATTACACATAGATCTAATCTCTATATAATATATGTCTATATTAAAGATAGATTACACAGGTGCGTTATCTTAGGGCAGAGCTATTCAACTGGCAGCCTGTGCCATGACTTAAGTCCAGCCCACTGATGAGTGCATTAATAAAAAAATTCAGAAAAAAAAATCTGAGACCTTTAAAATTTTTGAAATGACACTGTTTAGTCAGAGAAGCAATCCTATTATGTGCCCATTACAATTTCCAACATTTTCACGAGCATACAGAAGAACGCTTTAAGACGAGCCCCTCACCACTGTAAGCATTGTGTTACCCGACACAATGCAGTGTTCACTCGCCTTGGCAGGACACTCATCTCTTCGAGGAGTTTTCTCAACAGGGGTGTGGGTGTGGTATAGACAGAGACACTTCTGTGTTGCGTGCTACTTTTGTGCCGACAGTTGTCGACTGGGGGTAGGAGGATGCGTGAGAAAAGAGGAGTGCTACGTCCGTAGATTTTTGTGCTCCACTAGCTTAGCGCTACGTCAGTGCCGGTAATTGAAGGACATTTCGGTTTTGTTGACAGGGCGGGGCACCCTCCCTGTAGAACGGTAAGGGAAACACTGCAATGCAAGGTCAGACCAGGCATCATTTGGTGAGGTCTTTCTTCAGTGAGGATCCTCACTGGAACCACTATTACCACTACTTCACCACTCAGTGCTTTTCCTCTTAGGGTGCATTCACACCAGCCCTGTTTAGTCCGCTTTAATCGAACTCCAGTCAGTTTGCCTAGAAAGTCTGGTTCGTTTGAGGAGGTACGAATGTGCAATCGAACTCTGATGTGGACCAAAAAAGCAAACTCTGGTCTGCCTAAATACCTAGGTCTCGGTTTAACATGAACTCTAGCGCGGTTCGAATGCATTGTGAATACAAGCGGACCGGAGACCGCTCCAAATGCAGGAAGTGGTCTACAGCGCAGGGCATTCTGTGTAAATACAACCAAAACAAACGCGTATTTCTCGTACCTCATACGGAGCCGTCTCAGCCGCCTTGTGTAAAAAAAACAACATTCTCCATGGTCTTCTGCCTCATCTTCCACTCATGCTGGCTGGCTTAATGTTGGCTGATGAGGCAGAAAAAGCCTCACTAAATGCCTCAGGTAACGCCGTGAGCTTCACTGCCTCCACCATTACAGTCATCTTGTTTGTTTGTAGGCCTGTCACAATAACAAATTTTGCTGGGCGATTAATTATCTCAGAAATTATTGCAATAAACGATAAAATTGTTTGAAATTTGACAATAATTATTTAAGAAGAAATGTTAATTATTGTATGTAGTACCTTTTTTGACCACCAGATGGCAGTATAGGACTGTTTGAACCAAAGGATGGATAGTGAGGGAGCGAGCAGCGTGTCTCTTCAAGAAAAATGGGAGGGAGGCCCCTTGACGTGACATGGGCTGTGTCTTGTTCCTGTTTTCGGTTCTCAAAATGGCGGACGCTCGGTGTGGTTTGACCTCTTTAGCATAGCATATTTCACACAAGGCTTTTAATAAAACATCAGTAAACAAGTTCTCAGCTTCTTTTTGCAGAGAAAAACTTTTTACACAAAGGCACGGGTTTCACCGTGAATTCTGGAGCTACGACAAGAGGGAAGATTTTTCCCGAGGTCGGCCTGTTAGCTTAGCTTCTCAGATTAGCTGCTTTTAATGACCCAATAACGCAATTTTTGATGGTTAAAATGGATTTTAAAAAGAAAAGAGAAAGGAAGGGATCAGTGAGGAGCACTGGAGTTGAGCTTTTTGTCATCCAGTGACTTCAGTAGAGAGAGACATGAAGAAACGATAAAGCCGATAAATGAAAAAGAGGTTGATCATTTTCATTTATCATTTATTGTAACAGGCCTATTTGTTTGTTGGAGGTTAGCTCACCCTGGGTTATATTTCTGCCCATGGCCTTACCGTTCGCGTCATATCAACTCACCTGCACCTGAGAAGAACCGATAAGAGTCGCACTTATCAATGGCAAAGAAGCGTCTTTATAAGGCCTAGGGGCTTGATTTAGTGGCCAGAATCTAAACTGTTTAGTGAAACGGCTTAATGTTCGGTTGCTGCGCTCACACTTCTAAATAAAGAAACTTGGGAGAAAATTAGCATCTTCACCCAGCTATTATCTTTTCATCACTGCAAGTGAAGCTGTAGCTGAAAAATTCCAGAGACTACGCCAGAGTCATTTGACTCGAGACAGAATGTTGACTTTAAACTTTTCCAAAGCTTCTGGGTGTTAACTGGGTTTACACTCTAAGGCCTTCTTGGTTTGAAATCGCCATTTTAGACTGACCAAAGAATGCTTGGAGTTTGAGCTACTGTTTCAAGAACGAAACGGTTAAAAACCATTTGGGTAGAGTCAACATGGCCGTTCATCTACGTCTGAAACAAGCATGCAGTTTGGAAAAAGTAACTGGTTTCTACCTCTGTGTTCGTTTAGTCAGGTGAGGCGTGCAGAAGCTCTGAGCGATAGAAGGGGAAGTAAAAACAGGAGGAGGAGAGACGGTGAGGGGAGCAGAAAGACAAAGGAAGAAGTAGTGAGAAAGGTGGGGAGATGAGACAGACCGGCTCCTGAAGAATAAGCAGGAGAGACAATGAATAGCAGCTCCTCCGAACACAGACACATGATAAATGGGTCTGCTGCCTTAAAAGCCTGTGCACAGAGGACAACAAGGAAGTGTGTCTGCTCATCACGGAGTGTGTGTAGAGGAGCAACAAGAAAACCATCCATTTGGGCCGTGACCTCCTTCAACCCCCCCATAAAACAAAACTTACACCAAAACCAGTACTTTGGGACTAAAGTCAAACCTAACAGCAGGTAATTAAAATAAATTGCAGAGCTTCCTCTTGAGTTTGATGTTAGACGATGTACGTATAGAATCAGCAGCAATTAGTCAACCAATTACCCCAGGGCTTAATTACACTGGGCGTTCATGGAAGGGCGGTGGGAGGGGCAATAATGGGTTTTATGGTGGCTTGTGTTTATCTAAGTGATCAATTATTAGGATGTCTATGAAAGGTCAACCCCTCACATGAAAAGCTCATTTACCAACTGAGATTTCTGTTGGTATTTTGTTAATTGGAACACAGCAATCATTGTGCACATTAAGATGCCATGTTGGAGGCCACATGGCGTGCAAAGGGTTTGAAGGGCAACATGCTACACATTCCTGAAGACTGGGACCGTGTATTTATTATTTATTAGTATTTACATGATCTGGATACAGTTCAGCGAACAAATGTCTTGTTAATGTTGATAAATTAAAAAGCTAGCATGCCCTGGAGGTGGCACAGCGGTTAGAGCTTCTGTCTTTTAACAAGAAGATTGCAGGATCGTCTGCTGGCCTGAAGCCGATCTCGGTGGAGCATGTTCTCCCCGTGCACGTGTGGGTTTTCTCCGGGTTCTTTCGTTTCTTCCCACAGATCTAAAACATGCATGGTACGTTAACCGGTAACTTTAAGTGGGTGTGGGTGACAGTGTGATGGTTGTCTCGTTTGTCTCTACGTGGCCCTGTGATGGACTGGAGACCTGTCCAGGCGGACCCCGCCTCTCGCACAGGGACTGCTGGAGTTAGGCACCAGTTACAACACAACCTAGAAAGCTGACGCTCGTAAAATAAAGTGGATGGATGACTGCAAAAGGAGTTGTTGTTCTGATTAAATGCTGAAAATATAGTTAGAACAACCTCAAGCCATATTGCAAGATCTTGCATGCTCTGTCAGAACTCGGAGTACGTACTGAGAACGACTGTCTGCTATTACCACATAGTATTTTAGCTCAGCATTGAAAAACCGATTGACTGCAAATCTGATCTGATCCTTACTTTGAGAGTTTCATTAAAATTCATCAAGTACTTCATAAAAGATTTTGCAAAACAGATCAGAGTTGATTCCAATGGTTATAGTTAAGGTTCAAAGTGAATATCTTGTGAAATATGAGCAGTAGAGTTGGAAAATTTGCATCTAAAAATAGGTTTGAACTTTACCACCAATAGCTAGACGGGATTAGGATTATTGTAGTTGTGGGAACGCACCCTTATGGCTGAAATCTACTCAATTTAAACAGGTGAGGACACAAAGTTCAATGTGCGACTCTGGTTAATTAACTAACCAAGATCAGCGTCTCGGGCTCCAAACCTTACATAGAAAAGACAAAGTAATCTGCACTTTTTAATGTCATCGGTGTGGTAAAGCAACATATTTATTAATGGTTATTTTAATTTTAGAGTAATGAAAACACATTGTCACAATAATTAACGTATTTTTCGCCGTATAAGTCACAGTTTTTTTTGTTTTTATAATTTACATGCCCTGCAACTAATACGCCGAAATGACGTATTTATGGATTTTTTTCCCGTATTTATAAACCAATTTTTGGCTGAGACATGACCGTTGTCGTTCATTCTGACTGAAAATATTAAAAACTGCCATTGTCAGCCACTAGAAGGCACTCGAGTTGTAGGGCATGCCGCTGTATCATATAATAAGAAAAAGTGGCTATTAAAATGCGAAATGCAGCTGATCTGACCGTTAAAGTCCTTTTATTAAGTAAACGTTCAACTGAGACACACCTTTATTATAAAGTCGAGCAAACAAATAATGCTTTTAGGTGGTTATTGCGTTAAATTTAGAATAAACGGACCGAGTTGCCCTCTGCGCGTTCATGTTTCTACGCATCAGCTTTTGAAATGCAGCTGATTTGACGTCAAAGTGCATTTATTAAGCCAAAGGTACACTGAGACACACCTTTGCTATAATTTCAAGCAAACATAATTGTTTCTAAATGTTAATCTTGTTAAATTCTTGTTCAAGTCCTCCCGTGCACGCTCCTGCGGTCGCCATTTGGCAGCCCGTCGATTTTTGGCACAACACCGGCCCACATTTCCAGGTTGTCAGTGGTGACGCATAATAGATGCCACTTATACGGCGAAGCGTCGTACTGTATTTATGGATTTTTCCACTTTATTAGACATATTTGGACTGACGTGACTTATAGGGCGGTCCGACGTGCACAGCGGAAAATACGGTAATTGGATTTGTGAGGCTCTAGACCACATGTGTCAAACTCAAAGCCCGGGGGCCAAATGTGGCCCTCATTGACATATTATCTG
>NC_056498.1:36861161-36861500 GCF_014905685.2 Nematolebias whitei
TGATAAAATCAACTAAAATCAGTGATGAAATCAACTAAAATCAGTGACAAAAATCAACTAAAATCAGTGACAAAAATCAACTAAAATAGTGATAAAATCAACTAAAATCAGTGATAAAAATAAACTAAAATCAATGATAAAATAAACTAAAATCAGTGATAAAATCAACTAAAATCTGTGATAAATCAACTAAAATCAATGATAAAATCAACTAAAATGTGATAAAATCAATTAAAATCATTGATAAAAATCAACTAAAATCAATGATAAAATCAACTAAAATAGTGATTAAAAATCGCCTAAAATCAGTGGTAAAATCAACTAAAATCAATGATAAAA
>NC_056498.1:36861600-36863477 GCF_014905685.2 Nematolebias whitei
CGCCTAAAATCAGTGGTAAAATCAACTAAAATCAATGATAAAATAAACTAAAATCAATGATAAATATAAACTAAAATCAATGATAAAAATCAACTAAAATCAGTGATAAAATCAACTAAAATCAACGATAAATATAAACTAAAATCCGTGATAAAATCAAATAAAAATCAACTAAAATCAGTGATAAAATCAACTAAAATCTTATAAAATCAACTAAAGTCAGTGATAAAATCACCTAAAATCAGTGATAAAAATCAACTAAAATCAATGATAAAATAAACTAAAATCAATGATAAATACGAACTAAAATCATGATAAAAAATCAACTAAAATCATTGGGAAAAAAATCTAAAATCAGTGATAAAATCAACTAGAATCAATGATAAAATCATCTAAAATCAACTAAAATCAACAATAATTATAAAGTAAAATCAGTGATAAAATCAACTAAAATCAATGATAAAATCAACTACAATCTGTGATAAAATCAACAAAAATCTTATAAAATCAACTAAAATCAGTGCTAAAATTATGTACACAATCTTTCAATTTATTTTTATTTTTTATTTCCCCCTTTTGTATTAAAAAAACCCCACCCAGGTTTAGGGATGCACGGTATTATTGGCATGGTATCGGCCGATATTAGTGATAAAGTTAAATATCAAACATCAGTCATTCCATCAAAATAACCGATATAAAAGGCGTTGTTTTTGTATTACATGTACAACCCAGTGACAAGGATGCCTGCAGCGCCAGCACGTTACGTCACGCACGCCGTTGAGTTTAGATTTGTGAAAATGTACAAATTTGCACTTTTCCAGTGTTGTCATGGTGTTAGAGAGAGTAAATGTCATGAATAAATTTGACATTAAACGTAATCCAAGTTGAAGTGTTACTAAGGGTGTAAATCACCAGCTTTACGATATATACCATACCATTTTATTTATAGAGCACTTAAAACAGCTACAAGGCACCACAGTGCTGTACAGACAGAAAAACACACAAAGCAAAATACAAAATGAAGTACATCAAAAATATAGACATAAAAACGATGCAGATAATAAATATGACGACAAACCAGTGTGGAGCATACAGGATCAAACACAGATCATCTGGTGTTGAAAGCTACTGAATAGTAGTGAGTTTTTAAACGGGACTTGAAAACCGAGAGGGAGGGGGCCTGTCTGACAAACAGAGGTAACTCGTTCCAAAGTCTTGGTCCTGCTACAGAGAAGGCCCTGTCCCCTCTGTACGCAGGGTCCCAGTTACATCCAAAAATGCACAAATATAAATTGTAAAGAAAAATGGTAATAAGATCAAAGATATGAACTAAGAAACATGCTAAACTAAAAATATGCTAAGCACTAGTACAAAAACGATACGCCAAACAACAACGGTACGAACATGAGTCTGTCTGAGCAGATGAGTACGAATGAACACTGTGCATGAACTAAATCAGCAGCATGAGATCAGCAGCATTGATAATCACAGCACATATCAACAATCAAGTGGCATTACAGTGATTTTTTTCCCACAGTGATTATCCTGGTTAGATCCTGATGCATGCTCAATAATCCAGGTAGAAAAATCCAAGAAAGTTCAATCTGGTCCTAAACGTTTCTACATTTTTTTTGCTTTGTTTTGTTTTTTGTTTTTTTGAATGTCCAGAGGACCAGATTGAACTTTCTTGGATATCCTGGTTAGAGATTCATGAGTCTAACAGCCTCAGGGTAGAAGCTGTTCCTCAGTCAAGTGGTTCTACACTTTATGCTCCACAACCTTCTACCTGAGGGGAGTGGGGCAAAAAGTGTGTGTGCTGGGTGAGTGGGATCCTTCATGATGCAGGTGGCCCTCTTCCTGCATCTGGAGGTGTAGAT